>NW_017296881.1:1509254-1565321 GCF_001594075.2 Trachymyrmex cornetzi | reverse complement strand
CCCTCGCCGACCTCTGTCTATGTGTATCTTTTTTTTTCTATCGTAAAGAAGAGAAATCCCGCAACGACCATCGATAGCCCTTAATCGAACGATCCACGGAGCATCGACTTTCCCTGGAAAGTGATTTTTATTTTCCACTGATTCTAATTTATATCGGCCTTTATGGGCAACGTTGGCAGACTGAAAACGCAGACTGAAAACGCGTCGCGACGCATACGTATCCAAGATTGCAGTACGTATGCACGCGTGCGTGCGTGCGTGCGTCCGTAGTCGCGTTCAGAAAACCGAGGGGTTGGTTCGTGGTTATCTCTCCGTTACGCGTTGGCAGGCATATGCCCCCGATGCTCTTTCCGATGGGGTGGTGCGGAGGCAGGGTGCGTAGGTCATAATTTTCAGATTTATGTACAAATGTTTCTCTCGTGCGGACCGGGTGCGGAGCGCACGTTTCTCTCATGGGGAAGATGCCTATCGTAAAGTTTCGCGGAGAATTGAAAAATGCTCTCGAGGCTTTTTCGCGCGGGCGATGATGGAACGCGGGGTGGATCAGCCACGGCAAGAAAGCCGCCCTTTCACATCCGTGAAACGAGGGGGCGGTAGGAGGAGGTAGAAGGAGAGAGAAGGAGAGAAAAGACAGCGATTGCGGAACATGACTGCGTCTTTTTCTAATACACCTTAAATAATACGGGAAGAGAAACGAACGAATCGGGTAACGATCGTAGTTTTGCGATCGGCGTTCTCTCATTTCCACTAGTGTTTTACGAGAGACCGTAAAAGCGGCGAGTATAAAAAGCGGTTCGTTAAAATACAAATTGGCCGTGTTACGCGTTGCTTAAGCTACTCGGTACATACAGATGGCACGGACACACGCACACACGTACACGTACATAGCGACGACAACGAGGTACATTCCTCGAGAATCGGGCGGGTCCGTTTCATAATTCAGACCCTTTCTAGGCACCCCTACTTCGCGTACCCCCGAACGTCATTCCTGATGTATGACGCATAGTACCGGTGCACTCAAAGTGCTATCTGTTAACGAGCTTCTCTACTCGGGGCTTGTCTTACGCATTACACTTTATTACGGAAACCTAATATCTTCTCCACTGACGCTATCGCTCTGTCCAGTCGTTTGTACAGTACATTAAATATTAACAAGAGATAGTGTTACGTAAGAATATTATTCGGTTATTCTGATTACTCTCATATCCCTTCGATTCTCTCATATATTACTCTAACTAAACTTAATCTTTCGAAAGTATATAATTTATAAATTTTTGACGAAACAAATTGTATGACCAAGTCACGTAATACTTTCTTGTACTTGAAAAATTCTTATATTTAAAAAAAATCTCGATTTATGTTCATGCGCGTAATACATTTTAAATCACGAGGTACGTCGGTGCACCATGCGCGTGTGCACACACATATCTCTGATCGATCTCTTCAACAGGAGGTTGATTATAGATTTTCGAGTACACGCCAGTCGTTTTGTCGAGGCGCACAACATTCGCCGGGCTTCTTATCTCGCATGTAGGAGCACATGTAAACGATCGGTCCGGCCGCTGCGTGCGTACACGCGAGGACGAGTGGAACCGCAAGCGAAACGGCGCGGAGCTTGCGTGGGTCGTGTTTAACGAAAGAGATAGCATCGTCTCAGTCTCTCTCCACCTTATATTCCGTCTTGCTATTTCCACTATAACTGCCATTCCGACGCTTACGAGTACTCTCCGGATTCTCGGTGGACCGATGACAGAAAGATCGTTCTCGCGTCATCCGCTCGCTTTTCGAAAGTTATCACCTTCCATAGGAAAAGATTTGTTAAAACGACTAAAAACTTCTCTGATTCAGCAAATCTGCAGCAGTAATATACGACAGCCAGCTTTCTATGTTAAAGCAAAGTTGTACAACTGAATAAAATTAGCGATTATAGATCATCATATTTGTTGTAATAGTAGAGTAAATTTGTTAATACAGCAAAAATAACTTTCTATGAAAATCAATCTAAAACATGCTGGCGTATTTTTTACTACTGTAATGAAGAAAATTTTTTATATTAGCAATTTTTATTGCAGCACAGAATTAACTCAATTAACATACTAATAATTGCTTACAGACATGATTTCTTTGTTGAATTATTAAGCCTTTTTATGTTTAGTTATGAATGTTGAATTTGCTTAGCAAGCTATAGTTTTGCTGAACCACACAATCTATTTTTTTTTCTATACATTAACGCTCTTGTCCGCGCATCGTATCATCGTGATACGTTAATAACTAATGTCACATTGGTATATTTTATCCGTTTACATTTTCCGTGTCTAAATGAAACAAATGAATATTCAATATATATTCTTGCGAGAGACTATTGTGACCGTTCATGTTAAGTCCTCCCGGCAGGATCGTCCTCTGCGGAATGAATTAACAAGATTTCTATGTCCCGGTCGAAATCCGAGGCGAAACGACCGGGCCGTCGGAACGATCCGGGAGTCGTTTGACTAAACAGCCGGTTATCTCGTCGCTTAATCAGCATTGTCTCCTTAGCACCCCCGGAACGCGTAGGTTGGTATCCCGAGCGTAGAGAAAACACGGCCGTGCGACATTGAAGACGGTGTGCGTGCCCCCGAGGAAACAATTTAGCTCAATCAACATTTCTAGGCGAATCTTGGGCGTCGTCTAATTAAACCGCTGTCCCGCGCGAGGATAAAGTCGGAGGTTATCGCCGTCGTCGTATCTGATCCCCTCGGCCGGGCTTAATCCAACTGCGTTTTCACTTCGAGCCTGGGTCTGAAGTCGCGCGGGGATGTGCACGTATATCGCGGAGTGTCGCTCTCATGGATGTGAACGTATCCTTTTACATATATACGTATACACAAAGCGGATAGAGGAACTCAGGGAGAGTCTCATTTCCTGTCCGCGGGGGTTCCGCAAGGGATACATAATTAGCCTGGTTCGTTGGAACGAAAGGAGGGGCCATCACCCCTCCCGCTCCCGTTGCTGATCTTCCGCTCCTTTTCCTTTCATGGGAAGATGCTGTACGTATCGATTTCTCAAAATAATGCCGACTCCTACTGTCAGAATTATATTCAGCTATACGTGGCTTTGTAATATCACGAATCAAAGTCGTCGTCGCGATTCTGACCACTAACTCATTATTATTTTGCACCGTTTCGAATTTTAGAGGATCGTGGAAGATCGAGAATGGATCCTCGCGATGTTATGAGAGCAGAGCGATTTCCGCCGTGGAAACCATCTGAATTGTGTGCAGACGTCAAAGTCAATCGCGAGACACGCGTTGGTAAATTAATCTCAATCGTCGGGCGAGCCTCGTGTCATTTATCATGACTCGTTACGAGTGGAAAGGCGCGAGGGCGAATATACGCGGATTGATATGAAGTTAGCTACGGTAGCCTGTGTACGATTGCGTCGTGACCGCTGCTTGGATCTATCAGTCAAAACGACGAGGGTCTGAAGAAGTGAGAACTAATTTAAAAAATACAGAGGGGCACTTGGAATAAGTGACGTAAAAAAAAATGTATCAAATATCGCGCATCATTTTTTTTGTAAATCTTAATGTAATAAAAATGTTTTTGATTGTGCGTTTCTACGATCACGTATAGCGTTAGTATTTATGCATTCTTGAAAATATAGTACAGTGCAGTACGTCAGTTACTTGATACTATATCCGGCATGAAAATGCCGATATGATGTTTATGGATTTTGCGATAGCGCTGCTCTTGTTGCCGAATACCGGCGATTATTTTCCGATAGACAAATTCCGAAGCGGGAAGTGTTTATTAGAGATACATTCAGCGTTTATTCAATACCGCTGGCATACTACACGAATATCGTACAGATGCTATTGTTGAGGATCGGACGCGTGTTTACGAAAAATTTTTTTCCTCGTTTTGGGTCAAGGAATCCGCTTAAACTTTTCGCGGTGAATACATGATAGTTGTTTATAAACGAAAAAAAAGAGATAACTATTAATCATTTGCGATGTAAATTTAAATTTACACGATTATACTGTACTCTTGAAACGTAGCAGTAATTTCCTATGAGATTTAGGTTCGAAATAAAAGCGAAGAAAATCAGAAATTAATGTTAGAGGGTCAAACGTCTTACTTCAGCTACCCTATTGATGTTTGTGGAATGTCAGGCATTCGCTGATTGAAATCGAAAAGGAAAAGGGCTTTTCCACGGGTTGCGCATGGTTTGATAAATGTTGTCCGTCTCTCGCGATATGCCGGATAATATCTGTAAGGATCTGACGGAGAACACAGAGGATAGGAAGCCCCCAGCTCTTTTTGCCGGCGACGGCATCGTTTGTAATTCGAGTCCATCGCCCTGTGATTCGCCCTTCGCGCGAAGGAACCGGAGTTTCGACGCTTGTATCACGTCAACGGGGAATCTCTCGGAGTAATTTATGATCTCGCCGCATTCTCGAATTAAGTCTCCCATTTTTCCTTCTTTGCTCCTACGTTTGTTTGAATTAGATCGCGTTCCCGCAAAATTGACGCACATCGCGAATTCGAAGTTCTTTCTCTGACTCATAATTGAACGATTTAACGAGGTTCAGGCTTCGATATCGTTTGCAGTTTGCACGATTATTGACACAACGCCTCAGAAAACACCGTATTACAATTGTAATGAGAAGAAGTCCTTTTAAGATCGCATTGCGTCTGCAACGAGGACACTCGTTACGAGAGTCGTGCAACCCCTTTCGCCTCGAATGTCACGGTCCTAAGGGTGGAATTTTCACTCAGAAACTCGCGTACTCTGGATCATGTTACGACCCTCCTCGCAGATCCAAGTCGTTTATTATTTCGACTTGGTCGAAATATCTACGAGGAAACGACCCTCGAGATACATGCGCGCGGCGAAAACGCTTTGCCTTCCTACGAAATTAATTTTACGTACAGAACTTACAAACGAAATCTCACATCAAGTACCAGCTGGTGTATTTTTTTAACCCGGCTAACTATTTAATTCTGATACTATGAATTATTTCAACGTACCTCCTGAGAATTTATCGTATGCAAAGTAGGCCGAAATTTTTTGACGGTGATTAAAATTTTCATTTCAATCAACGTCCCTAAAATATTTTCGTCTCGTTTGCCTGATAGTTTTGAATGTAATAGTGTGTCGATCGGTATTACGACGTTCGGGCTTTCCCGTTACTCGATAACGGGATAAACGCGCGAATAATTGGGGATTCGCGATTTAGGGTAAAAAAAAATGTTTACACGCCGCGACATGCGACGACGCGTCGTGATAAAAATTCATTGGCGTATGTGAATGCTGGAACGCCGATGGCACGTGCATCGTTTATTAAAAAAGCTGTTGGACGGCCGCCCCGGATCGAAGAGCGCGGGGACATACCTTCGCCATTTTACAGAGGCCCTTTGTCGTGCCGAAATTACAATTGCTATCGTCATTATCGGATGCGTTATGCGCACGATGCGTTTGGTGGACGTGGAAATCCCTCCCCATTGTTTGTCGCGCGCGTCCCGTTTTGATCGAAAACGTCAAAGCGGCCGAAAAAACATACGTCTCCCCGGAATTCCGATCGGAAAAATATGACCAAGAGGAGGGATCTCAGGGGGTGGAGAAGAGGGAATGATAGGGGGGAAGGGGATGATCCATTATTGGATATAACACGTTTCCCGTGCTAGATCCGCGAAGCGGCGAGTAATTTCCGCTACAAGGATCCGCGAGTGCGATCCGATTTCGCAAAATGATCTACAAAATCCTTCAGTGGTGCTGGCTCTCTCAGCCTTCGAAAACCTCGCCGCCTCTTAATGAACTCCCGCTGTTCGCGGCGGCCGTTTCTGAACGTCGGCCGGATAGGGAATCCCCGCGGAGTCCATCATTACCGACTCAAAATTAAAGCTAAAGATACAGAAGGGCGCGCGCTTTCATTTTCGGCATAGCTTATTAGTTTCGTGGCGCGCAAAACGTAGGCGAAGTCCGGGGGGGTACGATTCGCAGTAGTCTGGCGATTATTTATCAACGAATTAATAATTGCGACGAAGCACAACCGAATTTAATATAAACGTTCAGCTACACCCCCTCTCTAGCTAACGAGGTTGTAATTTCGATTGGTGGATGCGGCGCCTCGTTATTCCTCGTCGAGAAAACGGTTCTTCCCCGCGTACGAGGCAACCCGCGCTCGGCTGAGGGTAGGGCCACGATCACTAATTATTCGCGTATCGTCGAGATCCGTGAGCGTAGGAGCCGTATTACGCGCGCATAATGAAACCCATATTAACGTATTCGCGCACGCGAATACGCGAGCGTACCTACACGTATATACGTATGGCGCGGACGGCGCGGCCGCGTAACCGTAGCCGTGTAGACACGGAGAGAGCACCGCGACGTCGAACGTAATATTCGACTAATTACAAATTTAATAACCTCGGTTCGTTGCCGGTTATTGCGAGGCCGCGACGTCTAAATGAATCGACTCTACGCTCTCGCACGTTCCGTCTTCCTTCCCATTCGCTCCTTTGCCTTTTTTCCTGATGTTTCCCCCATTTGCCATTTTGCTTCCGTAGATTATCGACGAGTTCGTCGTGGAAAGAGAGTTGGATACGAAACCGCGCGAAAGTACAGAACTAAGTCGGTTGCCTCTGTGTCTTAATGGACTCGTATTACCAATTAAAATTTAACCATCATGGAAATTAATTCATTACGCCATTCGAACGTTTAATGGCGATATTATGCTCGATGAAACTCTCTCTATCCTTTTCTCCCTTTTCTGTCACTTTTATATTACAGTTAGATTTTTGTAATATCCATGCTGGTGGCCATTTCGATCACAAGGGTGAGACACACTTTTTCTCGACTCTTCCTAGTTGGGGAATCTTTACATTTTGCGGCCTGCGAGGTGCGCACATAAAGGCTCTCTCCGTTTCCCTTAACACTGCCGTAACTTATCGCTCGTAGACACAGTATTTCTCTCCGGCTCTTTGAAAGCATTTTCTCATTAAAAAATTAAGGGTAGAGAGGGGGCCGGAGGCAAACGGGGAGGGGGGGGGGCGAAAAGGAGCGAAGCGGTTGTAGAGGGACGAGCGGGAGTGATGGAGGGTGAGGGGGACCGAGTTCGCGGTGCAGAAACGAAGTGTGGGTCTGAGACAGGAGGGTTTTGTGGCGGCAAGTAGGGAAACCGGGGGTAGACGGAGGGGTTGGTAAGTGCTCTGCGGCTCCCAGATGCGCCCAATATTATGTTTAATGATATTAACTTCTTACTTAATGGTCCGCGGTTCGATTCGAGGTGCGAAAGAGTCGCCCGCTCCCCCTCCTCCGAACCGCAGCTCCGAACCGAAGCCGGAAAAAGTATACCTCGGGGAATAATTTGGCGAGTCGAGTACGAAAAGAGTGAAAAAAAATGAAAGGGCAAGAGATACGTGAGAAAGAGAAAGAGAGAAAAGGGAAGGAGACTGAAAAGAAAATGAGAGAAGAGAAATGGATACAGCGGTGAAAGAACCTAATCACTTGGAGAACACGTCCATTTGCCTTTCTCCTTTTTTCCTCTCTCTCCTTCTCTCTCTATACTCCTTGTAAAATAAATCCGCGACTACGTGGATGCCCTTCGCCATAAACTTCGCGATAAAAGCCGCGGTATCGGCGGGTACGTTCCCCTTTTTCTGCGGCACTGCTGCCGAGGGTCGTTCTTGCCTTTAACTCTTTACGCGCGATTAAAGAATCTGTCCCTTGGCCAAAGTGCTTGTACTACGAAACTTTTGTCACTCGAAAATTATTTTCTCTTTGCTGCGAGATAATATTATCTCAAAGAAGCAACCTCATTAATTAGATTGCTTCTTCGCGACAGTGTTAATTATTTTTAATTGTTCTATTAACCGCGATCTGTGCGGAATCGGCCAACAAGGATCAATTATATCTTTCGTAGTTGGAGGAACAACGTTAAAGTAACTTTGTTCGAAGCTTTTATCTTACTTGTTTTCGCGGTTTTATAATGGGAACTGCCCAATTTTGCAATCCTCGCTCGATTCTTATAATGCAAAACCGCAACATCGAGACAGAAATCTTAATGATTCTGGATAAGCCAAGATGGAATCCAGGGGCACGAGTGTCAAACAATATAAAGCTAAGATTAAAAGTTTCTTGTAGCTCGGGAGCGAAAAACCGCGGCGCCGCATTAACGACCTCGTAACGTAAACTGGGATACCCGAGGAAATCGAAACAAAATATAAAAGGAGGAGCGCTTATCGCTTTCGGAAATTCGTTTTTCACTCGTCGTGGATATTCTGCTCTTAAAATATTTTTGAATGAATTTGATTAATTTATTGTTGGCGACATAAGCTGTGATTCTTCTATACGTGACGTCATCGTGATAGGTTAAATAAATGCGAGATGTGTGTCGCGGCGGGCAAGGCGATTAAGGACGATAATACGCGGTGTACAGTGATACGACGAGGACCGTCACGATGTGAGACCGGTACTTATCTTCCTACGCGGGTCCCTTGCCCAGCGACTAGAATAATTATTTAATTAATACCCTACGTAGTGGCGGAGTCCACCTCCGCGCTCGGTCGATTTAAATCCCTCAGATTAATACGAAACCTTTCTTTTCTCTCTTCTTCTTTGTTGCAGGCTCCGCGAGGAGAGGGGCGACGCCGAGAGAGCGCTGGCTTTGGACCACAAACCCAGGGACCTCAGCTCGCACAATGGTAAGATCACACAAGTAAATCAATGCATATATATTCGTATATTTTAAGTTTAATCAAATATATTACAATTTAAAAAAAAACGAATTTAAAAATTACATAAAAAATTATTAAAAATGTATTATTCGTCATTTACTGTAATTAATTTAACTTAATCAATTAGTTTAACTAATGACTCGCAACTAATATATGATATTTCTCACTAATATACAAATATCGACTTACAGTTAATCGTATCGATAAATCGAATTTTTTTCAAAGTTTGATATATAATATCTAGAAAGTTTCTAAAGGGATGCTGTGAGTTATGTCGTGTTGTTAGGCATTACAGTTTCTAATGCTATTTCTCGTATTCCTACCTGCCTGTTGTAGTGCCTGTCATGGATTAAGTATGTAACGCGAGATTCTTAATCATCAGAGTTCCTCCATGGAACATGGTCGATCGATGCGGACTCGAAGTCAAGCGGCGCAGAAAGATTTTTGACCGCGACACGACGCAGTACGGCGATCCGAGAATCCAAGCGTATTTGTTGTTTTCTGTATTTCTACCTTTTCGTTCTTCCCTTCTGACCCGTGTGTGTCCACAAAGTAGTCGAACGACGAGCGTTCCGGGCATTTTCAGGATCTCGGAGATTAAGTCCGATATCGGGTTACGGCCTGGTCGCGGGGCTCTACATCTCCTTCTGATTCTCTATAATATTATAATCCGTCTGATGGAACTCTTTACGCGACGGGCCTACCTTCGTCCCGGAACACATTTCGATTTCTATCTACGTTTCGTATTTTTCGACCTGTCAAATAATGTAAACGCAAAAATTAATCGTATTTGCATACATATCGGTGCAATTAGATTTATGAGATCAAAGTCACATTTCACGCAAGAGAGACTCTCGATCACCATGGATTTCGGACTGAGACTCACAGCCTTCAACGGCGGCCGGCGTATGGAAGTCAATTTAACGTAAAAGATGTACGATTCATTAGATCGCGTCGGGGAAGACCCGAGAAAACCGCGACCCTTCTCTTTCAATGGCCAACGAGGTACATGGTTCTCTGGACGCGTACGTGTGTGAATGGCCGAGGCGCGTTGGTCTCGCTATACGTACGAGTATCCGTTCCGAGTACTCGTGAGATCACGAGTGGCCCGAAGCAATGCGTCAGCGCCGACGACCGTTGCCCAAACAGTATCTATCTATGTCAGGATTAAAATACTAGGATATCAAATACGCGCGCGAGCGCGCTTAGACGGCCGAAGCAAGGAAAAAGGGATGCGGAAAGAGAGAAAGAGGTGGGCGATCGGGGGAGATTCGGGGAGTGGATAGTCCGCTTGTTCTCGTCTAAACGGGGGATGCGCGGCGGTAAATAAAATCCATCAACTTGTCAGTTTGGTCGATGGACGCGCTTCTCGTTCTTCGTAACCGAACGTTCTCTGGGAAAGATTGACGCCGCTTTCCAGCGTTATCGTACCGAGTGGATACATTGTGATGTCAATTCGACTCTGATATACACCATGCACATATTGGACAGATATATACTTTTACATACTTGATAGGCATATTAATTGTATCTTTAATTGATTTTGTCGCAATGTCTGTGTGTTTTCTAGGCTCCTCCAACGGTCACAGCCCGGTTCTAAATCTCTCAAAAACTGCGGGAAGCGGAAGCGTGGGCGAACAGTCCGGAAGTGAGGCAGGTGCGTCGCACCGTTCTCAAGACGACGAGGAGGAGGACGATAATCTGTCGGAGGACCTCGAGGACGACAATGAAAAGGATGAAGGTATGTTTTTCAGATGTGCGAGGCAATTGAACCGCAAGCGACAAGATCTGTGTTGTCTGCCATTTATAACTCTGATAAAGCGATCGGCTTGAAAGAGATCGTTCCTCTGGCAATCAATTAAAACCGAGCGATAAAATGCGTTTCTTTCGCTTTTGACGAATGTCAAAAGGACGATTTCGATTTGAAGGCGAGAGGGAGAGAGAGAGAGAGAGATGAAGAGAAAGGATTCGTGCTCGTGAAATAATTATATCGATTTTGCCGGACACGCCGCGTTTAAAGACGAGTTCTTCTAGACGACTGGCGGGTCAGGGCCTCTCATCCATCATCTTTACCGAGAGAGCGCGAGGGACGCTTCGGGATTCGTCTTCCATCGCGCTCTGAGAAACGCGCCGCAGCGGTTGCCAAGTCGCATGTAGATCCAAACGTTTTTAATTGCCTCGAGTTAAAAAATAATTTTAATCATAAAAATACTAAATGTAATTATTGCTTTTTTTAATTGATTTTTTGCGCACTTATTGAGCAGCGTATGCTTTATGACATTGGATAGTCTTATTCTCTTATTGACAAATATCTTCAAAACGCGTGGCATCTACGTGAGAAGCGTCACTGTCGAGACAAAGCGATCATTAGACTTGTATCTTTAGTATTTAGTTTCATTTTTCTAATGAAAGATGGATCGAGAGATCGAATCTTCGTCTGAGCTTTGCACCGCTATCCTTCCCTGCCTTGTTCTGGCGCTCCAAATTCACCGAAGCGTCATAATCGTTTTGATTTCTAATCTACTCGACCATTGTCACGTCGGCATGTTAATTGGCCGGCCCAATTAATGGCCCGAGGGTCGCTCATAAAGTCGCGTAACCACGTGGGATCGACTCCGTATCACGAATGCGTTTCCAATGAAAAAAAAAAGATACATTTGATCATCTCGCGTTGTCTTAATTAATTTCGTTTCTTTCGGGTCGCAATTTAATGCGAGGCCGAGTCGTTAGAAGAAAGCATGCCTTGCGCGGTCACGAGTGATTTACGGGCGAATCGATACATTTTGTAGTCTCGATGGGGACGACGATGCTGGTAAGAATTCATGGAAATCATAAAATTATTCGTCATCCGGCCTTCGCGCTGCCAGAGGCTGGCTGGAAAATGTTGAGGACTGCCGTGCGCTCGCAAAATTAGGGGATCCCGCGTGTACCCCCGAATTAGTGGGTCTGTAAATTCCACGAAATACGCGAGTTAGACGTATAAATTCCGGGCGCGGGTCGTGTACGATGAGAAGAGGGGAGGGAATCAAATCCGTGTCTCGCAGCGTGTCGTACGCAATACATGGGTACATTCTGCCTACGATGCTCGCGGGTGATCGAAGTAGAACCACGTCGAACGCCCGTGGGAGTGTACACGCTTGTGGAATGCAGTTCTGATTTAATGAGACGCGCCACTATCTCTCGCTCTTGTTCTTGGAATTGGATTCACCGCGATTCGTCGTCAATTTTGCATCTGACAATCCTCACTGAATTTTTCTCAGTCATTTTCGATTCGATTATCATATTTATTTGCAGAGTCCGACCGCAACTTTTGCCGAAACTGAACCGAACACTCAGTTACATGTTAATTTCTTTTTCTTTATAAATATCATAAAAAATTTATTGAAACAATAATTAAATTTCGGCTGAAATTTCGGTTGTGTGTCAATTTTGACTGAAAAATACACACAGAAAATTTTGTTTTAAAGTTTACCCTGGAAATATGGTAGTTGTGGTACAATACAGTATTTTAAAGATTTTTACCATGCACTTTAGTAAAATTAATCAAACTTATTTTATACTTCATTGTAGTTTTATTAATGAATAAGAGAGATTTACATTAAAATTCTTGGAAATACAATGTTGTCCCACGACTATCATATTTTCAGGGTAAACTCTAAGAAAAAATTATCTCCCTGTATAAGAGTACTTCTTCTTCATAAACATCATAATTTAATTATTGAAACAATAATTACACATATTAAAATTAATATTTATGAAGAAAAACTATACGGTTTCAATCGATACTGACACGTAGTGTTCGTTTTCAGTTTCGGCAGAAGTTTCGGTCTATTTATTTGCCTTATCGGAAGATAACGTTTCTTTTTTAAAGTCTCAAGCAAGCTATAGATACAAAACGTACGCTATTGATGCAATAATGTATATTTTGTATGTTTTAATTGAATACACTATGCGACCTCAATCTTATATTCAATTTGAAAATTTATGTTAACCTATCCAAATTACTCCGCTTTACTCCACATTGACTGTAAGCGCACGTATTGCATAATTTTCTTACCGTCTTTCTGATTGTGAATATTCTTCTCACGTTCTTGTCAAGAGATTCTAAAGGCGAAGGTCAAACTCATGCTCTTTCGCGGTGAAACAAGAAAAGATTCCGAGAGGATGGCGACTCTTGTCCTGATAATTGTAATGGGTAGGAAGATATAGTCGCACGGAATAATGCTGAAAAGAAAAAAGAGAAAGGATCGTGTGCGATTTTAGGAGAGCGAGGGATCGAAAGGAAAGGAGAGGCGACGCGCTTTCCTATCAAAAGGTGCCGGCACCAAAGGTGCGCTGAGCGTTAAATCGGCCAATGGCAATAAGTAACCGATTGCCGAGTGGCGTTGTAGGTGCGCGCAGATAATTAAAAGACGATACAATAAACTACATATCGTTGGCCGTAAAGCAGCCGGGCTGCTAAAACCTACGGTGTGGGCCGGTACCACGAGCGATCACTTAAGCCTGGAACCCACGCAGACATCTTGTCTCACCGCCACTCTCCGGGACCCTGCGGCAATAACCATAAGGCATCCTTTATTCCGACGATCCCGCTGGATCTCTTTTGCTGATCTTAGAGAACGATGACCACGGACCCTTCCATAATGCGACAGAATATCGGACATGTGTCAATGCGTTTCGAGTAAAACGTGTTTCCAAGAAGTGTCTCGAGTGATCAACTCGGGGTGGTCCAGTTTGATTTGCCTTTCTGGTCAAAGTTGGGTAATATAATATTGATGATTCAATGTTTCAAGTTTGGAATTGATTTAATCGATAATTTTTTGTGTGATGTTTTTCGAAAGATACATAATATTAACTAAGAATGTTCTAATTTCACATGAACAATCGTATTAGCGTCATATAAATTATATTGCTAGTCATCAATAATGATACTTCATTTTTCCCCGATATTTCACAGCGAGATGATGAACAGCCAGTCGGTCAAGACGCGACTAATCGTCTGAGGAACGCTGTATAGCGTTTAATCTCTGAATTTAATTCGCCCACGTTGACATTAAATCAAAAAGTGGCGAAGGGTAACAAGTAGTCGTCGCGAGATTACGACTTTGAGACACGCACGCTGTATAAGTCTTGGTATGGGGCTTGCCCCGGTCGAACGTTGTCCGACGTTCGTTGCATCGAATTTATCATTGACGTTTTGCTCCCGACGCGGCGTTCTCGCCAAGGAGAAATCTCCACGCGAAATGAGGTCCGTACGTTACAGAATAGACTCCGGCGTTTATTTATCGTCAGGGAGAAATACTTTCTTTCCTGCCCGTTTTGTCGTCTCGAGGATATTCAGAAGGAAATAACGTGATAATTTTGCTTTCAGATTTGTCGGACGTGCCGGAAAACCTGCCATTGCCAGCACCGGGCTCGGAAAGCCCTCCTCAAGCCCTGAACTACTCGCAGATAGCCTCGGCGGCGGTCGCCGTGTCTCAGAGCGCCCAAGACCCCTCGGTCTCGAGTACGGAGACCCTGCTGAGGAATATCCAGGGTCTGCTCAAGGTCGCGGCTGACAACGCGAGGCAGCAGGAGAGGCAAATCAACTACGAGAAAGGTCAGTGGCAGGGCTTTCTTAAGACACTTGAGGGCGCTCTCCACAATTTCATTATCTTCCAGCTCTCCCAGAACCACATTAAGAGGCATTAGTCCCTGTCCCGTCGACGAGACTCCGCTACCCCTCCCCTCGCGCTCCTCTCTCCCGCTCTTTATCCAGTCTCATCTACCGCGTCGCCTCCCTCTCACGCTTCAACCTTTGCGCTTGACTTGCTTGTACCGCGTTAAGACCATGGATACGTGAAATGAGAATGATAATAGTCGGGGAGAGCTGGACATCCGAAAGTGAAGACCTGTAGCGTAAAGGCACGACGTACCGTGCACAAATAATATACATGAATCTCGCTTGATATTAACTTTTAACGAACATCTTGATACTATTTATTGATGCTTTTCTTTGCGCAGTGTTTTAATATCCACGCGATGAATCGCAGGATATTCGTAACGCATTATTACTGAAAAGTTTTCTTAAATCGATACACTGAGCGTACCTTCGAGCTGCGTCTCGAGAATGATTCACGTAAATATTTTGCGCAAGAAGCAGCTTGAAACTCCCCAATGAGATATTGCTCGCAAAAACGTCGTCTTCGGCGTGTTAAGATTAAATTTAAGTGTCGCCGTAGATAGAGTTTGTACCGTAGATTGGTTACGATGAATGTAGGCAAGACCCATTAAGAACGAGTCGGCGCGGCGCGAGATGACGTGCAGCATACGACTTCTTTCTCATTAACGCGCGTGATAAATCGGTCGGCGTTATTATTAAATATGTTCGTCGCGAGATCTCGGAACGCCAGATGAGAAGAAAAAAAGGAAGAAAGAGGTTAGCGCGCACGGAATCGTTTCTCACGATGTCGAGGTTGCTTTGTGATTGAGGCAAACTTAACTTAACGACGTAACAAACATTTCGATGTAAACCGTCAAGTCGTTTATACGATATCGATTGAATCTCGTTGTGATTTGATTTTGCAACGACAATTGGCAGAGATTTGTGTTACAAAGGAAATGACGATAACGCGTAAGTGACACAATATATAATGTACGCGTGTATTCCTATATTATAATAATATATGCTATCATATTCATATAACATAGAAGTTTGCAGCAACATTGCTAAAATGTTAGCAGTGTTGTTGGAATATTAATTATAATGTTGCTGCAATATTACTCGAATCTATGCCGTACGGAATATATACATACATAAGTAAATGAATTGCCATTATAGTCGTTAGTTATTACTGCTAGTATGTGATAGTTGTATTATCGAAGATATTATTATTAATTGCGACATGTGTATAACTGTAAGGGATTTCAGGAACGTCCCGTAAATGAAATTGTGGAGAAAGGAATGTACGAATAAAAAGCGCTACGTAAAATGACGCGTCAAGTTGATTTCAGCCGAGCGATCGCAGTTCTTCGACGTAATATTGGTGAATATGTAATAAAAAAAAAAAACACACGAAATGTGAAATCTTATTCTTAAAGCAATTGTCCAATTTTGCTCGCAAACTGTCATCGATCGGCTATATCCACTTCTGTTTTAATATCGATTATCACCATCGATTATTATTGAATTATTATTGAAGTCTCGTATTCGTGTCATGAATTTAACGTCGATTTATAATTTTTTATTTGGGATATAAATATCGTTTAGAACATTGTAAAATCGTGTAAAAACTTTTCAGATTGCTTTAGATACTTTTTTTAAAATTACTCTTATTATATAGCACTAGAAGTACCAAGCGATTATTATTGACTATTTTTATTTTTTAAATCGAAAATATATTTTTTATGTAAAAGATAAGATTCTGAAATTTTTTAATTTTTCAATAATTATGTCCTTTATACTGATAAAATATTTGATTTTTTTATCACTTTCCTTATTTTTATAATAATTTAACTGCCTGGTCCTGTTAGTAAGTAAAAAATGTTGATACTTCTAGTGTTGAGCAACACTTCAGATCAGGGATACGAAATCAAACTATCACATTTAGTGCCAAATGTAGTCTCAACGCGCACATCGGCGATTCGGTTCGGAAAGACTGACCGACAAGAACGTATCGCAATCTTCAGCGAGACGAGCGAACTTTCGACGTACGAACGTCCCTTATCTGCATTTTCGCAGATTTTAAGTGGTGGAGCCCCATAAACGCGCCAATCCGATATCCAGCCGCGTCGAGTACGCGCGTTGCAGCGGCGCGTTTAATAAATTCCGAGGGAAACGTAACCCCGGGACTTTAATTACCCATTAGCCGATACAAAGTGTCATTTTCAGGGCCGTTAACTAATGCGTTTTGCTGCGGCCCTAACGTTAGGAATGCCGGGCATCGCGATCTCAGCGGTGGTGGTAAGGCTTAAGCAGTTCCTCGTGGTTGCATGTACTCGGCCGACTCGTAGGTTAGATTCTCGAGGCGGAGAGATCCGATAAAAAGAAATCGACGATGCTCCCATAGCCGATGCCCCGTCGTCGTGCTTCCTCACCCCTTGTCTCCACTCTCACTGTTCACTGCCACCCTCGCGACACAGAGACTTAAGGAACAGTTCTCGACGACCGTGCCCTCCTACGTGCTACGAAGTGCACGAGCACGGATCCACTTGCATAATTCGTGCTTTCCTTTCGATACTCTCAACGACATCCCGCTAACGATATCGCCGACGTGGGTTAAATGCAAACGGAAAGAAGTACTAACGAGCGGAAAAATATTACACTAAAAATTTTTTACTTTCTTTTTCAATACATATAAGAGGTCTGTTCTTTATCACTTGCGGATTCACAGGGAGAGAGGCCTCCTCTTGAAGTTTTGTATTTTAAAAATATTTATGCAAATTGTTATATATATTTTTAATATTTCTGAAATGTTTAATCATAATTTCGATTAAAAAAAATTTTTTTTAATTTAAGAAATTCCTGTAGATACAAAAAATGTACATAGATTCTATTATATTATCCTTTTTTTATGTTATTATAATTTTAAATAAAACGTTTATGAATTATATATTTCAATAATACTTTTTCACAGTCTAATGTCAATAATAATCTCAATATTCTATCATTTCATATTTGATTTAAAAAATTTCGCTTGTGAAGCGCCAATGACGCTCCCTTGACAAATTTCTGAATCCGCCAATGTTCTTTATCGAAAAACTCTGAATTAGTGCACAAGAAATAATAATAAGTTGAAGTTAAAGAAATAATATGTTACGTTTCAACTTATTACATTATCGTATGCACTAAAGAGTTCATTTAGAGAGTTCATCGATAAAGAATAGGGCGATATTATCAATATCAATTTGATACAGATCTTTTAATTATTTTTCATACATTGGCTTTCGTATCGGTAGTCTATGATTCATTCATCACGAGCGATTGATATCGCAATCGAGAGATCTCTTTCCCGTTCCGCGACTCCTTGGTCGGCCCAATAAACGCGTGGATTTTAATAAGAAGAGACACGCTTGGTCGAGCGGCTGAGAAGCCAACTCGCGGGCATTGAACACGTGAACGCTAACGAGTTCATTTGGCGCGCGTTGCGACGTTAAGCTCGGAATGCGCAGCGCGGCGGTTGTTGCTGGTCAGCTTAACAGATTCTGCGCGCGCGTTCGACGCGAAGATCTCCATGCAGCGCGAGTCGATCGACAGGCCGGGAAAAGGGGTGGAGGAGGAGGAGGAGGAGGAGGTGGTGGTGGCGGAGGATAAAGGGTGCTGCTGCGGTATATAGAGAAAAGAAAGAAAAAAAAAAGAGCAGCGGCAGTCAACGACGACGACGACGACTACGGCTACGGCGACGGGGGCAGCGGGGTCGCGAGGGAAGTAGTCGGAAAGAGAGTAAGAGAGGCCCGATTTAATACTCGAACGAGCCAGCAGCTCGTTTTACACCAGATGGTTTTACATACGACCACTATCGTGTTACGAACCTTCAGCCGTATGGGTGCATCCGTATCTCCGTCGGCACGAGATCGGAGCGCCTTTATACGTGCGTCGCGCACACGCACGCGGGGATACACATGCAAGCACACGCGCACCGCGCCTGGCCCGTCGATTTTAAGCCAATCCGGACGGGATGCCTTCGATGCGGAATATTATCGATATTATTCGTCTTTGTCAGGCGGACCTCTCACGCGATCGACCTGTTTGTATCGTAGGGGGGACCAAGAACCGTCATCGTTGCAGTCCTAAAAAGAGCGAGACGCGTGAGTCGTGACGCTCTCGCAGCTACGTCGGAGAGATCTGGAAGCGTTTATTTATCCTCTTGCATCGTAGCTCGACTCGGGTTTCGTAATACGTTAATACATCATGAAACACGTACGTAGATTTACGATGACACGGCCAGTACGAACGCAAATCCTCTGAGAATCGCGACAGTTTTATTAAAAGGACTCTCGACTCGAGATTAGGTAATATTTAAAGCAAAATACATTGCGAATGCGACAGAATGAGAATTGCTTGAAACAATCGCATACAACTAATTTTTTGGACGATTAGGAAAAATTATCAATAATATTTAGTATTTTTCTTTACCACTTTTTAAATCATATTTAAGAATTGTTTGTTACTACTGTAATCCTCCCAGTCTGTCAATATACAATTCAGAAGTCTTACAGAGCATGGCTTAGCGCGTTGTTTTCCCTACAAATGAAAATGATAATTGCGAGGAGGTAACCACTTGATGTAATCGTGGGACAGAATCCTCGAAATCATTATAAAATTTATATAAAATCTCTATGTATAATCCGATAATTATATATGCAACCACGAGAAATCATTAATATTAAATAATATTAAATAAAATCGTATATTTTACCAAATTACTTCATAGTAGTGAAAAAAATTATTTGTAATCAGATGAAATCATATAATCTGTGGGACAATATTTCTAGTGGTTATCCCCTCATAAAAAATTATTTGTAATCTCAGATGAAATCATGTAATCTGTGGGACAATATTTCAGCTAGTGGTTACCCCCTCGGATAATTGCGACAAGAGGTCCTGCTCGGAAAAAAAAATTCGAACGATCCCCTCTCTTTTTTTTTTTAATCAAAAATTTGCGATATTCTCATTTATCATTCGAATATGTGCTCGTTATGTATGAAACGAGTAAGCACGCACGCATCTCTTAACTAAGAAGGAGCGTTTCGTAAGAAAAAGAAGCAATGGTCTCTGTCTCGTTACCGCCGGTAAGTTACATGCCGCACAAAGGACAATATGAGTCCGCCAAGATCCTGGCCGGCGCGGCGAGGAGCCAGGCGAACGCGGCAGTGAGGCTACTATCTTCGATCCTCGACGAGATAAGAGGAGCGTAGGAGCCGTGGCGGGACCAACGGCGAGGATTATGTGTGGTGCACCGTGGTGTCTGGCGCGCTGGGCCCCCACGGGGGCCCCCCAGTTAAGGCTCCTCGAGCGCGGAATATAAAGAGGGGATTGAGTTGTAGCTGCGAGTGGAGGATCTTATGTAGATTCCTTGTAGATCGTGCACCCGATTCGATCGCGATCGGTTCTCTGTGCCCGGTACCGGGTTAATTAAAATTGTAGGAGCCCCAACATCTCTTTTGCTCTCTGTCTCTTCTCTTTTCTCTCTCTTCGAAACTCTTCTGTCCCCTGCTATTGCCTCTTTGTCTTTTCCTCTCTTCTCTTTGTGTCTTTTCCTCTCTCTCTCTCTCTCTCTCTCTCTCTCTCTTCCGTCCGTTCTATTCTCCGCCACTTTCCTCGACGCCGCGAACGACGTCTCCCCCGCTCTCTTTGTTATCTTGCAGCTTCTTCTTTTTCTCTCCATCCTCTTCTCTGTTTCCCTCCTTGCGTCTCGAACGGTTACTGCAACGCTGCGGCGACCGCATCTCGCTACATAAACTCCTGCGATTTTCGGCCGCCACTGCTTGGGAGGCTGCTCACGTGAAATCCTATTACCTCGAGCGACGATGCGGCACGACAGAGAGGCGGGATGTGGCCGCTGGTACCAGCCATCGAGTAGGTGTCTGCATTACGAATGGAACGCGAATTACCGACGTCGCCGTGATCATGGTACATAGAGATACAAACGAGACGAGATCGTTTCCCGCTCTGTTCGGCATCACGATTGAGAGCCATTACAGTCACGCGAGCAATGTCGTCAATCACGAATTTCTCGATTATCGATGTCGCTTCAAGGCTGCAGTAGTATCACAACTTAAGACCTTCAGGATTGTAAGGAAGATTCTTACACTTTCGAAACTGCGAATGATGAATATGTGTTGAATAAGATGCATTTATGTCTGTTTACTGGTGAGAAACCAAGATCTCTCTGACAGAAATGGCAAACGCGGCATGTAAATATTTCGCAGTACAAACAGAAATGTTGATACAAACGTCCCGAACGTCCATCTACCGTGAACTTTCGAGACGTTCGAGGCGTTAGTTACCCGCTCGCGGTCGAATGCAGACTGATTGATTTATGCTTAACCCTGCCAACCGGCGACCCATCTACTCTTCTCTCTTTCTCGTATATGGAGAGATAGGTTACCTTAACCGAGGCTATCTCTATATCGCCCAGCGAGCAGCCATTATCGTGCAAACTATGTACGCACACGTGTATCAGCGGCACGCTTGTTTTTTTCCTCCCCTCTTCCGTACTCTCTTTATTTTCCACCTTCTCATTCTCCATCTACCTTATCTTATACACGAATCAATAAGCGATTGAGTACTTTCGCGCTATTGCTTTTCTATGTTACAAAATTAATTAATTAAATTTAAGTATTTTTTTTTTTTTCATATGATTGCTGCTTACGCTGAATGGTTACGTAGCTCGATAAACCTAGAAATCGCCGCTTTTACAGCATCTTTTCATTTCGCGTCTCGGCAATTTTTATTGCCGTCGACTGTTTGCTTTAATTAGCGTCAGGAGGAAAGGGGGGAAGGTATTGTCTTCTTCTAGATTTAATTAAGAGTGGAATCGGTTTATTGACCTCCGAACCAGCCTTCCCTCGAACGGCCGCGACGCATCTCAGGGAATCGTTATATGGTGGCGCTTAGCAATAAATAGCTGGCACTTTTATTGCCCTGTGAAGAGAGCAAAAGAAACCCGCTGATCTTCCCGCAGGTAGAAGATGCAGGAACAAAAGAGGCGCACGCCGTAACGCGCGCACAGTAAACAGTTTAGTTTTCAAATTTTAAACGCCATGATGCCATAGGAGGTACTCCCGAAAGGATGAGAGCGAGAGAGAGAGAGAGAGAGAAGCAAGAGCGGAGCCTCTCTACGCCATTAAATATTTTCCACACGATGTATGTACAATATTACGTGTAACATAGGTGTATGTTTACACGCATATCCGAGAAGAGCGCACGGTGCCAGACCAGAACAACTTCCTCTGCATACATCAATTACGCCTCTCGCGGTTCCCATTATTAGCCGCCTATAATTTATTACTTTCCACCTTAATAAGCATAATAATTCCCATGCTATTCTTCGTGCCGCTTCGTATAGCCGCTACGGTGGTGATGATGCTTGTTCATTCTTTCTCTTTCTATTTCTCTCTCTCTCGCGTTGTATATGCATATATATATATATATAAGTATATGCTATTTAAGAGAGAAGGCCATAAGTGTGCTTGCGCAGTGCTTGTACGTCTACGTTGGGCCTGACCTCTGACCCAGAGACAATCGTTAAGGTAGCGCATTGAGCTGGCGTGTCCGGACCACAGATATTTAATTACCTTCGGAGCGGAACCGAGCTGGGTCCCTGTCGGAGAATCGCGAATGCTGAAGGCACATTTGCAAGAAAAGGATAGATGGAACGAATGGAATGATCGTCCAACGAAGGAGAATATTGTAAAAACCAACCGGTAGAAATCGTAACTCTCGGCTTATATCTTTGTTCTGCATGCGCTTAACTTCTACTTGCCCGCGTTGTAACAGAGCTGGCGGTGAAGATACCGTTTCTTGTTGCGACCGACCGTGTATGCTTTTTGGGTATATCCTCCTGGGGCGCGCGACACGGGCCTCTACATCTGCGTTTATAACTCAGAAGCCCGGCCTTAGTATCGACTACAAATTGTTGAAGAATGTTTCGAACATCCATTATTTCATGGTCTTTTTTGTATTTCTTATTAGTTATCCCCCACCCCATGATTTTGTAAAATTATTAATTTTGTCATTTATGAATCATTATATTTTATTATTATATTTTTTCTGTATTATGGTCTCACGCAAAGTAAAGTAGTGTTTTGAAAATCAAATGTTTCCTGGTAACTTCTGTTGGTGTCTTGTTTTCTGGCGAGTTCAAGTATAACTGTCCACAGTGTTCACAAGAAAGGCGCCTCTCTAATGAGATTTCTTGGTGCTCAGGTCAGGGTGGACCTCGTTGTTACTCGTAAATCGCAAGGAAACGAAAAGCCAGACACAGGGAACAGCATACGCATGCTCATGCAGTACTCGTGGGACGGGTATGCACACGAAAGGTGTATACGAAAGATATCCCGTACGAGAGAAAGGATAGTAAAAATCGCAGAGACAATACGATGTCGTCGGTCGATGCACGCCGTAGACATACGTTCCCACTTGGGTAACCGAGCTGGAGAACACCCTTGGATTGTCAATTAAAGAAATCGCAAGAGGAGGATACCGAGCTCGTATTCCTGGCATAAGCCACTAACGCAAAAAGAATCGAAAAAAGATAGAAAAGGCGAAAGGGAAGAATAAACGGTCTGCGGTCTGTAACGCGTACGAGAGTTGTGCTCCGAACGAGCTCCAAACGAGCACGGGAGATGCGAAAGGCGTTGGAAGAGAAGGAGGCGGTAGCGAAGAAACGGAGAGAAGCGGAGAGAGGAAAGAATTTCAGGGAGAAGGGGCTCCGATGGTGCTAGGGAGGCTAATAAATTATGCCTAACACGGGGAACAACTAGTTGATTATTTATTTAACAATAAAACGAGCCACGGGCCCTCCTCGCCCTCGGACCGACCGCGCTGCTTCTTCTTGCCGGCGTGCAAATAAGTTTCGCGTTGACTTCACCGCGTTCGTTTCGCCATGGATATCTGTGTTTGTCTAGCGGGGAAATAATTTCGTTTTAATGACGTCCTAAATAAAAATAGATAAATCCAACTCCTTCCTGAATGAGTAGAATAGGCGATCGTCTAGAAACTTCTTTGTAAGATTCTAGATGATAGTGAGATTCACTGAAAAAATAGTGTCTCTAGTATTCGGTTTTAGCAAGCCAATTGGTGCCCTCACGTCTCCAGTATTCTGTAATTCTTAAAGGCAGTGTATTGTTATATTTGATTTCCAGCAAAAAACACAATGTAACACAGTGATTATTTCATTTTTGTTTAGAATGAAAAAAAAATTAAATTTTAATAAATATTTGTTTGAATAATTCTAAATATATTTACTAATGTAAACATATATTTAGTGATACACTGAAAAAAAATCTTAATTTCAAAGAAATATCTCTTTGCTCGTATTAAAAAAAAATTATTTCTTTGGATCAATGAAAATTTCTTTGAAATAAGATATTGTATATTCAAAGAAATTTTCATTAAGAGAGAGAGAGAGAGAGAGAGAGAGATCCAAAAAAAGAAATAATTTTTTTTAATACAAGCAAAGAGATATTTCTTTGAAATTAAGATTTCTTTTTTAGTGTATAAAAACCATTAATTTGATTTAATTGTCATTTTTTATTAAGTTCATTTACTGTAAGTAAATGTTTACTCAGTACTATTCAATCAAATGTGTATTAAGATTTAGTAATTATTTTAAATATAACATTGGCAAACAACAAGGATATAATGATTCACTGTGTCATTCGTGTCTTTTTGTCATTATATATAATATATGGAAGAAAATTGCTCAACGACATCATAATGATAACGAATTGTAGTTAAGAAATACAGAATGTACAATTGAGTTACTAGATGTTTTTCTCGACTTCCGATCTCGGGAAAGATTTCACGCTGCGTGAAATAAAGGCGCGAGGTAGATGCAATAAATTGCGAGACGTTTTCTCGAAATTAAGTAACACGAATGGCCGTTTGTGTACGAGGGAACAATCGAGAGGAGTTTCTGCGAAGAGAAATCTTTGTCTCCGGTAATTTCGCATCGACGACGATTATAAACCGAAAATTTACGGCTCGTAGTGAGGAGGGCGAGAGAACAAATGCAGCGAGGCAGAGAATCTTTCGTTACCTGCTGGCTGGTTCGCGACTTTGTTTCATCGTATAGTGAATTTTATTGCCTTCAGTATTTAAGTGTCATCGAGAGAAGAAAAAGGAGAAGAAAGAGAAAGAGTACAATACGCTTCTCCCTCGCCCGCCTTTTCTTCTCAGAATCGTCTCAATTCCACGCGATAACGTTCGAAATTAATTACGCTCTGGATGGCGTAATTCCGGCGGTCGCTTACACGCACGCATCGCGCATTATCGCAATTTTTGTACGTATTTCCGTACATGATCAGACGTCGCACGAGATCGTCGCACGGCGACGTAAATTAATTCGCCGTGTTTTCCGCGGAATTAAATTAAAATCGCTTCCGCATCGAGCTCGCGCGGATAAGATCAATGCCTGCGAGGAAAAAAAGATAGAGATTAATTACGAAGGAAATGTCGCGACGTCGCCAACGCGGTATCGACGTGGAGCGCGACGTTGAAAATAAAACGCGACGGAGGCGCGGCGACGACAGCAACGACGAGGAAGAAGCGAGACCAGGATAAAAAAGAGGAACTTGACCTACCGCAGTTTTAACTACCGTTCAATTATACAGTTTGCTTTCGGGTCGTCGCGCGAGCGAATAAAGCGTGTAATTTACCGGCAATAAAAGGGCCAGTAGTAACGGCCGCGCGTGAGAGAAGTACAAGGAGAAGGGGAACACACTCTGTGTGTCGTTAACGACGTCGTTTATTGCCACGAGGAACGAATATTTTGTTGCAACTCGACGAAGCGACAAAGCGTTTCGATTCGCGGCGCGACGAAATCGCGCGGAGTCGCGCTTAGAGAGCGAGAGCGAAGCGGCCAGGACGCGCGAGGATACGTTTTACTGCCGTCGAGTTCCGATAAAAGTACAATATAAGAGAACCGGATGCGCGAGGAGAAGAGAGAGAGAGAGAGAGAGAGAGAGAGAGAGAGAGAGAGAAAGGAAGAAGGAAAGAACGAGCTTTCGGGCTAAACGTTTTAAGACTATCGTTTCGTGAAAATGTCGTTGAACGCCTTTTTTCTCCACGCTGTGACGCGATAATTGGATTTCGAAACGACGCCCTCCCTCGTCAGTTAATGCGTATAATCGCGGATAATGCGCGCGATAATCCGCACCTACGACGCTAATTTTCTTGCGTGACATCAGCGAGGGATTAGACGAGGAGGTGCGGACTTAAGTGCGACGAGCACGACGGAGAGAGATGTAACTCGCGTGCATTAACTTGTTCCTTCTTCCTTTTCTCTCGTAATATAATCTCTCTCTCTATCGTTACGTTCATCTATATTTAATTATTAATTTACTAATTGAGCGGTTGCGCTTCGCATTAAGAACTACATCAGTTTTATCTCTTCAACGAAGTCGAGTGCCGCTTACTCGAATCGGCTCGTCGTACGTATAGTTGACTAATATGTGTTGGTGTATCTGAAAAAATATACAACTTCCGACATTTTTACGTTCATAAAGATGGTATCAACGCTTAGGCGCTAAGTTACTTGGTGATGTCTTATTACATTGGGCAGTTATTTACGATCGTTCGCAGAAAAGTAAGACGTGGAACGAGATGAAAAAAGTGCTGGTACCGAGAGTTGAGTCGCTTCGACGCTTTCAACACGCGATGTGAAATAAAATCTGTAATATATGCGTGCCCCTTTTCTATTTATTTTTAATATTTTCTTAGCAATTTTTACTTTCGAGAAACTCGCAAAGAGAGAAAGAAAGACATGTTTTGTATTATAATATGAAAAAATAATAATGATTAATTGCACATTCCATGACATTAATCTTAGGTTTTCTATCTCTTTTTCTAAATTGCGATATTTGCGGTAGAAACAAACGAATGAAGAGACGCGGTTTAA
The DNA here is from genome assembly GCF_001594075.2 of Trachymyrmex cornetzi. Taxonomy (NCBI): domain Eukaryota; kingdom Metazoa; phylum Arthropoda; class Insecta; order Hymenoptera; family Formicidae; genus Trachymyrmex; species Trachymyrmex cornetzi. The sequence continues at coordinate 1,538,998 of NW_017296881.1, read as the reverse complement.
ATGTCATTGATGTAATTAGCGAATGCGACATCAATGAAATTAATAATTCACGCGGGGCCACAGTATAATTTTAAATTACACCTGAATTGCGCGCGCAGGGACATTTTTAACGCCACGTGGTGAGCAGCGCCACACTTATCAACTTTTTATTGACGCATTCGCATTTGAAAAACGCTGCGAGGAGTTCCTCCAACATTTGTTTTTCTCTCGTGTCCCGTGCAACCTGTCGAGATAACGAGCGGTCAGTCCTCCGGTACAACGACAATCTTAATGATAATTTTATACCGGGAATTATTACCTGGTCGTAATAAGCGGACACTCGATTATAGGCGCGCCTCGAAGCACGCGTCACGTCGTCCCCATCGTGTTTGTAACTTGAGTGTATTGTGCAAAGATGAAGATAGCCAGAGCGAATTCATTAGAACGATTGTTAATTACGGTCTCGAATGACACGCGGGAGCTGATCAGGGGAGGAAGGGAGATGGGAAAGAAGGAACGACAGCTGTCTCTTATATAGGGTGGAGAAGAGATAGGTACCGATTTTTTTACAACTCGTGCTGTTTCGCACGCGATACGCCGCTGTGTAAACTGTCAGACGATCATGCGTCAAATCGATAAACCAGAACAATCCCCTACAACGCAGACTTTCAAGAGATGTCCTAAAGATGTTTGGAAGATATATTTACGTTAGAAAAGACGTTCCTAGGATGTCTATTGGATAAAATGTATTGTGTAGGATAAGAAGGAGTTTACTCACTTGCTAGTTTCGAGACTTGCCGAAAATGTGGGGACCATCGCGAAAAAAGAAATAAGGGCAACAAACCTCTTTATAAATCGGTGTGTCGTTATCATAACGACGAAATCGTTATGATCTGATTAAATTGTATACTCGCGCACGGTAATTAAGCGGTGGGTTAGGAAGCGAAAGATGAGCGCCCTCGTTAAAGAATATGTATCCTGTCCCTGTCTCTTTCTCTCACTATGGGTCGTTAAAGAATTATATTATTATTCGATAAATTGTGGAAAGAATCCTGGCCGTACCGCCGTTTTACGATCGCGAGCCATTAATGTCTTTGCGCTGTGCATGGTACGTCGTAGCGGCATGCACGTGCAGACAGTCAGACAGTCGTAATAATGATAAAGATCCAGCTATACGTGTCGTCAATCTCTTGACGTAAGAAGGAGAGAAAGAAAATGATCATTGGTTTAGTTGCCATTCGTGCATTTTTTTTTCATGGATCTTCTGCTGGCTTTGCTGATTTAACTTGAAACTAATGCCTGTTTTATAAATGCAAAAAAATGTAGGAAAAACGTCAAGAGCGTTGACTTTTTCTGAAAGAATCTTTTTATGTAGTTATTTTTATTCTTGTCTAATCCTTCAAAATAAATCACGAAGTTTTTATGTGAAAATGTTTGAAAAAGACTAGCTTGTTTCATAATTAAACGTTCATTATTGTTATCAGTTTAATATCAATTCAGCTCTTGGATTGATAAAGTTTGAAGTTCCTGTTCTCATGTAACTCGAATGCACAATAATTCCTTTGGATATCCCGTAGGATCTATCCCCGAGGGAGAGGGCGAGAATGGGATTATCTCGAAACGCGAAAACGCTCTTCGGCATATCTCTCCGCGCGAGAGTTCGAGCGAAGAGAACTTTAGCGTTGAGATATGCCGTACGACGAGATATCGGTTACATGATCGGCCGACGTAAGATTTAATGGAAATCATTCTGGCGGTTTTTAATTGCAATGTCAATGGTTTTTATTTTATTTTATAGGATACTATAATGGAGTTTTAATAACTAAATTTATATATTAAACTTGATAGAGTAATGTGATGTTATTATCATTTCACAAGGTGAACATCTCAAATGTCGAGGAATACCAAAAAAGCCAGATTCTTTTTATTTTCGAAATTTTATAATAATTATAATAATCACGAATTCTTTTGTCGTGATTTTGTTTTTGCTTTAATGTAGTTCGAACAAAATTTATATAGTAAATTCATGAATTAAAAATAAAGATACATTTGTTGACATATTTTACGAATTTTTATCCGAGTAATTTTCAAGACGAGATAAATCGCAAAATCGTTTCACTCAGTGCTGATGCGCTGTTCGTGCGAAAATAATCGGCAGAGGAGAGACGACTTTGCGTCCCCGATAAGACGAGACAAGAATCTTCGATAATCTGCCAATGAAGCTGTGGACAAGAAACCCGACGCCCACCTACGTGCGCCGGTAGTTTTAGTGCGTACCGAACTCGAAGACCTAGCTGCTGCGATCTAATCCTATTTTCGTTAGATCCGTTAATGGTTAATGGGAGGCAAAGTGGTCAGCGACCGGAACAAGGGCTAAGTCCGTCTTAAATCCCGTAGGAGGAGGGAAACCCTTGTAGCCCTTAGCCAAGGACCGTAATCCGCATGGGATAACTATTGGCTGTGCTGTTGCTTCGCCGAGGCCAAGTCAAACTGTGCCGAGTGCGCGAGAAAGTTTTAATTATTATCGGCAACCTGGCATTCTGTAAATTTCGAGCGATAGGATGTGCTTATTTCGTGGAAAGCATGGAAATTGAATAACCGTGTGCGCGTTAATATAAGCGTAATTGGAGCAGTACATTTCGTTCACTAAAAGTTTATACATATATGTATATATACGCAATGGAATTTAATTACAATTTTTACAATTATAACAATCTGTTTTGATTATAATATTCTTCGAGAGATCGCGAAGGATATGGAGATGTCGTTAACGTTGGTCGACAATTGAAATTCAGCGGACGGTATCTCCCGCAAAGGACTTATACCCGGAGGACAGAACTAACTCGGGATATATACTTAATCATTATTCGGCTGTAATATGCAAGGGTAGAAACAACAATATTCTCGTTTCCAGCGGTTCAGCGCTCCCGCGGCGCCCCGCGTCTTGCGGCGGATCTTCTCGTAGGCAAATAGTGCAACATCGGGATTAATGAGGATTAGGGTGCGAAATTTATGAAATTCGAGTTCGCTGTTAGCCGTCGACGGACTTTGGATCCCTTTGAGAAACACGAAACGGCTAGCATCTCGCATCTCGAGATTGCGTAATTAAGATGCACGTGAGAAAAAGACATTTTAAGGAAACTTTTCGAGGGGGAAACTTTCTTCAGAAGAATCGTAGAAGATACGCAAAACCATACCACGATGGGTATCACGATGCAAATAAGAGAATGCCAGACGCGCGATCCCCGGGGCTGTAAATTACCGAAATAATCCGGCGGTTAATTCCTACCCGCGCTTTATTACCGCTCTTGATCCGTTAAAATTAAATTCATAAATACCCGCCGATCTCGCGTGCGGTCTCGAGACCCCGGGTCTCCTTCTCGTCTTGTCGTTCGTAAATATTTCATTCACCCATGAAAGTATCGTAACGATCCCGATGTTAGACATTTCCAACAGGTCACGAAAAGAAAAGGCTGGTGTTTCGTAGGTGCTAGACCAGGCTTGTACACGAAGGAGAGAGTGAGTTGTAACACGAAAACTACATTATACTATTCAAACGATTGCGGGCCACGCCAGGCAAGTTGACATTGTTGTTTCTAAGGGTCGCCTCAGGGCCCGGCGAATATCTTAGCGTCGAGTATACGCAACTACGTAGAGATATACATTTGCCGTGGATACGTGTGTACGTGTATATTTATATGTATGCACACACATAATATCTTTGCTTGTGCGTGCCCGTGTGTACACCACGTCGTGGTACAAGCCCTCGGGGGCTGTGAACGCTATACCACAGCCTCTCTCTCGTCTTCCTGCGACCGTATATATATAGTAATCAATAACCATGAATCGCTCCGGTAACAGTGCCATGCACGTTCCGTTGCACCGTTATTGTTACTATGCGAGTGCTCGCGCCACCGTGAAAATTATTATCGCCAACGATCCTAGGTCCGCTTGAGCCCGCTCGCGATATCGTTCGCCGTCCGGTGAGAAACTCGTAAATCGTGATGAGCGCGGCTCTCGGAAATGTATTCGCTACTAACACTACCGAGTATCGTAGTCGAGAAATGCATATGAATATGTATACGTAAAAGCGTAAGCGACTAAAAGCGACTTAATTATTTAATTACGGAAAGATCTAAAATGACATCGGAATAATTTGCCAAATGTTAATTACATCTTTTATTCTTTTCATATTTTTCATCTTTTTATACGGTATATTTTCATATAATATTTATCACTGAGTATTTTCTGATACTCAAGAAGAATGATTTAGCAATGCAAATAGTACACGGAAAAAATGATGTATTAACAGCATTGACCGACAGCAATCTAATTAAAAATAATTTCATTGTCAATGACAGTATTAAAGACAGTATTAAAAAAATTCACCATGCTTCTTGTTTTACTAAAATATTATATATTTCATCAATACTGTTATTGAATCAACAAGATCATTGAATTAACAACATTATTTTCAATTAGACTGCTGTTAGCCAATGCTATTAATACACCTTTTTTTCTGTGTACAAAAATGTAATATTAGTGTAAAATATACCGTATATAATTCAGCCGCTATTTATATTTCTCTTAGACGTCAGATTCGGTAACGAAATTGACCGACGTACAGTCTCTCGTCATTAATTACCACCTATCTGTCGTGGTTAAAGTAGTCTCGCCCGTAGCGGTGAAGAAAGCGCGTAGGGCAGAATCCTGTTTCGCAAGCGGCTGAATACGACCGCTAAAATTAAAGATATAATTCTCGGTTTATGAGCCGGGTCGCGATTAGGGCTCGTCTAATTGACATAAGAATGATAGAACGGGCCGGGCTTTTATAACCGAATGGAGCGGCGCGGCGCGACGCGGCGCGGTGGAATCATTTCCTTACGAGGAAAGCGAGTAAAGCGCTTTTCACCACGGCTAATATTAATCCCTGCAATTTTAATGCTTACGACCCCGTAGCCAAATTTCAATAAGGTTGCTCCTCCCTCACGGCGAGGAGCGCCGGGCTCGCATAATTGATTTCCAGTTTTTTTCCATCGCGCGACAAACTTTTCCAGTCGTCCCTTGGCGAAACTCACGCCACTATGCGCCCGTAAAAAGAACGCAAGATCTGAGAAAAGGTATTTCGCACATGACGTAGCATCTGCCTCTAGGCAAAGAATAATTCGGACGATGCGACGCGTGTGTAGCGACATCGAACACGAATATGCTTTTAGGCAGGTTGTATTATACATATATCAATCGCGAATTGATTTTACATAGTTTTGTATGAACATGAAATTATTCACGAAGCGTAACACGCGACGATCAGGGAAACAGGAGCCGATGTACTCTCGAGATATTCGTCGCGGCATAGATTTGAGAGGCGTTTTCACGAGTGAGAGAAAGATAAGCGAGCGAACGGAGTAATCGTTAAAGCATCTCAGAATCAAGTCGATCCAGAATAAGCCTCGGGGTGGATGCAAGGGCTGGTGTTTCGTCGACGACGATCTCTAATAAAGTTCAATTATCCCCGGAAACGTTTGAGAGAGAGAGAGAGCGGACCGGAGGGGGGGTGGGAGCGGGAGAGCAGAATGTAGAAGATACGGGAAAGGGGGTAACGGGACGGGGCGGGGCGGAGGGTACCCAGGGCCGTCGAGAGAAAGAGAAACCGGGAGAGATGATAATCTAAACGATCGCAAAGTGGGCTGCAGAAACGCGCCGAAATTGGCAATAACAGGGTGGCGAGGGGATAACGGGGGCTAAGAGGGACGAGAGGGGGAGAGAGGGAACACAGCGCGCGGCGTATATACCATGGGGCCCCGGCGCGAACTTCCTATTCTGGTTAGCATTCAAATTGAATCTTCGTGGCGGCCGGTCGTGAAGAGTTACCGCCGTTAATGGACCTCGCAAACGCTCTCAAATTGCTGGCAGACTGCTGAGACGACGCGGCCCTACCTAATCTACCGGCTTGATTCTCTGTCAGGCTTCATATCTCTCTCTCTCTCTCTTCTCGCTGCTTCAGCCTGTACGTATGTCGCGAAACTTTTTGGATTCTCCACGAGAACCCAGGTCGGAAAATAATTGCTGCTAATGCGACGGTAGCGTATACACGAGTCTGCAAAAGAGTCTTTTAAAAGCTTGCGAAATGCGATAAGCGAATTAAATGTTGTTTCAAATTTTATTATACTTCCCCGATGAGGTATGAAAACGCCACACGTGAAAAATGAATACAGGAGCGAGATAAATGAAATCGTTATTGAACGCGTTTCTTCTTTTGTATTCTCTAAAATCTTTGGAATGGAATCTAACTCTAAAGAGTGAGATCTTACTCTTAACGATTGAGCCACTCTTTTTCAACATTGACTCAATCGTCACTCTTTGTCACTTTTTAGAATTAGATTCTACTCAAAAAATTTCAAAGTGTAAAAGTTTCTTTCTTTAGAATTAATATGTGTGAAGTTAGTATCTCAAATTTATGTACAATTTCATTTATTTAATTCCAATCTACAACGTATAACTTCTTGTTAACAGCATAGCGAAAAATCTGCCAACAGTTCGGCAAGCTGATGTGCGTTACGAACTACGTGGTTCATTGCCCACCAATGTAATTCGAGAAGCCGGCGAGTCAGAGGAAAGAGAAAGAAGGGAGTCTCTTCCGCCGCCTTACTTTTCTTCCGTTAAATCGAATTAGCTTGCTTGAGTTAGAGCCCGGAAACGTTTTACCATATTACCAGTCTCAAAAATAATTTTGTGATCCTCTAAACTCTAAAAGGATAGAATTTTTCCAAGCTCTATAATTCGAGGCTGTCATTTATACGTTCACGTGCTCTTTAATTTTCTCATTTATATGCTTACACTTACCTTAGCATATCACGTTTTGCGACGAGAGTGACTGAAAACTGGTCACCGCATGGCGCACATGGGTTTCTTAGTACCGTTCAACGAGTTTCTGGACTCGTCCTAACGACCCTCTAGCAGAGATTCGAAATGGCTAATTTAGCGCGGTGGCTCCCACGGGAACGGGGGAGTTCTACAAGTCGGAGACGGTGATAGGGAGAACGGGATGAGGAGGGAAGTCGTACGCGAGACAAGAAACATGGACTAAGCAGGTGGAAGCGGAAAGACCAGGCGGGGGATAGAGACTCCATGTCTTAATATAATTCTATTAGAGGTAACTATGCGAGCTCTGGTCTGCCCATCGCCATTGGATTTAATCACGAACTCAGTCAACCGTGCGATATCCTTCCCGCAGCACCTCTTGGACGATGGCAGGTGGATAGAGAAGAGAGAGGGCTGGGAGAGACTCTTATTGTCAAATTAACCATTGACTATAGTTGATTTACAAATCCTTCGCGTTTTCAGAATTTACGGTTGAAAACTTAATCCTCCTTGATGAAGTCTTCTCGAGAAGATGAGACGATTTCTAGTAATTATTCATGAAGAATGGAGACACTCGCTTGTCTTAAGCATTCTCGCGCGAACTAGGTAATCGAGCAATTAAAACTAACGATATGATAGGGGAAGCGAGAACTTGAGTCAGAACTGAATGAACAGTCGACCTTCGTATCCCGGAGGTGGTTCACATTCTCTGGGGGAGTGCATAAGAACGTTTAAATAAATTTCCATTATCTTGTGTGTGTTACAGCCGAGCTGAAAATGGACGTTCTCCGGGAGCGGGAGGTCAAGGACAGTCTGGAGCGGCAGCTACAAGACGAGCAGAAGGTGCGAGGTGAGTACAAGAGTACAAAAGTTTACCTGGTTGAGATCGCGAGAGGAGGTGTGTCCTTCTACGAAGCATCGAATCGAGACGCTCGGCTTACTCAAGTTTACAAGTGGCACCCAATCCGCTCCGCGTCTCTCGCACTTACAGCTTTGAGAAAATTGACTTGGCCGACAAGCAATGCATTGAAAGGCCGAGAACGCGCGATCCGCGACACACGGTAATCTCACGGGCGTGCATCGAGCGCCTCCAGCAGGTTTTCGAAGCCGAAGCTTAACTCGTCGATAAATCAAGAAGCCATAGAGGCACCGCGCCGTAAAGTCTCGCGTCCGTGCGTCCGTCGATTCCTGCGTATCGTATTATTCCACGTTGGGGGTCTCTCGCCTTAACTCGCGTTCTCCATAACGTTTCCTTCACCCACTTTAAACTCGCCCCTGACTCGACATCTTCTAGGCGTTTTCGCGTCTAATGGAAGGCAGGGATCAGGTCGAAGTTTGCGATTGCCTAATCGAACTCATATCAGATATCAAACGGTAATAAAATAGTTACCGTTGCGTGCTCGTTATCCATTTCCTTTTATAACCCTCAATTCCATGCTACTATTCTTGACCCTTTCGTCGAAGTTCTATCTGATGCAATTTCCCATTCATTCATTCATTTCTCTGTAATTCTGTAGCGTGTAATTCCGAACAAGCGCATCAACAAAAACGAAAATTTCCCGAGCGCCATTTATTATAAAAGCTGAATATGTTATTGAGCTCGATGAAATATCGAACGGACAGGTGAGAGGGATATACAGATAACTCTCAATTTACGCGATTAATGCGTTACCTGTAACCCACCATGTAAATTCGAATTCGCGTAAATCAAAAGCTGACATAAGATGAGAGTGTGCATTATACTGTGAAATTGCTGTCGTTTTAATCGAAAATTTTGATCACTCATTTTTCATTTCCTCCGATTTTCCTCGCGTTAAATACGTATGGATTTAGAATGACGTTATAAAAGTACGCAAACTGAGGGAGAGAGAGAGAGAGAGAGAGGGGGGGGGGAAGGTAGCGTAACGGGGATCAGAACTGGATCTTCGGTTCCAGCTTGCAGATATAATATCGCGGATTTTCGAGGCTCGACAATGTCGACGTCTCTCGTCTGACGTGACAACAATGCGAGGCTCGATAAATATGTAAAAGTCGGGAAGAACGGCCACGCCATTCGCTGCTTTACGAAACGCGACGTGCTATTCTATTCAAGAATAACGAGTGAAATAGTCTTTTGGTAACTGGCGTAACCATATGCCTCAGAAAAATGGTGCGGTTAAAATATTGTTCAGTGAAACGCACATGATATACAATTTTTTTTTAGAGGCCTTTTCAAGAGAGATCCGAATTAACATATTTGACATGCGATTCCTTACGATGTTTTACGATTACTGTTCGAAATGACTCAAAATTCGCACAAGATTGAATTTTCGATAAACACGAGACAAATGTTATAGACGCGAATGCGTTTCAGTCGATTCTCAGGAAAAACGACTCGGCGAGGCCAGGCCCTCGCGGTAACACGAGCCTGTGACAACAGCAGTCCATTAGTCAACCAGCTCGGTGTCAATACATGAATATGACAGCCAGTCTCACGGAATATCCTATCCACCCTGTCTCTCTTTCTTTCTCCCTCTCGCGTCATCTTCTATCCCCTGCTTCGTTCTTCCGACCGTAACGTCAAGCGAAACCATTACTCGCCCTATGATATCGCAAATATAGTAAATAGTCTGCCCGCATTGTGCGGCCTATCGATAACTTTATCCGTGTGAACGATATATGTGTATTTCGCTCGTGTATTTCGCACGCGTGCAACATTACGTTATCATTTAAATGGCAGTGTGACGTGAGATCTCCGTGTATTATTATTGATTTATATTTTAATAATATTTAGATGAAAAAATTCTCCCTCTCGATATGGTTTCGAAGAAAATTTCTTTTGCTTATCTCTCTACATTTTCATAGCGACAAGTGTATAATATATTAAGCCAAATTCTCGAAAAATATCGTATACCTATATTTTTTGTATTAGTACTATTATATATGAATGTTTTGTATACTATTATTTTTGAAAGAAAATACTAGAGAAATCTGTAATCAAATACATTACGTATAATATTTAGTATTTTGTATAGGTATGCGATATTTTTGGAGAATACGGCACCCCAGGATGTATTATCCCCACAAAATTACGCCGAGACTCGGGAGACGGAAAAATTCCTTTCGTAAAAAATAATAGTTCGTTAGGAGAAACCCTCAATGTAATTTCGTCTCTCTGCTCAGGGCGGGTCTCGTGGCGTCGCGAGACGTAAGGCGATACGTAATTTCGTGCATAGCGAGCTCGCGGCTCGCAGGATTCTAAGATGATTGATGACCGGCCAGTCCCACAGATATTTACGCAGGCACTTCATAAGACTTCCTCCTCTCATTCGACTAATGACCGTCTTGTAAGAGATACCGTGTCAACTTTTACTGTTCGTCGGCGACGACGGCGAGGACGTCGACGACGAGGACGACGACGACGACCCCGGTGCGCTTTAACGAGGGCATATCCGTCGGCAGTTTTTCCGATCGAGTACCCCACTGCTGCAAACCCCTTTTTCCCGCAGAACGGCGCACGATGCACACGTGCGCGAACCTTCCTTGCCAAGCCATCCGGGGTTTAAAATACCAAGACAGCAGCCCACGCGCGCGCATTCGCTCGGGATTGTCAGGTAAACTCCGAGCGCCAATAATAAAAACGTTTAACGAGTTTAAAAATACGCGACAAAGTGTACAACGTTAATTAATTAGGAACGTTAATGTCGATAAAAACAAATTGCTATTCCCTGGAAATGTCTCGTCAATTCTCGTCATTACGACGTTATGATGAGAGACGAGTGACAAGTGACGAAGGAGGCTTCGCTATATATACTTTTACAGGCAATTTGTGCGACAGAATCGAAATCGTATATACGCGATACGACAGCAAGCGTGTTGAAGGGGGAAAGGCAGCGTTATTAGCCCGTTTAAAGCCCCGTTTGGCATTTCGGTAAAGGTTGAAATCTTCGACCTCCCGCTGGGTGGGTGGTCGTATTATCTTAGCAGGGGTTGCGAGAAATCCGGCTTCCTTCCTCGGTAGTATCGTGACGGCGAGGGAATTGCTAGTTGGATGCGCGACTTTGTCGACGGCGAACAATAAGATGACCTTTCGCAGCTTGTGAATGCACAACGTCTCGTAATTCTGAATGGAATACACGAAAGAGCAACGACCTCGACGTTAGAACTCATTTCCGATTATTATCAATCTTCCGAAAACATTAGAATGATTAAATCTGTTCTTTTTAGATAAATTTCTTGCAGTTCATTTTTCTCTTTTTTTTTCTCAAACGTGAAAAGGAAAAAAAAAGAAAGAGAGATGAACCATGCAAAAAGTTTAGCTAAAAAGAATAGACCAATTATTAGAATTATTTCCATATTTAAATGCTTAAATTCCCACTCATTGAACATTGAAAGTTTTATATAAGTGCTGACTTTTAACGTAATGATATATAAATAGTTAATCTGTTTTTTACTTAACTGTGCATAAACATCGTAGAATTCGAAACGCAGAAACAAGAATGGCGTCATTGTTTTATCTTTGTTTCTATGTAACTGAACCATATGAGGAAGTATCTTATCGATGCTTACGAGGCGCGTTTCCCACGTTTTTCTGGCGCTTACGCAAATGCGGAAGATCGCATTTAGACTTTGCGTTCAGATTCTTACGGAACTGGGCTCTAGGCAAGTACACTTGGCTTGATACTTATCTACTCGTGCTAATATTAATATTAGTATTGAAACGATACGTGCGAACGGACGAAAGAAAAATAAACACGACGGAAAGAAACACGCGACGGCTTCTGGAACTGATCCACTGGCGGATATTCTGGTCGGGCACATATCGTACCATCGAATTAACGAACGACGACATTTTCACGCAAAAGCAAAAAGCTCTCGACACACGTAAACCATCGAAACCACGGTAGCCTGGGAACCGACAGCTGCCTTTGCCGCCGGTTTACATGGAGCTGTGGCCTCTCTGTAATTAGCCGAGCCGTTTGTCGCGAGCCCCGTCGAGAGAAACACCCCTTTCAAGCTCTCCTCCTACATCCCTTCTCGCGGCAATCTGCGAGAAGCGTTGTTAACTAACCTTAAGTTGTGCCGTGAGATTTTCCGAGCAAAGAAAAGACTCCGCGTGATCGTTGTTCCATCAATCATATTACGTTACTAAGCCATGTTTATCGATTCGCTTGTCTCTGGCACTTTGAGAATAAATGAGAAACAAAACTTATATCCGTTGAAACAGTCGTAAAGAAATTACGAACACACGTAGCATGGTATTATTTCGTAGACAAAAACGTTTTCTCAGTAATTCATCGGTAACGCATTCGACGCGAGGTAGTTATCTTTAATGACAAACATTACGCTCAATCGTATCCGATTACAGTTATGGGACACGCTCGATCGAACGAGGCGTCGCGTCGCGTCGCGTCGCGTCGCGCGACTCTGATACGGAATTAATCTCTCCGGTGAAAAAGTAACTGTAACGACCTGCCGACGCGTTATCTCCGGCGTCGTCGAGCGACAAACGGAATTGAAACTGCACAATCAACTCGCCGAGATTTATATACGACTCTCCCCTCGAATTAGCCGGGCCGTAATACTGGGATCGGGTGTCGGTGTAATTGGGACCCGAGGGACTTTCCCGCGTTTCAACCCCTCGGTTCGACCGCCGCCCACGCCGACATCGTCGTATCATCCCCCGTTGTACTTTTGATGCCGTTTGTTCATTTGTTCCTCTGATGTCGTCGCGATGGACAACATCGCGATTGTAACAACCAAGAGAGCAACTAAGAATTATTTTACGCCACTTTGACGATGACTACGAAATATTGGAGGATGAGGACCGTAAAAAGTAGGTCGCCGCACGGTCGATTGGTTCATCGCAAATAAAATTATGAGAATGGCTCAGGTCGATGGCTGAGGATGATTTGTTGTATTTTTATGAGGACAATTATTTTTCTAAATATAAAGAAGACGCAAAGGTATTTAATTATCTTGAAAAAATAATATTAATTCTTCTCTCACATATTTTTGTCCATTTTTCGCTTGCCATCCTCCATGTTGGGTCGAGCAGAAATTTTCATAAGAATTGACAATGTTGATGGCAACGTTCTTATGCGTAATGGCAACTAATTTGCAGCTTTGAAGTGAACGTTTATAGCGATCGACGGAACCCTTTGCTATTCTAGCTACGTAAACCAAGGTAGAAGACGGACGCAATATTGCTCATCCCCCAGTTGGTGATCGACGTGATGCAAACTCGCACACTCGGAAACGTGCCGATGACCATCACCCTCCTGTCGCATACGAAGGAACATCGCGTCTCCTGCATCGAGTATTCTGATTCATTGAATCCCGTGAAGCGCCTGGACGTTGGTCCTGGTCTGACTGTGCAGTGAAGTCACCGCAGTGGACAAACATAGGGAGATTCAGGCGCGCGTGTTGCGCGCATGCCGGAAGCTGGGAGGGGCGTATTAGCTCGTCAAGTGGAATGGGCGCGTTGTCATTGTCAGCAAAATGAGCACGAGGAACATGTTAAGCGGCGATCGAGGCGAAGCCTCGGACGAGCCCGCTCGAAAAAGGTCGAACTTTCGAACGACGATGTCGAAACCAAAAATAACGACGACGATGACAACGAGGAGGTGCTCGTCGTGTTCCACTCCCGAATGCCCTGTATGCGCGCGCGGCCGTTTTTGTAGCATAATTCTCTGTGTACTCCCGTTTCAAATAATGACACGGCAAGAGCGTATCTAATGCACTGTGACAAAGAATTCAAAGAGAGCGCAGAGGAAAGGTTCCACCCCGATCCGTCGTTGATGACGGAAGAGAGAGAGCGAGAGAGAGAGAGAGAGAGAGAGAGAGAGAGAGAGAGACGCGTGAGGGGAGAGGCAAGCAGCGAAAGAGAACTCGCGCGCGAGAGGCGCACAGAGAAAGAGAGAGAGAGAGAGAGAGAGAGAGAGAGAGAGTTTTTTTTGCGCTCATCGGCTTACCCCCTTTGTGGCAGTTTAGCGTTTCATGTCGTATTCCGACTCATTGGAAATTGAGGAATACAGAAGAGGCGCAAAAGGGATACGGCTTTGAGATAAAAAGAACGTTGGGCGGCGACGATGTGCCAGCCAGCAACGAGTACTGTGTAGCGCCACCCCGCGAAAATAAACCCTTCCCTCGCCCAGTGCCCCCCCTCGTTCGCTGATCCACCCCCGTAAAGCAGGAACCGGCGCGGGGATACTGTGGCTACGTCAAAGGTGTCGTGCCGAACTACCTCCGTGTCCACTTCGCAGACTCGACGAAGCGATCATCGGAAAGAATCTAGAAAAGAGGAGAGACTTTTCGCTAGCATATCAATTTATCAATTGAACGAGCTTGCTTCTACAGCTTTGGTCGCGTCGTAGTTGAATTTTCCGAGTTCAGAACCCTAGATTCTTGGCTCACTATCGGTATTCTAAACGGCCAGTCGAGAGCGGTCGATGTCCAGCCGTCTTGCCGATCGAGGTGACCGAGCTCGAGCCCTATGCCCCCGTCTTTCCTCGCAGAACTCAGCGAGGTTACCGTGTGTCCTAGGACCACCACCGAGCTGTACCAGAGTCGAGGAGTTGATGGTGGCGGCTTCAAGCGGAGGAGGGTAGGTGCCGCGGTCACTTTGTGAACTAACCTGGCTTTGCCCGCTGTTTAATTAAGTCTCGCCTAGACTACTCGCTCTCTCCGTACCCCCGCCTCATTCTCGTCCTCTACCACATCGGTAGGAAAGAGGAGAGACTCCCCTCCTCCCCCCCTCCCTCCCCCTTGAATTCACTCGCTCAACTCTCCCCGGTTTCCGTCCGGCCAGCCACGACACTCGCTTTGCCACGACCTCGTGAATATGACACTGGTCTCTCGGACACGCAGCGAGGGAGAGAAAGAGAGAAAGAGAAAAAAAAATTAAATCACACCCACTGTTACGACGCAACCAAAGGGTAACCAAAGCCGCTCTTCCGCCGTCTTCCTTTCGGTCCTTCTCTCGCGACAGCGACACGGACAAAGCCAGGAAGGGTGCCGAGATTCGTTAATAACTACGAATGCGAGAGATGAAAGCGACTGTCGAGTGTCGTAGCACACGCAATGAAGGATAATGAAATTCCACGTAGCAGAGAAACGTGGCCAAAGTTCGTCATCTTTTAGAGAACGTATGTTGATCGAATATTTCGAGATCCCACGAATGGAAATGCGATGTCAAGTCTTCGATACTAATAACTAACCCACGACGCACTATACAGAAATCTAATGAGGTGGTATATACAGCTACCTCCCTCCCTTCGCGATGTGCGTTTTTTCCCTCTATGCGCAAGCCACCCCCCCCTTCTCGGAGGGGGGGAGGGGGGCCCGGAGGCACGCGCGTATGAATTCGCTCGCGCGTAACAGTGAGCTTCCGTAATATAATTGTTAATGCGCTGATGGACCTCGGGCGGCGTTTATGCATTGCGCACGCCGATGTGGCTGGCAGCGCGGACGCGTCGTCGTCATGGGTGCCAGCCCTCCTTACCGTAAAAATAGACACACAGCATCAGCATTAGCAGCGGCGACAGCGACAGCAGCAGAAGCAACAGCAGCAGCAGCAGCAGCAGCCATTACGACACGCCTCGCTCGCCACCTCGCATTACGGATGATCACTGATCGCGAAGCGGAGAGAACGCCTCTTTAAAGAAGTACACGCGGTGTGTGCTCGTCTCATCTCGCGCGCGACACAAAGGGGCTGCTCGCGAAGAGGAATCGTTATCCGACAGCTCGGCTCGGTGTTTGCGTCAGACTTTTTCCTCTTTCACCCTGGGATATCTTCGCGCTATACTAAAGATAACGCACCGATAGCGCAACAGCGACGCGTACACACGTATTTGCGCGTCAGAAATACGCCGGCAAAGGAGTTACAGTTTTCTCGATGCGCGCTCTTCCACGGGAGCAAACCACCCCTTTCTCCTTCGCGCGCGCTCGTCATTCTATTTCCCTCGTCGCTGTAGCATTTTCATACATGCGAAGCTTAATCTCGAACATCGTTACGATCGTTCAAAGTATAATAGTTAAAAAATCAGGTATTTCATTCATATATATTATCCATTTGTTTTCTCTCAACGCGAGTCGGAAGGATAAATTAATAACCCTACCGACTTTTCGATATCATTCTCACAGGAAATTCTTCGGTTTGGCTAAATTCTGAATGCTTCCGAACGGAAGCCGGCCGATGATACTTAACTGGCTGGTGAGGGTGAGGGCTGACATGCCGGAGGGGCGAATTTCTCGGTTACCTGGGCAAGTGTGCGCCGTGCGTAATATTCCCGACAGGGCGGACGGGAAAAATATACCGCGAGAGCGACGATGAAAGAAAGGAATAAAACGGGAGAGCTTATTTACGCGAGGGGGCGCATGAGCGTTCCGCCGGGAAATAGGCGGTGGCTCCGGCTTTTCTCGCGGATTTGTATACGTATGGGCCGCTGTGGTACGCGTGCAGATATACGCGTGCGTACATACTTTCTATGTATACACGCCGCGGCCGCTCTTTCGCTTCAACGCGAGATAGAAGCACGCGATTTTCCGTTACGAGCGTTGAGCTCGGAAACGATTTAGCGCGTGGAGATAAAACCGCCGCGATTACTCTACGCGAGTCACGTTATGCAACAAGAAGTTGAAAATCTCTACGAGATACCGCGGATAACGTCGCGTTAATGGCACGCATGGCAGTGTCGGGTTCTGATGATTAATCATAAACAAACTGCTGCGTGGTTTTTCACACCTCGAACTCGATGGTGATACTGCAATAGTACGTCTGTATTAGATTATTAATTAATTATAACAAATTAGAACTAACAGTGTTATTCTTTTGTAAGCTTTGGAATTTCATAATAACAATGATAAATATTCGTTTTTGTATTCCAACGAGGGAAACTGGAGCTAGTAGATTTAGGGGTAGGTAGACTAACCAAATTCACATTAAAAACAAAATATTAGAGACACGTAAACGTGTCTGAGCAGCAACGACTACCGCTCAGTCATTCGTGATGACTTATAAAATTTTATTAAAATATAATAAAATATATTGTATCTTAAAAAATATATTTTTTTTTTCCTTTAATTTAATAATCCTATATAGTCAGATTTTTTACTCCATATCATGTGTCATTCCCTGGTCCTAATCGACACGTAAGAAATGCATTAGAAAAACGTTTTCTTTTTCATATCATTTATCAGTTTCCACTTAATATTATAAAATATTATTAAATACAGTCAAATATACGATATTTGCCTGTAGAAAAATTTAAAATTGAAAAATTGATCTATTAACTCCAGTCTTCTCTATAAGTGGAAACCATGAACTAAAACATCGGCTTGTCGGCGATTTAAATGCTTCAGCAGTACCAGGGCGACCTCCGGGCTCAAAGTACGAAGGGTTCGACAAGTGCATGGATTAATACACGTAGGGGAATCCGCCGTGTTTCGCGCACGATAAGCATTCCCGCGAATATTTACGCGGTGGCATTTAGAGTATCGGTCGCGCGCACACAAAGGCTCGAATGTCTAGGATGCTTGGAATCGCCGTCACGCGAAAAGTCGCCGAGGGACACGACACAGGCGGAACGAAAGACAAAGAGAAAGGGAAAGGGAAGGAGAAAGGGACAGAAAGAGGGAGAGAGAGGGAGAGAGAACCTGCGGTGCACCTAATCATATTTCCCAATAATGCGCCACCGCTTGTACGAACTATAATAAACAGAGCGAGTATAAGAAACGTCCCGGTGTACAACGTAGGTGCGCGCCACACACGATGCAGAAAGTACGTTGTATGTATACCCAGGTGTTCGCATAAATTTGCGTATATACGTACATACACACACACACGCACGCACGCACGCGAAGGCAAACGGAGCATTTGTACGGGACGGCGCGTTTACATAGGCTCGCTCGCTCGTGCGAGGAGACGATGGCGCGAGAAATTTCGTCGCTACGGAATTTAGATGAAATTGCGCGAATTACTTGGGAGCCCGGGCGTACACGTATTTATGCTCGTGCACACGCTCGCGGGAGGATACACGTCGTCGTCGGATTCTGTGCGCGAAACACGACGTGAATGGCGAGAACATGTGTATGTGGCTGTATGTATGCGTGCCGTTGCACGGAAATTCTGAGCGTTCTAACGTTCCGTCTTGTCGTGGAAGAGCTACGAGAGCGCGGAATGCAACGAACGAAGAGAAAGAAAGCGATATCTCGTAACGACGATGGCGCACAGCCACCGAGGAGGTGGATGGCCTGCCACCTAATAGTTGACTAGAAAGAACGCGGCGAGACCGCTCGTCCGGGAAACGGATTTTTCATGATCTCCCGCGAGATTCGTGTCGCAACGAGAATTATCGGTTTTCCATCGATTTTCCCTTGCATGGCGAAAGGCCGCGATTAAAAAACGTGCGAACGAATATTAGTACGGAAATCTATCTTACGGGGCGTGTGTAACGAGTAAGATTATTATGTGCAATATAGCGGTAGCTTTGAATCTCTAATGCGACCCGTAACGAGATATATGCACAGAGAAAATAATGTAACGCTCGCGCTCTCTCTCTCTTTTTTTTTTTTCGTTGCGCGCGATAACCGACTTTGGCTCGCTCACCGACCGTGCGACCGTTAATGGAGATGTAATATTTAAATGCGCGACCGGCCGGCGTTGCGTAATGAAATTATTAATAATAACGATCGCGCGCGCTGCGGTTCTCGTAGTTTCAACTGGTTATTAGATTTTAATCGCACTCTCTCGCGTTGTGCCGCGCCGCTCCGCTCCGCGCCGCGCCGCGCCGCGCCGCACGTACAGGGTGGGAGAAGGTACGCGAAGCAGGATTCCCCCGCAATTTTTTCCGGGTGCCTACAGAGGACAACCGGCTATTTAAAAGTGATTTTCCCCCATGAGAACGGAACCTCGAATTATGCGAAATTACCCGCTGGAAGGTGTAAATAAATAAACGTCCGTACGCGTAACTAGTAACCCGTTATTACGTGTCGCCCGGCTTCAGCGCCGACGATCCCAACACCCTGAAACATCCCTCCCTTTGCTCCCTTCCAACCCTCTTCGTGTCATCACCGAAACCACCCCCTCTTTCCCATTGGTAACACCAGTAACACGGGTGGATATGTCAATGCGGGGAATCACGCTAAGCTCAATTCCGGGCATTATCATTCTCGCGCCGATACGCGGCCTAACCGCTCGATGAGTCCATTAACAACTACAGTTATCGTTACGATGGTATACGAATCGCGCGTATCGAATCCCTCGTGAGTTTCGCGGCCAAACGTGTGTTAAAGGGGTATGATATATGATTTATAGTACATATATTAATATTTATTCTTTAAACAAGCTATATACATATGAAAGTTGTGTTTATAATATTCTATTTTTATTGAATAACACATTTTCATAGTTTATCTACTTTATTAATATTTTTATTGTTATGAGATAAAATTTAAAAAATAATAAAAATCTATAAATATTTTGGCAATAGTACTTAATGTTTTCAAAATGACTTACGCAAAGTTTCATTGCAATTTACAGATTAATTACAGATATTTAGAACAAATAAATATTGTGTTTATTTATAAAACAACTAATTTCTGGATTGCAATATAACTTTATATAAATCATCTTGAATACTTAACGTACGTAAATAAAAAAGATTTTTGTCATTATTTTCTAATAAATTTCCATACATTTCTATTAGCACACACACACACACACAAATAATAATAATGATCTTTAGTCAAACGTAAATAACAAGAGAAGAAGGTAAATATATAACAAAGACAGAAATAGATGCATCTCAAAAGATAAGACATCAACGTAATACTGTTTTAAAGTCTGAGATCTATGATACAATAGAATTTAAAAGCAGTTACACATAAAAAAATACACATGCATACTTTAAGAAAGCACACACCACAAACACATTCTCACGCGTATTTATTCAATTAAACAGAAGATAATATGAGAATGTCTGCTGATAAATAAAATTACTATATATGAAACAATAAATATAATGAAATATTATACTTATTGAAATAACTTTAGATTCAAGTGATAAAATGCGATCTAGAATAATCTGTAAAATGTTTTCATATATTTTGGTTTATTCCGAAATATCATACATCTTTGAAGCGTCACGCGGTTATGATTTTCTGCAAGCGATTTTTCATATCGAAACACTGCTCGTAAATATGATTTCCAACGCCGTACGTAAAATGTATCTCGAGTTACATTTAGGAATCTCAAAGGACAGTGTCGGGAAGTATGATCGGGTAGGATCCGATGTGTGTGGTACAGCCGGAGAGGGAGGTAAGGGAGATGCTTGCGTATGAAAGACGACGAATCCGCAACCCTCGTAATACGAGTCGTCGTAAAGTAGCATTCTCTTGTAAGTCCTTCTGTCGGTCGGCCTGGCTACCATCTACGGCTTTCTATTATGCATGCGTCCCTTATTGGCAGTAAACGCGCGCTCTCACCCTCCTTCGACTGTGCCGCCGCCGCTGCCGCCGTCGTCGTCGTTCTATCCCACTCCTCAGTATTCGGAATTACGGTCGTAAGCATATTTCTAATTATAACATCGCGAGGAGAGACCACCACGGACAGACGGAGAATTCCATAAATTATGCAGGAGCCGAGACTAACGCCTGAACATTTTGCCTGGCAGTAAGAACCACCCTACTTTCTTGCGCGCGAGGGACGCGCTGATGAACGAGGGGTGGGCGTTCGCGACGCGGAAGTACAGCCCTTTTAAAGCGATTTATCGGCAGTCGCCGGCATAACACCGCCGCCAATAGTTAACAGTACTTCCGCAAAAGTGGAAAAAAAAAAAGATGAAACGTTTCAGAGTAAAGATTAAAAAGTAACGCGGTCGGTAACCGACATATCTCACACAGGTTATCTTGTAAAAGCGGATTTAATTAAAAAAGTACAAGCGGATTTAATTAAAAAGAAACGTTGTTTAACAAACGAGAGAAAAATCGCCGGGTTCGCTAAAAGCGAGTATGTAAGCAGCGTAATAAACGAAAAAACCGTGAATTGAAAACCGCGCCCGGTACGTATTCATGGCGACGTTAAATGAACATTGTGGCGCGATCGGGCGGAAAGTTGATTCGAGTGGCGTTATTAATGCCGCAACACGCTCCACGCTCGCGCACGCTTAATTCGATAACGTGCGGTGCCTTTAAATTTTGATTTGTCATAACGAGAATTAACGTCCACGTTAAATGCGTTCGTCATCGCAGCCGCGTGTGTCAATTCGCGGGCAGTTCGTGCGTGCATTCGCATCGCGGTTAAACGCGCGCGCGCGCGCAATCCGCTCCATTCGAGCCGCTACCAATTTGGCATCGAGAATGGTCCATAGTCATTAATGGGTCGTACGCGTTAACGATTATGTTTTCGGCTGTAATCATCGGATCGATTGTGCCGATCGTCGGAGTAATAAAGCGTGATAGGAGAGGAAGAGAAAGAGAGACCGTTTCGCGATGAGCGAGCATGCCGATGACAATGATGATGGCATGACCATAATTGCTGGACGCCGTAACTTTTGCGGTCATCGATGATCCCGTTCAATAGTCACGTTTCCGGCGACCATCATTTTCGATGAGACCCGGCTCAAGCTCACTACTATTATAGCTGCCATGTTTTACAACAACCGTACCAACGTTTTTGTTACATATTTACGTGCGGTGTATATCAGAATTTACAGGACATTTGTGTAACATAAAATTACACGTAGTTAATTTATTGGTATTGATAAGAGTATCGTGACACAATTCGGCAGTTTTCCCAACGAGATTACAAACGAGACTCGATCTCATTTATAGCACTAATTTATAGCAAAAATTTACTTTGTATCAAATAAGAGGTTTCGTATAGATTTTTTGCATGCTGAAAACGATATAATCCTTCATAACATGAATTGGCTAAAAAGTAAAGTATTAAAATTTAAAAAATGCAAATTTGATAAAGAACAATGCATGACTTCTAATTAGAATTTAAATAGATAATCTTTTTTTTTTACAAAATAATTTCAAAAATAGTAAAAAAAGTATTTTGCATATTACTCCTCAATTATTTCAGAAACCTAACGTGCTGATGAAATTTCGCTTGCGGCGTCGTTTTGAGCATTTGATAACATATACCTATAAGAAATATCTGGTCTGATTAAAAATAATAAAAACAACATTTTCTTGTAGACTAGTGTAATTATAACGGAATCCTAGAAGCTCTAATCTCATAATCCATTTGGAATTTGGACGATAGGCTTCTTCGAGAATCTCGCTTTATCGACACGCCTGAAGACGCTCGATTTCCCGATTACGGCATTCAAGCAATTCGCACGCGCGTAGGAGGGCAAAGAGGTAGAGACGATGGAAAATCGTAGAGGTCGGGAAATAGGTGGGGGTGGGCTGGGACGAGGGCAAGACGGCGAAGCTAAGACGTTCGCGGTTTCGCGCAAGAAGCCGATGGAGGTCCTTCGCCGTAATTACGTTAACCGCAACCGCCAAACACCCGGTACTACCGGCACGAGGGGGTCCCAAAGTGCCCTAACCCGCGGCTCGAACCTACCACTTCGTCTACCCTTACGGCCGTTCACCGTCGAATTAGAGAGACGCGTGAGCCGTCAGCCTAGTCGTCGGAATCGCGAGTTAACCAGAATTACGTGCGATCGTGTCTGCAATTTATTCGCAGCGTACTAAATTATAAGATAGCTCACCTTTTTTTTTTCCACCAGTGAGGGAACACACACGCTAAAGTTATAATTTAAATCGACATTACAGAGGATAAAACGGATTCGGTTGACGCGTCTTTTGTGGTCGGCCGGAAACAAGAATTACACGTCTACGAACGTTGGTCTATTGACTATTTCAAGAGGGTTGAACCGGCTACCATGAACAAACCCACCGCCCCCGCTGCCGCCGCAACTCGCCGGAAACATATCTCTACGCGTACATTGAATTAGTAATGGCGAAGGTCTTAGAGCCGAAGGGACTTGTAAGCTGTAATTGCATTAATCGCGGTGATATTTTGGGCTCAGGTGCCTTCGCGCCCGCCACGGCTCGTTAATAGCTGCCATTATCGTTCCTGCTCCTGACGTAGGACGAACTGCCGCTGTTGCACCCGAAACTCCGCCTGTCTCAAACTTTCGCGATGAACGCCCGTGAATTGCTCTGACAGTTAGGCTTTTCGGAGAGGCCTGACCCCCTCGGGAAGTGCTTTTCGTCGAAACACGTGAGATTTGGTTCTGACATTCAAGAAGGAAATTATAACGTTTCGTTTAATTATGAAAGCGTTGGCTCTGCGCAACGTTTCTTTATTCGCTTCGCGCAACCACGATGTCGAGATAATTTACGTCTGCCAAAACATACACACGATCGCCAATTGCACGTGTTTACGAGGGAAGGTTCATCGATCCCTCGATACAGCTCATGCAGGATCGAATTGGCGGCGACTCTCGTCCCGGAGAGAGCGGAAGAGAGGCGCTTTCGTGGCGCGAATCACGAAACGACATTATCTCGCCCTCGATCGCCAACGACGTGTCCAGTCGCGTTCGGCAACGCAGAGAAACGAGGGTGAGAGATGAGAGAGAGAGAGAGAGAGAGAGAGAGAGAGAGAGAGAGAGAGAGAGAGAGAGACACAGAGAGTAAGAGGAAATCTGAAGAGAATACGCTCGCTCGTGTGTGTGCGTGCCTAGAACAGAGAGGACAGGTTACGTCGAAACATTAATCTCTCGCGGTAGCAATATCGGGCCGATGATATTCGAGGCACGAGTATTATACGAGGCGGTGTCATTAGTTCGCGGTGTGTGCGTGTGGCCGAGATGGAGAGAACGAGGGAACAAGAGAGTGAAAGAGACAAAGATAGAGAGCACGGCGCTAAGCGGGCGTTTGTAAAGGTGGTCATGTATATATATATATTCATGTGTCTCTATGTGAGTTTATATATGTATGTGTGTGTGCAATGTGTGTACGCGTACGTGCGCGCGCGACGTTGGCCGGTGTCAGACGGTAGTATCGATATGCAGGACCGTGATAATCGATTGCCACATTCCTCGAGACGGAGCCGACGTTGCGCGCTTTGAATACGGCCAGAGCCAGAGGGGGTCCTCGATCGTGCACGACGTATATGAAGCGAACGCGCTGCAGCTATACGCCTCTGCCATATTCCCTCACTTCTGCCACTGCATCCCCTATATCTTTCTTCCTCTCTGTCTGTCACGGGACCGTTCGCGCACGTGTGAGCGATCCAGCGCCCACGCGATTCACTATGAGATCCATCTCCTCGAGCTCCTGATGCTTCTCCTCCTCTTCCTCTTCGCTTGAGGCCGATCTCGAAAATTGCTTTTTCATCTCGTCCCGTTCGCGAATTCGTCACGAGTCACTCGATATCCCGACGATACATCGGCAGTATATCGGAGTGATCGAATATATCGGAGGGCCCTACCGGATTTTTTTATTCATCCGTTAACCGCATTGGTACCGATTCGTCTCGTAAGGGCTGCATCACGCGTCATCGTTATAGCGTAGTCGTTAAACTGTCGAAATATCGTTCTTCTCGTCTCTATACTCAATTCGCGCAATGACGCGAAAGATGGGATGCTGCCGAACGCACGATGATGACGCGTCATCGCGCGTATTCAGTCAACAGCTGTCATTTCGCGATCGCTACAGGAAGGGTCCTATGCTTCTCTCTCCTCTCTCTCTCTCTTCCTCCCCTCCTTTATCTATCTATCTCTATCTCTCAGCGTTCGCACTCACTCGCCGCCCTATAACACCCTGCACCCTTGCGCATCTCCCTCTCTCTCTCACGGCTCGGTTATTGTTCACGTTAATTGATGCGTTATGTTTGATGCCGTTGTGATAGCCATTGTACGCGGGGTGTCCACTGATAACTGAGTTACCGACTGCGGCGGCCGGAGTGCACTCAAACCTAATTATCTCGGCCCAACTGCGACTGCCGCATTGCGTTGCAGCCGCCGTTCGTCCCCGGAGTCATGCGCGAGCGTTTCCCTGATGTCGATGACTCGCTCGCATCCTCATCTACATCGAAAGTCTTGCATTATTACGTTTTTTTGATTGGATGGAAAATTTGGACGATGAGAATCGTGATTTCAATTTTATAAATCCATTCTAACAGAGGAGAAATAGAATAAAATTATAAAATCGATAGACACTATTAGATGCCATCAATAAGGCTTCTCATTGAAGTTAAGGGAAAAATTCGCATCAACAATTATTTCTCTTGGTAACGAATAATTCGGAATTTTGCAAGAAAAGGAAGATCAAGAAAAAGAATTTTACGCCGGAAGCTGAACTATAAATAGTACGTGGGAGGAACCGAAGCATTCGCCCGAAACAGGGAACAAAGTCTCTTCTTTTCTGCGGCGTGATTAGACAGACCTTCTAATTAACTGGTCGAAGGTGCTTTTCGGGTGCAACCCTGTCATAAACTCGGCTTCTTTACGCGCACAAACGCGTAAGAATGAGCCGGCGAACGGAAGCTCGCCACGATAAATTCCGAAAATCAATTCCACCGCAAACGAGTCGTCCCTTCGGGTCCTCTCTCGCGGGAGGGCCCAAAATGGAGGTAAACGCCATCTTCGTATTCTTTGACGATACAAAAAAAAAAGATATATTCCCTGGCACAGTCGTTGCGTCGTTGACCGGCCCGGCCATCAGAAGTCAGCGGCATCAGAAGGCTCCGTTGGTATGGTATTTTTTTCGGCGGCCTTTTTAACGAAGAATATCCCCCGTCCATCGCGCGTCTCTTTATTGTCTGGCGAAATTTACGATCGACACCGAGAATCGCGAGGCCTCCGCAATAATTCGATCATCGTGGATGCACGGTGGGCGCCTGATGCGTCTACGTCTTGAAGCGACTCTCAGCGGCAAAAAAAATTGGCAGCACGTTAAGTACTTTGTGGTAACGTCGTTTCGTATAATTTCTAAATCATGGCACCGAATCGAGTCGCGATTCTCGCGCAACGACCGTCGACCAGTGGCGGTCCAGCAAAAGTGGCCTTCCGTTACGAAACGGTGAAAAATATTTATCGAGGAAATAGCCAATCTCTCGTTATAACCCTCCCACCGCGAGACTTCCATTCCGATGACAATACTTTCCACGTGCATGTTCTCTCTTTCTCTCTCTTTCATTCTCGTCTTGCTCCACCTTGTCCTCCTCTTTTCCTTTTTCGTCCCCCGTCATCGTGTTCACACACATATCGCAGAAAATTACATTTTGTCGGTTGTAAAAGGAACGTCGTAAAAATCGTAACGCCGGCGACGCTGACTGCGGTGCACGCCGAGCGAAATTGCACTGGCCCTCCGCCTATCTGTTGGTCATCAACATTGCTCCGCGCTTGATAGACCCTTTGTAAAACGTCATTCTACGAGCTTTTATACTCTTGCTTCTAGGCGGACAACCCGGGCCCCGAGTAGTTCTTGTCGATTCTCGTTTCTATCGCCGGCATTTGCACTACCGTTGCTTCTTCAACGCGAACCATGAACAGTAGTGCGGAAGAAGTACACCTAAGTAGGAGATGATTTTATATGACTTTCTTGAAATGAATACACACTAATAATTTAACAGAATACTTTCGCAGAATATACAGAACATACGTGATCGAATGTGCTTTTTGGAGCGAGCATCGATAAGATTCTTATTGAAATTATTAAATCTGATTGTGGTTCAAAATCAGTGTCAAGAAGATCGTTGTTTATTCGCATTATTACGTAATTACAAGAGTGATCACGATGCTGACCATGCGCGCATGTATTGCTTGGTCCATTCGTGTATTCGTGTAGCTGGCAAAGCCCCGGTAATTAAACTCGGGGAACGTCTTAGATACAGAATGTACTTAGCACGGGCGAGATTCGCTCACCCTCCCGCTTTCAAAGGGGATCTTCGGTGGGAAAGGAGCGAGAGAAGAAGAACAGTTCCAAACGGGATCGAAGCGTTTCCTGCTATCTTCGTCTTTTCGTCGTCGGGCGTTGATGGGTTTTCCAACCCCCTCGAACTAGAACCTGGCTGCTCGAACCTGGCCCTGGCCAGTTTCGACTTGAACTACGGATCTAGTTTCCAACGCCCAGCGCGGAGGTAAAGAGAGATGTGGGGGGAGGGAGGAGAAAGGAGGGAGAGAGACAAAATGGGATGGGGCGAAGGAGCGAGAGAGATATAGAGAAAGTCGAAGCTGGCTTCCATCCATAATGGCATAGTAGTCTCTCTTCTGGGTTTCCACAAGTTGGCAAACTTGCTACTATTGGGCAATACTGTTGTTAACTGAGGAAAAGGGAATTCTAATGTAATTCTTACATATTTTTCAACAATTTTTGTATGACTTTAGATTGATATATTTCAAAATGTTACATTTCTTATTTACATGGACATTTTTATTTTTATCTGAAATTTTCATAAACTATTACAGGTCGTAAAATAATGATCAATCTTAAATAATTTGACGACATTATTGATTAATGATATTAATTTGTATGATTTATAAAAAAGATTGTAACGAAACGTTATAGGTAGATATAAGATTTTGATATTATTGAAAGATTTGGAAAGGTAGAAGACGAACGAAATATCACGATTCTGTGCTCAATCTAACGAGGATTTAGAATACCAGGTGCGAGGCTATCACAGGGCTTAGGAACTAATAGAGACATATTCGAACGAAGGAGTAGGTTGGTTCTCGGGGATCCGCCCTAAGTCGTTGCCACGACGGCGGCGAGCTTTATCGGAGTGTGCTTACGGGATTGATTCGTCGGTGTGTTCGTCGATTGCCCTGGCGGGAAAAGCTCTTGAGAGAAAGAGAGAATGGGAAAGAGAAGGAAAAATAGAGAGCGACGAGGAGTAATAAAGTAATGGCCGCGCCGCATCTTCTTACGCCGCGCCGCGGCTCGCCTTCTTTTTCCGGCGAGGAGAATAGACAGAGTCCCGCAAAATAATGCCCAGGTAAGAGATGGTGCTCATTCACGACGGCGACGCGACGGTTTCACGTTCCAAAGCGAGACACCTTTGCCGCTCACGTTCCAATGGAGACTCGTCTCTCGCCGCGCCCCGCCTCGCCTCGCCTCGCCTCGCGTGTCAGACTCCGACGTTCCTCCGTAAGTGTCTACCGCGTGTCCGCTTTTCGAAGCGAAAGCGCCATGGTAGCGAGCTTTCAGGTGCGAAACCCTCTCAACGCGACGGCGACACCTCCGCTGATCGCTGTTTCACAAACGAACTCGGCCTCTCTCCTCTTTGAATTCGAGACACCCACCTCCACCGCCGTCCGACGCGATATGATGGATCGCTTGCTATGCGAACACGGTGACGAAAATCGTCTCTCCGTCGCTTCCGTACAGAGTCTCACCCTTGTTTTCGCATGAAGGGCGCGTTGAGTAGATGGAAAAAGAAAGAAAGAAAATTAATTAAGTCCAAATTCCGCATTTTCCGTATTCCATTCTATCGCTCTTATCGACGTGGGGATCAAAATGTAGGGATATTATTTAACAATTGGACAATCGATTGCTCGACGAAAATTGTTTACATCGAAAAGCACGATTAACGTCCGTGAGACGACGACCGACGCGGATCGATTCTTCAAACGCGTCTTGACGGCGTTGTGGCATTAAAGGGGTAGGCTGTTCGGTAATTGTCGGCAAATATTAATAACTGTTGGAAGGGGACGCCAGCTCACGCGGATTCAAAGAGAGCGAGAGAGGAGGCGTCGACTACTTCGCGAGGGTGAGCCCGTCGAACCGGTTATACTTGAGAGCAAATACATAATGCCTCGATGATTTTCCCGCTGGAGGGAAGAGCTAACCGTGATTGAAATTTGGAAACTCGCTTTGACACAATTATCTGAACCATTCTACTCAGGAAAACACTGTACCGTCGATTCTCTTCTCGAAAGAAATATAATATTACTCGATCTTTCGCGAGAATAGGCTTACGCAGTAGACTACTCTTGTACTCTTGTACCGTTCGTTTTGATGGATCTAGTAAAGGCTGTTCAATCACCTAGATTAGCACGATGACAGCTGTCGAACGTCAACCTGCGATCGATACCTGCGTGCGAAAGCAAGGGGTAAATTGACTTCGGTCCTCCACGAAATTCCACGGAACTCGTTATGAAAGGAATCCCTAGTGGTGCGTATCATAAGAAGCCCTTCTCTTCGCCCTTCGAAGCAACTTCGTACCGGACTTATTCATCGCCGATCATCGGGGCGTTACGTTCACGATAATACATGACACTTTGTGTCCAAAAAGGCGTTATTAGTCACATCCGTTATCGCCGAGTTAGGTCTCGCGTATATTCTGTGACTGCGAAGGTCAATAACTTTCCTAAAATCCTTAATTGATGACTCACTGGATAGTACGATAAAGAGGATATTTTCATATCCGATAACAAACGTTTAAGATGATAAATTGCATTGTTTGCAAAGTTAGATTCGTGCAGTACGGAAAGCGTGGTAATTTTGCCGTCATCACAATTTAATTTGATTATATTCTTCCCTTAATATAACCGCAACTATACAGGCGGTGATTGTTGTTATTCTCTAATACCTGGATACTGTTACGCAGAAATATTCCAGGCATACGTAAATCCTTATCAATCTATTTATCCATCGATAAAGTCCGCACTAACATCGATTTAGTCCTATCGATCTATCCACACCGCATCCTTCCTCGCTCGCTCATGTCGTGAAGGAGAAACGACGCGACGATACGCATCTCGTTACACGTAAACAATGTACCCGTGGCAATATTATCTGGGTAGATTGTACCGAGGCACTCGTGGCTACGGGCACGAACGTAAAACGATTCGTTTCCTTCGATCTACGCGCCAGCCACGCGTGTAATGCGATATCGTATACCTAGTTCACGACGGTGCCGAGATGCCGATCGCCAGGGAGGTCGCCCGTCTTCCACC
>NW_017296881.1:1496753-1509223 GCF_001594075.2 Trachymyrmex cornetzi | reverse complement strand
GCCCCCCCCCCCCCCCCTGCCATAATTTCGTAGATCCCCCCTCCCCCCCCCTCCTACTTCCCTCTCCTCCGTGCCCTCGTCCTCGCTGTACGATCTTGAATTTCGAAACGCGCCATTTTCGGACGGGGCGACCAAGCGAAAGGATAGCGAAAGGATACAAGACGGAAGGAACCCAATATTGAATTCTGATCGCGCGATGGCGAAAAAATAGTATTAAATAATTGATGACGATAATTTGAAACGATTGACGTCGACACGACGTCATCTACTCTCGGATAAACTCGCGGACGGTCAAACAAATGAAGAAGACTAAAAAGTAAATAATAGGAGAAAAAGGAGAGAGAAAGAGAGAATGGAAATGGAACACAAACTTTCCTTTCCACGTGTAGCAGTAAAAAGAGAAAGAAAAAGTGCGAATGGAAATCCTTTCAGTCGTGAGCCGTGGCGGTGTCGCGCAAGGGTTGAAATTCCCTTTACTGGATGTTTAATGCGGCAATCTAGGGGCGTGATAAAGTGCCAAACGAATGCCGAAAGGGAATCGCGAAGTGAGCGCCAACCTCACGTCACGGCACGGTCGGTACACCGCTAAACGTTGGTACAATACTGGCACAAGCTATTACATTGTATAAACACGGCTTTCTGCGGCTCCCGCCAGAAGAGTGGCAGGCGAGCCACTTCAGAAATTGAAACGTAGGAAGAGAAAGCTGGTGTGGTTGCACTCGACGATTGAAATCGCTTCCACCCTTCCAGTACGTACTTCTTCCCTCTGTTCGATACTCTTTCTCTTTCTTCCTTCTTTTTTCTTTAACCCCTTTTTATTTTCTTCTTCTCTTTTTCCCAACGAGAAGACTATAAAGATTTCGTTCCCTTCGCGGCAGCACTTGAAAGAACTCTTCGTAATCTTTCGTCTTTCTTTTTTTTCGTACGGTCCGTCCGCTCTCTAGCGCAATAGACGGTTCCTCGCCACGAAAAAGTCACGCAACGAAAGTCCATTCGCTCCTTTAACAATTAGTTCAAGAAGAACACAAGCGCGTGTCTGCGCCCAGCTCACGTTCGAATTATCACGATCGTCAAATTTCTCAGAAAATTGCCGCACCTCAGTCAAAATTCATGCAAAAGTAGCCTTCGAGCTATTTAAGAAATAATGCAAAATCTGAGGTCTTTCGTCCCAAGACCACTTGTACTCTCCTCCGAGCACCTATTTTTCCGCTTTTTTAAATCGTGCGTCGATAGAAGAGAAGAATAACGTTCCTCGCATACTCCCGGATTAAAAGGCAAACAGTCCTCTGGCAGTGGTATGGGAACATACGTACCCGTTGAAAGGAAATTTATGGGAATTAATATTGGCTCCCTAGAGGGTGAAGGGGAGTTAGGCGGGGGTGTAGGACGGTTCTAGATGTCTCGGGGACTCGCGGAATGCGACTTTCCGGCATACATTGGAGGGAACTTTAAGAATTTAATTCCTATGCGTCGTGCCTCTTTCCCATCTTGCTCGTGCGCTCTCTCTCTCTCTCTCTCTCTCTCTCTCTCTCTCTCTCTTTCTCTCTTTCGCTCTCTCCGTCTGTTCTTCGCACGAAGAAGAGACACACGAGACTTTCAGCGTCTTACATGCCCGCCGTAACGATACTCGAGCGAACGAGCGCCACGGCATAATTTCATTCGCCGCGCGATCTCGACCCGCCCTTTGTTCTCTTCTTCCTTGTCTCGCGAGACAAAAGAGTTACTTTTACCTTAACTTTTGCCAGTAGATAGAATTCATATTGTTTCGAGAATCGCGACAAAAAATTATCTATTCGTATCGAAATTTAGGGATAAAACCTTCTTCAACATCCAACCTTGTTTTGATTTTCATATTCTTGAAATTAAGATAAAAAAGTTTCGCATCGTAGAAGGGATAGAAAATAAAAGTTCTTCAAGGGAACTTTGCGACTTGAGATTGCTCGCTTTCCGCAACTTTAGTCGCCGTGACATGGCGGAAAAATTCTCCTCCGTATCTTCGAAAGAGACGTATATCGCGTAACGTCGTCCGTATTGGTGTCGTCACGAAGCGAAAACGACTGCGTAGCAACAAAAAATCACCATTAAGCCGTCATACGTCTCCCCAGGGATGGACCCTACATCATATAGGTAGCGGAGGAAGCGGTATTAAACGTACAAACGCGATAAGCTAAAACACTTCTCATCGATGCGCTCCACGGGGTCTTTTCCCCACGTCTCCCCTCGAATTTACCTCGGTCCCCGTCGTGTGCTCTTATTCTTTTTTTTTTTAGGCATTTAGGGAAAAATGTCCGGGAAAAATGAAATGTCATCATCGACACCATCGCGTGTCTCGTCTACGAAGGAGACAAGGGAAACAATGGGGAATGCATGCTGTGCGAACTGTCGCCACGAGGTTTTTCCCGACGAGCGAGAGAAAAAAAAACATGCTGTGGCTTTTAGTTGAATAAACATCGCATAGATATCGGCATAATCTATGCACGCGTGGCGTATCTATTCGGGAAATCGATATCAAGTAAACTGGTACAATATCGGGATTCTTATTCGTTGCATATACATTCTACGCTAACAAAAGATTTCTTTTTATTCTTCTTTTTGATTATAAAATAATCAGAAGAATATTATTTGCAAATTGTAATTATTTATGACCTCAAATTTAGAATTGTTTTATATACAAGGTGACAAAAAAGTTTACAGTCATAAATTTTATGTTTATGAAATTAGAACCCAAGTAGTAAGTTGACTTGAGACATTTTCCAGCAAAGACACAGTGTAACATAATAAATCATTGCGTCCTTGTTGTTTGCCAACGTTAAACAAGAATACAATGATAACTAATACTTTAGAATTTATTTTTTTTAATATACTAATGATCGATAAACATGAAACTTTAGTGTCAAACTTCTGTAGCTGGATGTATAATCACAACGGATTAAAGTTATAGAAAAAAAGAAACATCAAGGTATATATGTGTATATCAAGTATATAACTTTTAGCATTTCTCTCGTGTGTGTATATACACGGCACATCCGGTTTGACGGCCATTTAAAGAATACCCAGGGATTAGA
Organism: Trachymyrmex cornetzi; assembly: GCF_001594075.2. Classification (NCBI taxonomy): domain Eukaryota; kingdom Metazoa; phylum Arthropoda; class Insecta; order Hymenoptera; family Formicidae; genus Trachymyrmex; species Trachymyrmex cornetzi. The sequence goes on along the minus strand of NW_017296881.1, from coordinate 1,506,158 downwards.
AGTCGCAGTCATCTTGTTTTATCGACTCGAGCCGCGATTATGGCGATAACCATCTAACCAGTGTTTTTCGGACTCGGCATCACCACCACTAGCTCTGCCATTTCGGCATCACCACCCATCATCACCACCACGGCCGGAGCGGACGGCAAACACGATCCGTTTGATTCGACTATCATCCCTTTCTGCCCTCCCACCCTCGGGAATCGTCGCTTCTCCCTTCACCTCGCCTAGCCTTTCCGTGCCGCTTATTTTCTGCCAGAAAGCAATATCCGTTATGGCCAATAAACGCAACCGTATCGAAGTAACTGACGATCATTCGTCTGTCCATGTACGTCGAATGTCCAGCGAGAATTATGCTTCTTTTAATAAAAATATAGCGATCGCTTTTATTACAAAATTAATGAGCTGATTGAATTGTGAGTTGAAAACTTGTGCAATTCAAATAGAATTATTATATTCTTCCATTTTCAATGAAAAACACAAATTCAATTTTATGATTATTATATTGCTAAAATATTTCATAAAATTCTAGAAAGTTTTAAATCTTGTGACATTTGATATGATAGATTTTTAGCTTGCATAATTCTTGATTAATTTTCTTAATTATTGTGTGCGCGGTCGACTTTTCGCAACTTTGAAAGGAAAAAGGGAAACTTTCGAATTCGACGAGATTTGCAGAGGTGTAGACTCGCGCGTTTTAATGTTTTTGCCCTTCGTGCCGAGGGTTGGCACCCTCGCGCGCGTCGTATTCTACCCTAGCCGCACGTATCGGCCGCACTCTCAGTGCTCCTCCTAGTCTCACCCGCGACGGAGCACATAATCCTGATATCTGTCGGTTTTCGGGCAATAAAACACGCGTCCCATACAGACGGAACCCCCGAGAATCGCTACTGCTTCCGACTGATAAAGGAACGCACGGCAAGATATCGAGTAATCGCGTGGTCCCCGCGTCAATCGATGTCATTGGCTTTCGCCATTTTCTGAAGGTCGGCAGTTGGACGGAATTACCAACGTATAAAATCTTTGAATTTTAGAAAGCTTGAGAAATTCTATAAAAGCTCTATCCAGATTAAAATTAAAAGATATAAGTATTATTGAGAAAATACAGTGATCTCGTGACGCAAAGTGCGCCGTTGTTTAGGTCGTTTAGATTGTTATCCATGTGCCTATCATTGAATATTACGCTTATCGTGATTACGACTGTCCGACGCCTATCCCGCCTTTTGAGCGAGGCGTCGAACCGCGCTAATGCATTCGCACGCCACAAAATACCCGGAATAAATCTATGATGCTACACACAGACGTGCATCTTTATTTCACGACATTACAGTATCAAGTCGCGAGTGCGATGCGCAATTCAAAATTATCGACCGTCTTGGAACGGCTTACCTAAGGCCGAAGCGAGACCTCCCTCCTCGGCCCGTAAATACTTATCGGCGGATCGAAGCGTTCAAAAGATCCGCTCGGTGGCCGCGAGGCAAAACGCCAAGCTATTCGGCTATTACGTTTCTGCATACGGGAGAGAACCCGGTAACCAGATCGGGTGGTCTCGAATGACCCGCGCGCTCACCCGGGGAGTAAATATTTTCATATTATTTTACCCGTGTAATTCAAGCGTCGCAAATCTGGCGTCGATCGCCAAGTTTCGGCTTCGGCTTCATCGAAGATTCTCATGTCGAAAAATCGGGACTGTACTTTACATCCGTTTCCTATCCGGTAACGAGCCTCGGTAACTATCGATCGCGAACAGTATAGTTTTCGCACGACGACTCACGCAAGTTCTCTTTCAACGCTCTCAATCCGAAGCGTTATAAACGTGGCAAACAAAATAGCGCAGTGCGCGCCGTTTAAGCGGACGAAGTCCGCGAATAAAGTACACGGCGGATGTTAATAGGATAAATTAGTTTATCCTACGAAAACATCCCGGCGAAATGAAACAGATCATCCGCGGCGATCTCCATATATCGCGCGATAGATTCGGCCTCGGGGGTGTATTGTCGAGTCTATTCAAGACGCGGCGGATATTCCTGTGAATATCGCCGGATGCCACTATCCTTATCTTTAGATCGGATAAAAGAATAATACGCAAAAAGCGAAAAAGCTTTCGACTTTACGACTTTACGGTTTATATACCGTGTTATATAAAGGAGATTGGTGGGGGAGAGGGAAGGAAAAGGAAAAGGAAAGAGCGGATAAGACGGCTGACCCTCTCGGGATGTTTCCACTCGCAAACTGGATTTCGATGACCGATCTCCATTTCCATATGGAGGTCGTGAGCAGGAGGGTTGCTGAGAGCAACCAAGAAGTTGTCACTGGGAAATTGATATTTGAACGAGGCCGTATAGCCCTATCGACCGCAGCGACGAAGAGAGCTGGTCGAGAAACTTTCGCTCGCATCGATTTGTCTTGACTCGCAAAGTCGGAATTCAGAATCGGCTTCGGTCTATCGATCGATCGTTAAGAAGACACGCGTGTCTTCCTCTGTCGATGTTACAATTTTATATACCGTCGACATCGATTCTTTCCGCTTCGCCGCGAATCGACGTCGGCGACCGGAGCACGCGTCGTAATTCTTCTTTCGAGTTAGTTTCAAGCGGAGGGGGACCCTCCGAAATTAGCATTCGCACAGGATGCACGGTCTAACTACTACTATCGACGTTGCCTCCAACTATAATCGTCCGAGTGGGTACGGGCTAAGTGTAATATTATTCAACACACAGCTCTCACAGTATGGATATCGAGAGCCGTAGAGCGCAGATGCTGTCCGTCGGAGAAGAGCGCGCGCGAGCGACCGCGGCTTTTCTAGTAGGTGCCTAAGAACCTAAACGTCCTACCACGAAACCCTCCCATCACGAATAACGGGTGTTTCGGTTGGTTTTGGGCCCTCGAGAAACGCGTCCTGTGGAGATTACGAGCTCATCCAGACGCTCGTCCGTCCGCCTTCATGAATCGTAATTACGCGTTTACAGCGTTACACGCGCCTCTGTCTTGCTCGCTTTACGCAAGTCGGATCTCCTCGAGGGGGTAACAACTCGTAACCATCGTCATCGTCCGACGCCATTCACGCGATTAATTCGTGAATACGGATAATTAACGAGCGACCGACCGCACCCAGATTGACTTAAAGCGAATGAGTGAGTCTGATGGACAAACGAAAAAAAAATTTGTCATCAAAACGGAAAAATCGCCGAGTATTATTAACACTGTTATCATTCGTTGTGGCCGAGGGGCGAAACATTTAGATAGAAACGCTCTGGAAAGTAATTATAAAATTGCGATTTATTACGCGCGAGGTCGAGTTGTTACAAAGGAAAAAAATGTCGATCGCAGTAGCTGGTATTACCGCGGGAACGGGAATGGTGATCGTTTTAACGAACCCGAAGGCGAGCTATTATTAATTTTTCCGGAGTAGAAGCCGGTCATTCTTGGCGCAGCCCGGGGGCCACGAAGGAGAGCAAGTGCTGCAGGTGGCGAGAATGGTCAATATAACCACAAAATGTAAATCATATTGCTATTCCCGGAGGGCTCCTCACTCTCCCTCTCTATCGCTATCCATATCTCTCTCTCTCTCTCTCTCTCTCTCTCCTTTACTTGGCTCTGGGTATTAAGCACAGTCCGGGTAAGACGCCCTGACTCTATATTAGTTTCCACGGGTTCCCTGATTGGATTCGGCTATTACGTTTCCCGCACTGATTGTTTGCGTCCAACAGACACGATCCCAAAGCGTTATCCACAATCGACCGCGATGATGTTTCAATGCTGACGTACAAAATACATATCTTGAAATTTGCTCAAGAGCAATTTTCCCTTTTGTAGTTATAAAATTGCAAAAAATATGCATTACTCGATGAAAGCTATAAGTATGTTGATTTCACATTGGGATAATTCGGTGGTATAAGTTGGAAGTTACTCGATTCCGAAGGAATCTCATGTGGATATCTCAGAATAAATCAGTCGATGCCAGGATGCCTTCTACGGCCGAGGTTAAATAGCCTCGGTACCGCATTCTCATACGGAACCCGGCGATTTCTGACCTACCCGCTGCCGCGGAACTCGATATCGACGATCGAGATCTATCGTGTCCTGTCGGGCGGGCGAGCGTTAAACACACGGTGAACTTCGGGAGAGGGAGTGAGAGAGAGTCACCAGTCAACGAGTCTTCGACGTGGGGAGTCCACGCCGAGAGCGGTCAGAGGATTTCTGAGCGAGCGCACAGTGGTAGCTGATGTATTTTGACGTGCCCGATGAGAGAGGCCGCTCTCTCTGTTGACTGCATTATCTAATGGACCACCCTCCCCGCCTTCCCCCTTTGTCTCACTCTGTCCCTTCGTCTCTCTTTATCGCTCATCGATCTCTCTCTCCCGTGCTCCCTTCGTCGCAGCCTTCCTGCTCGATGCCACGACAACTCGGCGTTTCAGTTATCTACGATCTACCGCATCGGGAGACAACCTTTCGACGAGTTGCATGTATCTCGGCTCTAGTTTCATAATCGACCGCGAATTTCTTCCCTTTTCTGTTATGCACCTTATGTAACCGCGCGATGTCATCGGCGCATGCATGCACATATGCAGTAGTTGATCTTATGCTGAATTAATTGCTGAGAGATTGCGACAAATGTTCTGGTTATCTCCAACAAGAAATATAAACAAAACGAATTTTGATCATACGAGTCAGAATTCTATTAAATATATATATAATAATTATCATAATTAAATTTCTGGTTATCTCGACTATTTAATAAATTTAATTACAGGTGGCTGATTTGTACCTTTTTAGTATTGAATCTCTGTAAGAATTCTAATTAATGCAACAAGACTTTCCAATGAAGATTCGAACAAAAAATATTTTTAGTATTCTTAGAAATATATGAATGAGTCGTTTAGCAATTTAATTAAAAGCAGAAAGTGGAAATGTTGGATGACATATAACTGAACTCCAAAGTAGGTATGCAATTACATGTGCTTAGGGATAATTAAGATTGCAAGAGATACATAAGAAGAAGATAGACGTGGATGATAACGATCGAATACCGCAACGTTTTTCCTTCGACGTTCGTAGGAATGCAAGAAAGAAACTAACGTTGAAATCCCGAGATGATATTGCCCCGATAGTTACCGGGTTACCAGCCCAGAGCTCTAAGCGCGAGCTCAGTACCGAGCGCGCTCGATTTGGTCGGGAAAGAAGTTACGCCGCAGTTACATCCAAGGCGAAGTAACGTGCAAAAAGCCCGAGCATCTCCGATGAGTACCGAGAGGAAGTAAGAAAAGAGGGAGAGAGACAGAGAGAGTCAAGCCGTGGAACAACAGAGTTTTTCGCGATCGGCAAAGTATTGTCCGTCGTACTCTCGCGTCTCGTCGGAACTCGAGAGCGAGATCGTGCGACCGTGACTCTGGAATCATCCCTAAGACCTTAGACCCCCGCGCAACAACGTCCGCGCCCAGCCATCACCAACACCGTTCCGCGACCCGTACAATCTCTCTCTCTCTCTTTCTCTCTCTGGTATCCGCCAGCATCAAATTACAAGTTCCTCCTCGATCTACGATCCGCTGTCGTCGTCGCTCGATTGGTACCCTTCGAGGGAACGATGTTTTCTGTCAAGTTTGCACAACGATCACGAACGAACTCGTTTAGACAATAATGATTCCTGTCGCCGAAGCAGCAACGCAAATTCGGTATTCACAATAATAATGTGGCTCTTTCGTGCCACGACCGCAAAAAAAAAAGGAAAAATATGTAACGCGTATCATATATAAAGAATATTCCCTAGACAGTGTTTAAAAAAAATCGGGACAATATAGTCAACCGCATAAAAGGATCCCGTCTGAATTTACAATCATGGGGATCAGCGCGAAAGACCCTCACGCGATTGCCTAACAAAATATCACGGAAGAAAAAGACTCGTCCTTCGTCGCGAGCCATCAGGACTGGCAGATCTGGCGACTACACTCCTTGTCCTGGCCTGGCACTGTGGACTACGTCGTCGAATCCTTGGAGCGAGCAGCCCCATTCGGGGCAATTCTTTGCCGTCTCGCGTGTATCCTTAGTATGCAACGTATGCAGTCGGTTGTTACCGAAGGAGTGGTTTGCTGAGCGGCCAATGGCGAGTGCTCGAGCTAATTCTAGGGTGCCGCCGCCGCGCCATCTTTGCATCATAATGCTGTCCCCCCGTGCCCCGGCGCTCACTCGCGTTCTCTCTCCCCCCGTTTCCTCTTCACCGCCCCTCCCGTCACTGCGAGAAGTCTGCCCCCTTCTTCCTCCCTGCCCCGCTGCCGTCCCGCAACCTCTTCCCTCTGCCCTCCTCGTCCTCCTCTCCGCCCCCACCCTCTCCCACTTTCTCTCCACCCTTGTTTCGTTTTGCGTAAGAGAGAAAGAGAGGACGAAGAAGACGAAACATCAGGTGAAAGAGAAAGAGAAAGAGAGAGAGAGCGAGAGAGAGAGAGAGAGAGAGAGAAAGACAAAGAAAGAGCGAAAGAAAAGGAACGAAGAAAACGTCTCGGAGGCGCGTTATGCCAAAGTGGATAAGGAGAAGAGTGCACGAGAAGGAAACGAAGAGGTGTATAAGGCAGGGAGGAAAAGGAGGGGCACACGGCCATGGTGAAGAGGTAGAGGGGACGAAGGGGTTGTCTGCGCCTTGTCTGCCGGGAATCAATCACGTATCAGTGATGCTCAACCAGTGGCCACCTGCGAGACACGATCGATAGGATCGCGATACCTGTTTACGATGGCTCATCGATGGTATCCGCTGTTATGTTACTTTGAACCATAGAATCATGATGGATCCGTGAACGTTGAATTTTGGTCCAAAGTCCGAGCGACAACGATGCTTCCGCGATGTTTCATCATGCACACGTATACACATGTACATACAAACACGCAACGAGATTGAAGAAAAAATTCTTGATATTCTTGCGATGCCGGTGTGTGGCCGAATGAGAAATACATTTGCATCTAAAGTGGATGGATGCTTTTGCACGACGATTTATTTCCACGGCGGCAATACGATCCTCTGATTACCGTTCCAGAAATGACGCGCGAGTGGAGGGCGATTAAAGCCGCGTGCCCTAATCTCCATGCTATACCGGCGCGAAAGCGAAGGGAAGGTAATGTCGTCGTACTCGAGTACGCCTACGGCGACGTCGTACCTACGCCTCGCGCTACCGTCTTACCTGTCAGGGTAGGGTAATGTTAAATCGAGAGAACGCGAGTAGGAGCTACCGTCTTCCGCCAAGCCTACCATCCTGAAGAATCACGACAGATCCATTTCGGCACGTCAGTCGACTATTCGAAGAATCCGACTAATGCATATAGAGTTATAACCACATATACGTGTGGTTAAAAACGAAGAAGATAATTCAATGTATATATTTTTAAATAAGTTTTTTTTTTTTTTAAATAAGAACTTTCGGTACTTTAAAGAAGCATGCATTTGTGATATTGTTTTTGTCTTCGACGGTGTCTCGGAAGGTCGAAGAAATAGAATCGAGAAGGCGTAATCGATCGAACCTTAATCTTTTTGCCCTGAGGTATCTTTTCGCGGGATTCGGGCGCAAGAACCGGTCAACGTCTCATCGAACGGAGACGCGCCGCGCCACGCCATTATTCGTCGAACCCGGCGCAACGAGAAACGATTAAGGCAGAATCGTCGTCGAACAAAGCCAGAGCCCGCGAGAGAGGTCGAGCCAAAAGTGTCGAGGGCCGAGATGCGCCCGAGAGAAGATACAATGGCCGGACGCGCCGGTTCACAATGACGGAAAATAATTAAAGCGGGCAGGGGGAGAGAGAGCCCGTTCAAAGACGCCGACGCGGGGGTCTCGACCGATCAAACCGATCGCCTATGCGCTGTATCTGAGCGAACCTACGCGCACACCCGTCGCCGTGACGAATCCACGCCGTCCTACACGTGTACCTAACATTGCGCGCGCGCATGTACCTGTATGAGTTCCGACACGAATTTGTGTGCGCGCATCATGGTGGATTGATTTCGTATACGTCTGTATTGGCGACAAAGAACGGGACATTGGAATCCGGAAAAGAAGTCTGAAAGCGCGGCGACCAGAATGAATGGTCTGACACGAAAGAGCGAGCAAGCCTGCATTGTTGCTTGCGGTAAACGACAAGTTGCCTTGGAATGCTTCGTGACATAATTTTAAAACAAGTACAAAGAGAAACTTTATGATAGATTGAAAATTCGTCTCGGTTAAATCACGTTTTTTGTGCTAAATTTATTTTAAAATTAAATTATTTTGAAAACAAAATTATATATATATATATAATTTATTAAATATTTTTCTTACATGTTTTATTTTTCATTAATATACTTGTTCCTTTTGATTATCCAAGTATCGTCAAAGTGAAATAAAAAGCGAAGAAATTGATGAATAACGAAATGCAAAGAGCAGTTTTTCCTTCTTATCGTATTTTTTTAATACTCGTTTGCATATATTCGCTTTAGCTTAATACTCATATATTATGCAAACGCGGGAGTCCAATGCAAGTTCCCTCTGTATCTTTTTAACGGCGTGACTCACTGTGAGAAATCGATAAACGATTCGTCTCGGGCGTTCGACTCGACCGGCTACCGTCGGATTCACGCACGGTAGCTGACGAGACGATCGGACCCCCGCTTAGACGTGTACTTTGAGTTTTGGGGCCCGCCGTGCTCGGTGTGAAGCCCCCCGCTGTAGAATGATACGCCAGGATAATTCCACTGAACTCTGACCACGCCGGGGTTCCGCCACCTGGGGGACGAAGATGGTCAGCGCGAATTTACCGCGTATTTTCATCACGCCGTTCGGAAACGTGTGTCAACATTCACGAAATATACAATACGTAACAAATAATAATCTTTATTAAATAATAATCTAGTCTATCAATCATGCTATAAATGATCGCATTATTCTTTGTTGCAGTGGTTTATCAGAAACGGTTAAAAAAGGAACGGCGAGCGAGGAAACGGCTGCAGGAGCAGTTGGACCTGGAGATCAAGAGGCGCACACAATTGGAGGAGGCCCTCAAAGCCACGGGCGCGTCCTCGGAGCAAGTCAGAGCGATTACCGGTATGTGTGAATCGTCATCTCTGTGAACAAGTTTTCGCACCGGCAGATTTATATCATCTCGAATTTGGAAATTGTCATGTATCTAAGAAGATTATACTTGAGAGCTTGAAGAGAAATTATACTTATAAAACGCTCTGTTCTCGCGCTGAAAATTCTTTGCTAATATCTTGCTCTACAAAAAAAAACGTCTCGATTTTCATCGCGTAGATTAGACACGAGATCGCTGCAAATGGACGAGTTTTCTTAGGATTTCGCGAGCTCGTCGTCAGTCTCTCCGTTAAGAGCCCCGGGGCCAGCGGTGATCTCGGAATAAATTAATTAATACGCCGAGGCAGAGCAAACAGCCTGA
>NW_017296881.1:1462417-1496376 GCF_001594075.2 Trachymyrmex cornetzi | reverse complement strand
TTAATCCTGTCAAATCCAGAGAGTCGCGATACTAATTTCAAATCAAACGGCACGTCACTCTACCACTTGGGTGTCGGAGTGAGTCGTGAGATGGTCACGGTCTTATGGGTTACTTGGAAATTTCGCTTTCCTGCTGACGCTCAAATTTTTCCATCTATTCCGCTCGCACGTTAATGCGTCGAGGAAAGATTTAGAGAACACGGAGACGAATTGTTTTTTTTTTCTTTTAACATCGCGATAATCGGGCGATTGCTATCTTTCTATGACGCAGAAAACGTAACGGCGGAGGCGCGCACGAGTTCGGAGCCGCCGGAGGCTAGTCCGGTACATTCTCAGTCGCAGCAGCAGTCGTCGCAACAACAACCGCCGCAGCAACCCCTTCAGCAGCAACAGGCAGCGGCCCAGCAGTACCGGGAGGCGCAAGTACCGCGTCCTTCCCAGCAACCGTCGACACCGGAGAAGCCCGCATGGGGATACGGGCTGGATCTCATCGGTAGCCAGGCGTCGGCCTTCTGGCAAAACTACCAAGGTCAGTTCTTCCAACGGCACGCTACTTCACCCTCGTCGTACCCTCTTGCGTTCGATTTCATCGTCGATTCACAGTTCCCACGGTATTCCCACGGAACCGCGCGCGGAAAAATAAACAGGGAATACTTAAGCCACTTATCGTTAACGGAGGATCGCGATAGCCATGTCGTTCCCGCCTCCGCTTCTTCCTCCTTCCCGATATATCTCGAAACATCCCGGCCGTGTCCCAATACGTTGTGTTCCCTTCGAGTTTCACTATGTTGTATTACAATTACCTCGGCGAGATATTCTGAAAAGAATTCGAAAACGTCAAAGAGTTGCCTGACGGGAAAGAATAAAGCGGCCCAAGGAAACTAGTCTGCCATCTACATTATAAAGTTTACGGTAATTCGAGAAAGTAGCAGTCGCGTGTTAGAAACTTGAGGTCAAGGGAGTACGGGAAGGGGGAAGGACGATTCGAGGATACAGGCCCAGAGCCAGCGGCGGGATCCGCTAATTCGGATAATCGCATTCCCGTATTAGGATCCACTCAATTTTTCTGATCTTCCGGCCGAGTGCTTTCGATCCTCGATTACCCTGACAAAAAAAAAGAGAGAGAGAGAAAGAAGAAAAGAGAGGAGATTGACCCCGAGGGCTAGAGAGACGGTGGAGCGGACGGTGGTAGTATGTCGTGGTGGTATCGTGCAAAGTAAATTATTCGAAAGATCTCGAGCGAGAGCAATCACGCCGCCGGCAATAACAACCCCGTGCACGAAGAGGGTAGGAGGAGGGAGGGAGGGAGGGAGAGAGAGAGAGAGAGAGTGAGTGAGTGAGGCAAGGAGAGGGGGAAGGAACCGAGCAGGTCCTGACGAGGAAACACGAGGTATTTGAATAGGGTCCCGCAGCCACTCGGGCATCATGATGCGGAATCCATTTGCAATAAACAACAGAGATTTAGACGGGGGTGACGCGGGAGAGGAGAGACAACGAGACGAGTCGAGCGGTAGCGTCAAGATGGAAAGAGGGGATGGGAGGGGTGACCATCGAGAAGGAACACGGGGAAAGAGGTGGTTCGACGTAATGTCGTCTAAGGTGGGTACTTACGCCACTGAGGGGACCTCGGAGGCCGCCGCCGCGTCTTCGAGTCATGCATTCTATACGAGCGATGGCTCTCATTCTTGTCACATTGTCAATAAAAAAAAGTATTTTTTATAAGTTTCGATCGTAACTGATAAATCTCGTTGCAATCTGAAGATCTCGTTGAAAAATATTTCGCGTATTAATTCTATTATAGCAAATGTTTGCCATGAAATGTAGGTCGATTCTTCTTTCCTTCAAGATCTATCCTTTGTCGTCGCCTTCATCAGCTGATCCTAAATCCCTACTAACTCTGGCTGAGTTGAACCCTTTTGTGGAAGAGTATCTAGTGCTTTCAATGTCGCGTCACATCCCTTACTCTTCCAATAATACAATCACAGTTTCGCGACCGTGTCCTCCCGCACATATAGCGCACTTACATGAGCGCCACTGGCTGTAATGCAGAGTTTATGCACATCTCTCGCAAGTAAGGAAGGAGCCGTAATTTCCCCGGCGGCCAACGCGGCTCTCGGTGGCGTTACCTGTCCTCCCTTCCTTCTTCCACTCTCACGTTCCCTCCGCGCTTCCCTTAAACCTCCTCCAGCCTCCCGCCCTCTCTTACGTCGCGTTGCTCTCTTCCTTTCTCTCTCGCGCGTGCATACACGTACGTACATATACGACGCGGTGTACGTGTACAAGTATGCACGACGCGCGATTCCTCCACGTCGTCCACCATCCACAGAGTACGACGAAGCACTCCGCCACGCTTTAATATTCAGACTATATGCAATAATTTCGCAGCAACCATAACCCCCTCCCTCTACCTCCCTCCTGATTTCGCAACACTCTTGCTTTCTCCGTCCTTCCCTCTCTCTCTCTCTTTCTCTTGCTCTCGCTCTTTCCATCCTCCTTCTCAAACCACCATCTTCAGCCTCGCCGTCTCTATCGTTTATTTCCTCCCCCCTTATTCCTCCTTGCCTAACTCCCCTGTTTCTTCCCCCTTCCTATCCTGCCCAACCGTGTTTCTTCCATCGCACGAAGAGACGTAGCACGTACGAACACACCCACACCGAGACTTTGCGAGATTGCTCCACGGTGTGGTGCACTGTACCTCCATCTTCCACCCTGCGACCGCAATCACTCTAAATCGCCGCGCGGGCATTAATATTTGATGGACGAAGTCCTCGGGAATTATTCGAAATGGGAATAATCGCGATCGAGGCACGCCAGTATCATTTTTCACATCGATGTCTTGTGAGATCAGCATCAGCATACAGCTACGGCTTTAACGTCGTTAAACGCTAAACCCTTTTAGTCTTTACACGCCGCGCTTGGGCGCTTCCACGAATGAATTAACCTTGAATACCGTGCGGTCTACAAACTGAAAAAGAGAGAAAAATGAAAGTCAAACGTTGTCGAGAAGTAAAAAGTTTTAAGCTTCAGTCCCGCAAATCAAGCGTATCGCCTCGGGAGGAAAAATGACGACGACGACGGGGGACGAACGGGCTCCGTTGAATGCGCGCGCGCGTCGAATTATTTCCAGCTTTCCAGCCGCCCACGCGGCTGAGAAAATGCGAGCGTCGCACCTGCGTACGTACACGTGCGTAGACCATTACGCGGAAAGACAATAACCCCGCGGAAGAGTGATAAAGCGTGACGCGTGTGTACGGGCGATATAAAGGCTGAAGGAAGCCGACGCGCTGACGTGGGCGGCGGAGCTGGAGGTAGGGCGGCGCGGTGGAGGGCTTGGAAACATCCCCCGCCTTGAATATATCCACAAGGCACGACGACGTGGTTTTCCGGCGAGCAAGCCGGGACAGGAGAAATCGGACAGGGAAGACGGGAGGGAAGGAGAGAAAGCGAGGGCAGCAGAAAGGTAGAGTTTCGATCTGAACGCGATGGTAGCTCGCGTGGTTGCAAGCTGACGGTGAGGTAGGTGTTGTCAGGAATATTGGGGTTGTTCCAAGACCCTCCCCGCACGGCGACCACTGCTCTTACTCGGGGTGTTTTCTTCTGCTTTCTTATATTTGAAGAATAACGAATCTAAAAAATAACGATCTTTCAGAGTGGACTAGACACATTTTTTTAGAATAGCGTAATTAAAATTTTTTTTAGTTTGACAAAAGGAGGTAAATCGACCGATGTTATTTTCGAAGATTTCCAAGTTTACTATGAATACATACGAAAAAGAGAGAAAAGTCTGTCCTCGACTTATTTTGCGACGCCGCAGGCGTCCGATTGGAAAGGCGCCGGATTGTGAGGGGATTAAATTCGTTACTCGAGAGCTTTGACGCGAATAGCATACGGAAGAGAGAGATTTTTATGTGGCTGGGAGAAAGAACAATTACCGAGCGAGACTCATCGATCGTCCTGGATATCGTTGATTTATTTTTAAATATTATTGATGACATTGCTGAGACAGACTTCATCGACAAGTCGTGATTGAATTAACGATGTGTTTGTATTTTCCCGAACGGACATGAAATTGATGCAGAACGTCTTGGTGTAGCATTTCGATTTCGCGGTATGGAGAGGAGAGTGCGGGCGAAAGAGGAGGGAAAAGAAAGTAAACAGACTGAGGTAGAGGAGGATGGTAGGTGATCACACTTAACGGAAATTTGAAATTATAAGATTCGTGTGATTCGAAAGTGAGGAAGAGAGGCCCGGGCACCGGAGATTCATCCTCATTTCTCTCCTCCTGCATCCTCTCTCCTCCCAGTTCCTCTGCTTTTTGTGTCTCCGCGCTGCTCCATGCGGCTCCTTGATTCATACAATTTCATGGTCGGCTTGGCGCTCAAGCGCCTATCCCCACCCCTATTCGCATCTTCCGTTCACCCCTCCTTCCTATATATCTCGCTTTCCGGCCCTCTGCTTTCCGTTCGCTGCTGCTGCTGCTGCTGTTCTCCGCCTTTCAAACCTCGTCTGCTTTACATAAAGATCGGAACATTAAAAACGCGATGCTACACGAAATCAACCCTCTAGACTCTTCCCCGCCTCCCTCCCCCCTTTATCCTCGTCTCGTACCCTATATCCCTTTTTACTGGCGAACGTCACTAACCCTCGGGTTCTTCGAGATTCTCGAGTGAACAAGAGCATTCAGCCAATTACCATCGTTTCGATGTGATACTTAAATTGCTTTTTTCGCCGTTCGCGCAAGAACGAAACATGTCGAGTGCACTCATCACGTTGACGATTATATCCGATATCCGGCGCCGCCGCGGCAAATCCGGTTAAATCTCAAGGCCGTCGTTCTCGGCAGGTTTCGCGGAGGAAGTTCCTCGGCTGTGTGTAATCGCAAAAAACTCCTATATGGAATAAAAAGCACAAGTGTCTGGCGAGAGTGCTTATCAATTGCGAGTTATTGGTCGTCTTCGTGGAATTCATCTCGTCGCAGAATCGGGTTTTCAGGGGAATATAATAATGAAGTTCGCGTACGAGAGAGCGAAGGTGTATTCTCGATCTTGGGGCGAACAATGCGCGGGAGTTTTTCCAGTTCTTGCGAGAGACCCCCGACTTGCGACCGTGCATTCTCGCCCCGTCCTCGGGTTTCGATTCGGTTCGTTTTCTTCTTCTACCCATGAGGCAAGGTGGCCTCTCCTCGCGGACCGCATTGTGTCGGAGTTAATTACGTGCGGATAAATGCGGAGTCATAGAGGGGCGAGCCCTCTTCTTTTTCAGCGGACGTCTTTTTTAGGGGGCCCTCGCCTCACGCCGCACCGCCACCCCTCCCCCTCCCCCTCCCCCTCCAAAAAGCCCCAGGGTGATATGGCGCGCGATGCGATGGCACACAATACCAACCGTTTAGGGCCCCGGCGAGGCCCCCGTACGGCGGCGGCCACGGCCTGAAATTGTTTTCATTGTCCGGACGATTTGTCAGGGTGTGTAAGACGGTAGCGAAACTATTAGCGGTTCATTCTTCTTGGACTCTCGAGATACGCTGTCCGCAGAATTCCACGGGATCGAGCGACGAGCTCTCTTCTTTCTTCATTCGATACGCTACGCACGCAACGATACCCGCGAGAAATCGCGAATCTGGATTTCCAAGTCGTCGTCGCTGTGCACGTCACTTTCTTACGTCGGGCGGATCGACGGACAATATAACGGTGGCGAATGTTCGCCAAGTTATTAGAATGGAAAAAAACGAGTGACGAGAGAATATCCCCTCCCCCCCCCACCCCAAAAAAAGAAGTACGTGCACAATCAATCAAATCACTTTTTCGTGGTCTTTATCTCGGCTCGATGTAACAAAAGGTGTATTCTCAACCGTTCCGAATGAAGCAAGAAAGTTTCCTTAAATCGGCCCTTCGCCTCGAGGTGTCTTCCCTTTCCTACCCCTACTGCTCTTCTCCACCCTTCTCCGTGAGACTCGCCGAGCGAGTGTTATATCTGGAGCAGTTAAATTGTCATTTGGATATCAAAGGGACGCGACACCCCGCGCGCGGATAAGGGCGCGAGAGGTAATTTGGCTCAGCGAAACGCAAACATTGCTCTCCGTGTGCCCCAAAGTCGTGGAATATAACGGCCCTGACGAACGCACGAATTCACACCCACGTGCCACGAAACAGCCCTCAGCTATTGTTGCTCAAAGCATAATGGAATCTCGGCCCCGTCGTCTCTAGTCCCGACGATAAAGATGGAGCGGGATAGAACGGGGGAAAGGGAGGAATACGAGACAGAGAGCATCGTCGATGCCGACTCCTCTCGCACGTCCGCGCGCACGCCGGTTAACCGGGACTTAATGGCCTCGCAATTGGATTTTACCATTGCTCTTTGCTCAAGGAGGCGCCATTTCACGCTTACCGATCAGATCTGCGTCCTTTCGTCGCACGCTCGCGCGCTCTGTATAATGTTCTTCACCATCCTTCCGTTTAATCCTCTGCACTGAGAGAAATACACCTATACATATATTTTATATGATATATAACTTACAAAATCTTTTTTATCTTTTAATTAAAAATGTTTGTTGTTTTAATCAAAATTTGGTCATTCTATTTAAATTTCAATTAAAATAACAAAATTTTTTAATTAAAAAGCAAGAAAGTTTTTGCAAGTCACGTATCGTACAAACATTTTTTTCAGTACGTTTATGTGATTTTTATTTGTAATCGACAATCAAAGAAATTCCTTCTTTTTCTAATCGTTAGAATCAGTTAAATATTACCTTCGAAATGT
Organism: Trachymyrmex cornetzi; assembly: GCF_001594075.2. NCBI lineage: Eukaryota > Metazoa > Arthropoda > Insecta > Hymenoptera > Formicidae > Trachymyrmex > Trachymyrmex cornetzi. The sequence goes on along the minus strand of NW_017296881.1, from coordinate 1,489,620 downwards.
TGATTTGCCAATAGAATTTAATTCATTAATCATAAAAACTCTTATAAAATTTTCAATTTATTTTGATACAATAACCTACTCTAGCTCGAAGAAAATGGCATAATTTTGTAAATAGCGTCCATTGCATAAATCGGTCGGAAGGACAGGAGCGAGACGCGTGTGCCCGGTTAATTCGGCGCGATATCATTAAAGGGACATTTTCCAGTTTTCACCCTAATCCTTGCGAAATTCAGTGAGCAAACCCGCGGCCCTTTCACGCCTGCCTTCGTCCGTTATCCCGCTCGTCCCTTTTCCATCCCCCTTTTGCGCGCGGCTGACGGTAGCTGCCGGTTTTGCACTAATTACCGCTTCGTTTCATCCTTCGCGCGCGTGGTTCACGCCTCGTCGAATCCGCGCGTCGTTCCCGCCGCGCCGTCCGTGCGCGTTGCGAGCCGACGGACTTCTCTCCTCGAGGCGATTCCTTCAACGCTGTCGAGGCAACGGAGCGCGTTATCCGAACGCCGATATTAATCTTAAGCCGAGAACGCTAGTGAGACTACATTATACGCGTTGATTACATAGCGGAACAGTATTGTATTATGTAGGCTATATTATAAATGCTTTGCCACACACAACATACACACGCCCTGTCGTTTTGTTGTTCAGTTGTCTGTCAATTTCGTATGCTTTTTTTTGTCGCAGAATCGCTGGTGCAGGAACTCGAGCTGGAGAGAAAATCGCGGCAGCACCAAGCGGCCGAGAGGGACCAAGTCAAGTCTCCTCTTCAAGGTGCGTTGTATAAAAATACGGGATTATTTTCGCGCGTGTTTACTCCATAGAATTTTTTTTTATTTTTTTTTTTTTAATCATTTCATTTTATTGATGTACATTTATTTTATTTTTGCCATCGCATTAATCGACATCTTTTCACGAATACGATACATATTCACGATCTCGGAAAGTTTCTCTCTCACGTTCTCGCATTCGGAGAGCGCAGTTTTCGTGCAGTACGCGTAGAGCGATTTCTTGCTATACGGAATAAAGTTCGGATCTTTAATTAGAAACTCTTCAGGGGCGGTCGCGTCTCGAGGGAGGGTGGGCGAGACGGTTCTTGCAAAGGCGTCAGCGGCATAGCCCCGGCATATTCGAAACTTGGCCTCGCTCTCCTCCGTGGAAACTTGTCCGAAGGAAGTTTCCAACTCGCGCAAAAACTATATCCGTAGCGCGATTTCGATGCTCCAAGGCTCCGGCCGGCGTGACGTTGCACGTAAATAATCGTTTTTCACCCGCACGCCCACCCTCTCGGGGGCTCTCGAAAGGAATTAACAAGTCTGCTCTTAATTGGCAACGTCCTTGCAAAATCAACTCCCACATCTTGGGCCAGAGCTTTTTATCCACGGTTATGTACGGTAAACTTACTGCGGTAGATCTGTACCGCAAGAAGAATGAAATTAAGTAAAGTGTATATATATATATATATATATATTTTATATAATATATGTTAATATATGATAATATATGATAATACATGATAATAATATTATATAATAATATAACTGTTGCTAAAATTTGTCCAAGCTTTCTTTTTTTTTCTCACCGAATGATCGGAACCAACCATTAAGAAAAGAATAAAATATTACTAAAACACGCATGTTGAATCAAACAAAATGACGTATCCTGAGAGGGCTATTGCAGAGGTCGAGCAGATTGAAGCGATCCGAATGTGGGCGCGGAGAGACGAGTAAACCGAATCACGCGGACTATTAACGTATAGTGATTTTCAATCATAAGCGACAGTTCGATAAAAAGTAGAGTGGCGGCTCGATCACAAAGGCCGCGCTAAGGCCGATGACTCGGCCGGACTCGTATTTACGAACGTATGCGTACACGATAGGGTCTGACACCCAACCTCCCTCCCCCCTCCTCCCCCCTTCCCCTCTCCCATCCCCTTTCGCCCTTTTTCTCGACTCTCGGTTCCTCCATCTCTTCATCCACCTCGCGCGTCCCTCCTGCGTTCATCTGCGTCTCGAGAGCCAACGATAATTAGTGAGCGGCGCCTTCTTCCCAACGAACGATCATCGAATGACCCAGCTGGTCCACCTTCACCGTATCGCGCCGCACCACCGTAAGGCATCTAACCTACCACCGAATCCTCCGACGAGCTCCATCCCGTAGTGGAATTACGCCCACGACCATTCATCTCCCATATGCATCTTCATCCGCGAGACATCCGCTCCTCTCTCGTATTCCCATTAAGAGTCGCGACACGCCTAACACTCATGCTACATCGGTGCTGTAAGATCTAAATTTAGCACTCAATACGTCAGCTCCCCCATTCTCCTCGCTGTTATTACATGCGCAAACGCGACACGTTTTATACTCGTATATCCGATAAGTAAAATTCACTACCCGATACAACCCGCGCACAAATGAAAGGAATACGGACTCCAAAGTGCACCTGCGATTCGCTTCTGTTTCAGAGTCGCGGACGGGTTACTACAAGAACTCCGTTCTGTTTACGAGTGCGACCTAGAAGAGGCCGGACGACGGCAGACGGGGGCAGCAGGCAGATCGGGCAGATCGTGCAGCGAGCAGCCGAAGCGAGTGATCGATCGGACAAAGCGGAAAGCGCAATTCGAAACCACGAGAGCGGACTCACACAACGAGAGGCAAACGTGAAGAAACGGAATCGTGATGGTCGACCGCGAGAAGAAATGCACGGGATTCGACGAGGAAGAGCGAAACTCCGAGTGATGATCTCGCGCGAGTGACCGCGCAGACTTATTGTACAGCTCGGCGAACAGTGCGAATACCGAGAGCAACCGGAAGGCTCCACGAGAGTATTTTATCGTCGAGAGACTCGTAAGTTCCGGATAGAATCGTACGAGCGAGCGCTAAGCGACAGTAGACTCAATTTCGACGAACGAATAAAAACGTGCGGCTATATTCATGCGTTTGTACAGAGCCGCGATCACGTTTTCCGACGCTCGAAGGGAAAACTCGGAGGGATGGGGAGGAGGAGGAGAGGGGGGGGAGGTAGAAAGATAAAGGAGGCCCTCGAATCGAGATCGGTCCAGTCAGCGTTCCGCAAAACGAGGACCGATCCACACACATATCAACGACGCGATATTCGCCGATCTCCCAATTTCGCGTTCGCGGTGATCGTGGAGTCGCGTCGTTCGTTCGACGAGACGACGGAATTCCGAAGGGAGGATATTCTCTAAATGTACGCGCCATCAATTATACCCGTGATGGATGATGAACCGAACATTGCGTGACTCTCGCGGTACCGAGACGATCGCGGACAGTAGGCGGGGCAGAAATCGGGAACGAGGAGAGAGAAATAGAGGCAGAGACGAGAGAGGGAGATAAGAGAGGCATATTTCTAAAGACTGCTGGAGAGTGCGTGCGTGAGTGCATGCGTTCCTAGAGGTACCTATCTCCTAATTATCGAGCGAATTAATTAGATAATCGTTTTTAAGGGATCCAGGCGATCGGACGCGCCACGCAGTCGTCGTGAGACGCGCCGATTTCGAGTATTATTATCATTATTAATATTATTATATACGTCGCCGCGGCGGCGCGAGGCCCGATCCGATCGCCACTGCGAAACGAATGTCGAGTCGCGGGCCCTCTCGTCGCGACCGGCCCGATTCGATATCTCGGAATCGGCGTCTTCGGCGGCGCCGATCGATGCATCTCGACGTCGCGACGATTTTTTTTTTTTTTCGAAAACGCCGTCTCTCTTGCTAGGCACACGTCGCAGCGCCGAGAAACGCGCCGGCTTTTTTGTAAAATGCGCATAACAGCGCGGAAATTGACGAGTGAGTCTCTTCTGGTTTCAACGCGGAACGAGATTAGAGCCGCGACTCGAACGCTGTATCATAGAAAAGTGAGAGAGGGAGGGAAAGAGAGAAAGTGAGAGAATAAGAATGACGTGACGAAAAAAATGATCGACTGAATGAAGAAAGAATGAACAATAGATATATAGAGAAAGAGAGAGAGAAAGAAAGATCGCGAGAGAAAGAGAGAAAACGAGAGTAGAAGTGTCTTATAGAAAGAATCTTACGAGTATATGCGTACGCGTGTGTGTGTGTGTGAGATTGTGTATGTATGGTAAAAACGGAAACAAAACGGAGGATTCTCTCCTAGCGTCTTAAATCGTAACACCTTATTTATATAAATAACTTAGTTACTACCGAAACAAGTAAGTCTAATCCATATTGCGTGTGTCCCGCGTTTGCGTTGACCGCCCATGAATCCGGCGAAATATCTCTTGACGAGTGCGAAAAACAAGTAGAACGAGAAAAACAAATGAAATGGCAGGAAAAGGACATTTCGACGAACCCGTAAGATGCGCGCGATACAGAGCGAGGAAGGCGCCAAGGATATTTCCCCGGGGATGGTCCCCGTATTTAAGATCCATGTACAAAGTCTTTTGCCGTAAGGTTCTTGTGTTGTAAAGTTCACATAATCATAGTGTCTAGTATCGTACCAGCTAAAGCCCGTTAAGACGATGCTAAACGTAGAGAAACGAAAATTTAACCACCGATAGCTGATCCGTATTTGCCATCGCCGCTACCGATTGACGGAAGGAAAGGAAAGAGGGGAGGTTGAGAGGGTTGACAGGGCGTTCAGGTAACGTTTTTCACGATCGAGAACCGCAGGTCAACCTCTCGTCGTCAACGTCGATTGTAAGGACTTTGGCCGATGCCAATTAGTACAAATTAAATCTCGAGAGCAGAGATTGACGGAGCGACCGATTGAACCGATTTCTCACGCGAGATAAGCCACATTGATGATTATCGATACGATTACGCACAAACTATCACTGTAGATGAGAGAAAGAATAGCGAATATATTTCATATCGTTTAATTTTCGGTGCAATAAAATGAACGTCGAGATGATCGCCGAACATGCAGCACGTACGGTTTTCGATCGAGAAAAATGATACCGAATTGGTGAGGGTGACATAAAGGTGACACGGGGTGCGTTAGAAGAAGAAAAGTGCGAGACGTTTGCGGAGCGGAGTTGGGAATGTGGAAGAAAGGGGGACAGGGGGACTTTGTCGTCGCCACACATGCGAGTCACGGCGACGGTGACTAGTGACGCCGATTTCGCGACCGGACTTATACAATCTAGTATCGAGGCAAGAAGTGTATTCATTGTAATTCAGCATTATTACCTATAAATAAATAGTTGTTATTGTAAGCCGGATTTTTCTTTCATTCGATATCACCACGTGATCCTTTCCCTGACTTCTTGGGAGGCTCTTCTATCTTTCAATTATCTGCACTTTCTTTTCATACGTTACATTCATTTCATGTAAATGTATCCCAAGAACTTACAAGGTTTTGCTCTCCCCTGAACTCTTTACACCTGAGAAAAGAATATCCCGTGGTTAATGAATCAGACTCTTATTCCGTTTTTCAGCTCGTCGAAGCGCGTAAAAAGTACACGTGTTTTCCACTTTGTACGCATATCGGATCTTTTCTAGGGAATAGACAAATTGCACGGCCCTTAAAGATGACGACAAGAACGGCGCGATAAGGCGATCGCCCTGGGTGCGAATAAAAATGTATTCCGCGTCCGACATCTTCGCTTGGACGGAGAAGCGGGAGAGGGCTAATGAAGGGCTGAAGGGTACGGCGATGTATTCTTATCAATTTGCAGGTTCCGTAACGACCTGAGGCACGCGACGAGATCCCATTGGTCGAGACAGGCTCCACCCTTTCGGCGCGAGGAATATATTTTAATAGTAAATATAACGATAATATACCACACGAGCACGCTCCGCCGAAGCACCAGACACAGAAGGCTTCTTAATTGAATCAGTCATTCAGCGAGATCGCTACGTCCATGTCTTAATTGCTCATTCCCGCGCGTTAATTAGACGTTTTCATTTCATTGTCGATGCTGTGCGGTTGGTACAGCGCCAGCAGAGTCAAGCCGGAGCTAAAACTCGAGGCTAATTGTAGGGAATACGCAATTAGAGACAGTAATTAACACTCTGATCGATCAATTAGTCCGAATGTGAAATAAATCCTAGATACGATTCGCTTATGCATCAAGTTTCACACTAATTTCCATTCGTGAAAACAGTCCATTAATATATATATATCTTTTGCTTTTAAATAGAAAATTCTCTCTCTTAAATTCTAAAATAAAATATCTTGGACAATTGGTTTCGTGCTAAATACTGGCACCAGCATCGTGCATTATAATGGAAAGAAGATTTAATAAACGTAAGAATATATGAATTTAAATTCACATATGTTACTCATGTCTCAAGGTAATATAAGTCTTATTTAATTAATTTAAGCTTATTTTCGAGGTAGAAGAAATAGGAATTATTATCTAATCTTATATCGTTTTATTTTTATACTTCATAAAGTTATAAAATTAAATACATCAAGAATATTTTTTTCTCGTTATCAGAAATCCTTGAAAGGATGCAATCTAAAATGTAACAAGCATATACGAGCGTCATACGATTTTTATCTTTATATACATTTTATAAATTTTTATATTTTTTTTTCCTGTGTAATATAATAGTTCGATCGAAGATACGCAACCATACAGGAAGGTATTAATTCAAGTACATATTTCACTGCTGCTAAAATAACGACGTTGATCGTAATGCGTCGTCGCATTCGCGCATAAGGAGGCGAAGCCAGAGGGCCATGTTTCGATGCAAATGAAGGGCTTGACTCTTGTCGCCGAGGATTGACGAGCCTTTCTCTCCCCCTTTCGCCCCTTGGGTTCCTGATTCCGCCGCGTTTCTCTCTCCTTCGCCCTACGACGACGGCCGACCCGAAATCATAAAGATAACCGAATTGCTCCGGCCCGGTACTTTTATTCCGAGGACATATTGCCCGACAATCATTCCGGCATTTGCATAATTATCGAATAAAACGGGACTGCGCGCGAGAGCGGGAATCGAGACCCCGGGGCGCGTCGTCTAACGCTCTCCTTCGCCGCGAGTACGACTAATTTCGTGCTCTTGAACTTTTTTCGACCCCGAAGGGTCGTGAACCCCTCTTTCACTCTTCGCCCGCGCGCTCTTTCACATTTTAGCGTCTTTATCTCTAATCCCTCCCCGCGAGAAACGCGCTTGCCTATCTCCTTGTCGCGAACGATTAGACTTAATTCGTCCAAATAGCTAAGTCTTCTAATTAGAGTTGCAATGAACAACGGCCTCGTTACGACTCGTATTACAGTCGATTTTTTTTCTCTTTGGCATCGAATGGCAAAAAAAAAGAATAGATATTCATTTAATTAAAAATATAAATTAATAGATATTTTAGAGATCTTCCATTGCATTTATAATAGTAATGAATTTCTTAAGCAGCTTTGACAGTTTTCCGTAATTTCTAAGAGACGAAATAACACTTTGTCCGTAAAGAAATAGATTATAATCACACATACAGAAAAAAATAATTATAATTAAATTATTGTTGCTCGATTATTTATTAAGTGATCTTTTTTCTAATAAAAGTTTGGAAGATCGTAAAAAATCACCACGAGGCGAAAAAGACTTTTCATCAAATTCTTTGCCAAGTCTCTCAACAGTCTGCGGAATCAGGGGAATCATATTTTTCATGAAGAAGACGATGTTAATTTTAATTAAAGCGCGAAAAATACGGGACTCCCATGAGATTCTTCGCGGCTGTATTCTTATTTTTCATCCTGGAGTTTCGTCAAGATGTCACCGTGGCTAACAAGGAGAGTTAAGCGGAGCAAAACAAGGCATTTTTGTCGGCAGCGAGCGAACAAGCGATCAGGCGACTGGGACCCTCTCGCAACGTCCTCGAATTATGCTAAACGCTCTTACCGAACCTCTGGCGTGTCCGCCCCGAAGAGACGTTCGTACCTCACGAACCAATAGGGACCTCAGGGAAAAAAACGAAGCACAAATTTGCGGGAGGCGAGAGCGTCCTTTCCAAAGCGTCGCCATAAAACAAGTACATCTTTTCATATAATCGACATCGCGAATATTGAAGTCGCTGAAATTTTATTTTAAAAATCAACCAAGAGTATTTAGATTAATCACGGAAAAAAATAGATTGAGTGTTTCAGCAAAATTATAGCTTGCTGCACGAATTCAACATTTATAACTAAGAAGATTTGATGATTCAACGAAGAAATAATATCAGTATACTAATTCAGTTAATTCTTTGCTACAACAAAAACTGCTAATGTAACAAATTTTCTTCATTATAGCAGCAAAAGTACGTGCCATTTTAGGTAACAAGTTGTGTTAAAAATTTTGATCAATATATTGGATTGATTTTATGTTTTTTCAGTGTTAATTTTATTCAGTGTTTGCTACTTTGCTATTTTAATATTGAAAACTAGCTGTCCCATATTACAGCTATAGATTTACTAAATCATTGTTTTAACAAATCTTTTTTTTGTGAATATATTGTTTAATTTTATTTTAAAAACTGTATGATTCTTATGAGACCTTACAAGCGTTTCTGGATACATTCTCGACGAAATTGTCTGAAACACAACTCTGTATACACCAGCATCGCAAGGGAATGAGAATTTTCAAGAATAATACTTTGACAGGCAGATCGGGGATACGCGAAGTACACAATGGCGTGCAACGCATACGAGGTAAAACACACACTTTGTAACGTCAGGTGGTGAAGAGCGTCAGAATAGCCAGTGTTGTTACCCCGGCGCTGTGTTGCGGCGCACAAGGAGCCCGGGCTTCTCTCACCCGATAGCCTTAAGTGCCGTATCTAAGTGAGAGGCGAGCAAAAAATCTCAAAGGAGTTAATTTACGCTTCCGCGAAGAGACTAAATGCAAAAACGGAACGAGAGAGCGAGCGCGCGTAACGGGGCGCAGCGAGAGATGAGACGGCAGCAGGGGTTCGATTCTTTTGCACGAGCATGAAACCAGTAATCACGAGTGTCCGGACAGGACGAGATGAATCGTCCCGTGTACGCGCGTCACGATGAACTCTGGCGCTGAACTTATGAGGGAGGAAGACAACGTGACTTCGGGCGGCGACGAAGTTCCGCGACGACCAAAGATAAATCCTTCGGTAATTCGACCCCTCGGTGTTACAGCGATGCACCGTCTGTATTTTTTCGCGCCTCTCTTTTTCACCTTGAACCGCGTCCACGTAACCTGGATAAAAATTAGAAATGAAAGAACGCCCTCGCGATGTCCGAGGAGGGCTTTTCCTTCAGGGCGAAAGGACAGAATGTCGAAGGTTCGTTTACCGGAACTCCTTGTTATCTACCGATCCGAGTGTAAACGAGCAGAAGAGAATCCTTCGTTTTACGCTATTTCAGTCACGGTTTAAGCGAGAGAAGCGTGCTCTCTCGTAGGGGGGGCCATCGTCGAGGACGAGGACGAAGACATCTTCGACGTGTGAGAACGAGCGGGATCAAGCGCGCGGACACGCTGAGAGCATCTTCGAAGGGCCCTCTCGCGATTGGCTCGGACCCACGGACGCATAATTACACCCTTGCGCGTCGTGAGAGCGAACGAGAGGGTAAGAGAGGGAGAGAGATAGCGAGAGAGGAGACGGAGCATCCTCCATGCTCAACACTTCCCAACACGCCGCGCGAGCAGACACGAGGAATTTCGTAGTTTGATTTACAGCTGGCCGGATCCCGCCGTCGTCCATCGAGGAGTCCGTTTTGATTGCGCTTCCCTCTAATGGAGGGTAAACGCTAGGACGTTCATGAATTTGTATTAGAGAATTGGTTCCGAGAGTCGATTCTGGCCCAGGAACGATCCTCTTATGCTCGACGTAGTTTCGCCGAAACTTCGTGCGCTGGAAACCGCGGAGACCTTGACGGAAACCGTTAAAGGGCCGAAGGGAGAAGCACTTTTCGACGGCGTCAATTCGGTACCGGAGTATCGGATAATTATTCGCCGCATCATCGGCACGTCCAAGCGGTTCTCGCAATCATCCGTTCGTATCCTGATTACCTCGAGGTACTTGCAACTCGTAACTCTATAATTGAAAAGTTGTCGAAACGGAGAGAGAGAGAGAGAGAGAGAGAGAGAGAGAGAGAGAGAGAGAAAGAGAGAAACAGTGGTTTTTCTCATTTAAAAAGCGTTGAGTTTGTGTATTGAAATGTAATGATAAACAATATCCAGAGAAAGAGAGGAGATATAATAAATGACAAATATTAAATAATAATAAATAATAAAGTTCATTTGATCTCTTGATATAAATTTGACTGACACTTTTATACGAAAGAAATTTATTACTTTCTAATTTATATCGTTTATAAATTATATTTGTACTTTTTGTACAAAAAGGTCGTAGAGTCGCGATACATCTGACAAGGATATTTTAGAACTACGAAACTCCAAGAAGGATTAATTTTCTGGAACGAGTACCGCATCGGAAACACATAAGATGTCCTCCCGGGACCGTCGTATCGCTAATCTGTTTAAATAACGAAACATCCCTCCCCTAGGGGGGTGTTCACGGGCAGAAGGGACTCGTCGAGACGAGGAGACGGCGGCGGGACGAGAGAGGCGGGTAAACGAAAATCAATGCATCCGACACCGAGCGAGGAACGTCGTTTCGCCTACCTAATGAAACGTACAACGTACTCGAGACTCAAGTTTCTCCGCTTTGGATATATTCCTCCCCCGAGGAACTTTCCTCACGATCTTTACTCACTTCGATTCTTCATCAAGTGAACGAAAAACTTTGATATCAAATATTCATTTCTTAGACAAAATCACTTTTTTATAATAGGAATGGAAAAGATTTGAAATGGAAAAAATTCCAATTTATCAGGATTTTATCACGTACCTGATAGGCGATCGTGTCGCACCTAAATGAGTCGCCTTGCCGCGTCGCAGCACACGGAGCGATTCTACGACGAAATAAATTTCTTCGTCTTGCTCCTTCGTACACGGCAGGGTGCGGCACTTCGAGCTGCGAGAGCGTACAGAAATGGCACACACATGCGCGTACACAGCAAAACGAGTCTTACGCTAGAAGAACGTTCGCTAAACTAACTCGCTTGGAATGCGGCACGAGGGCGGGATGGCAATGCAAATTTATTCAAAACTCGAAAGAGCCCTCGGCTCGATCCACATCCCCCACCTTCCACACGCGTCCCTCCGATTCCAGCCTTTCTCCCTCAGTCGCCACTCTTTCCCGTCGTCTTTGCCCTTTCAGGAAGACGCCCGCAGGACGTGGTTCACCGCGAAAAACGGCCAATTATACGCTCGAAAATTCGGGGTATGATTCGTTCTACCGTTTCGACCATTAAGACTATGGGTACACAACAGAAACGTAACGCAGTAAGATATAAGTAGTAATTGTAAACTTTCCTTATTGTCATAATATTTAAGGCTAATCTACAACGTGCTCTTCCTGTTTCTTGCTTTTTACCTCTTGTCTTTTTCTCTCTTTGCGACTGTTTTATCGATAATCATGTTTTTTATCATGTGTTTCTTGCCTCTTTCGAAGTTCGTCAACTTTTATCTCAGGCGACAGAAAATGAAGAAACAGAATAATAGGCAAAAAGGCAAGAGGTAAAAATGAGTAAAAAAAAGCAAGAAACAGGGAGCAAAGAGCGCATCGTAGATTAAACTTTAAGACCTCCTTGGAGTCTTATTTTTTAAAATTATTTATGCAAAATGTTATTTAATAACATTTTTGATATTTCTAAAATGCTTAAATCACAATTTTGACTTCAAAAATATTTTTCATTTTAAAAAACTTTGATAGGTATAAAAAAATATACATGATAGATTCCGTTATATCATTTTTTATATAATTTTAAACAAAATGTTTTATGAATTATACATTTAAATAATACTTTTTCAGTGTAATGCTAATTATAACTTAAATATTCCATCTTTTCACATATTTGACCTAAAAAAGATTTCGCTTACGACGCGTCAAATCACCGTACGGTAGAAAATATCTCTCCTATTGATAAGTTTCTAGATCCGCCAATGGCACGATAGCTAATCGAAAAAATTGCGCGAAAAAGTTTGCGTCACGGTACATCAAAGGGCGAGAAGACGTGCGAGGAAATGCAAAAGGCATCGTCGAGCTTTGCGCAACACCGCTCGTCTCGACCGTAGCTTTCATCGTACGCTCGCCAACGTAACGCAGGGTCATCGTACAGATCCGCGCGCACAATCTGAGAAAAATGAGACAAGAGAGCGGAAGGTCTCGACTACACGTAGACTGCCCGCTTGCAAGTGAGTTTCTCACGGAAGAGATTTTTCCGTCTGCCCCCGATTAAGCGTCGACCACATCCGGCGATCGTTACGAGCCGAGGTGTACCGCCGCTTTGCCACACACTTACCGATCGCGCCGCATTCTTGCGTGTACCCCGGCTCGAAACACGACCCGGCCCGATGAAGAAGAAGAAGAGGCGCCCGCCTTGTCAAGGTCTTCGGGGCGCCACCGGTGGAAAAAACGGCGTATACGGCGCAATCGTGATCCGGTCGCCGTTGAAGAGACGACGAGCAACGACGTGCCTTTCCTCTCCCGTTGCCGTCGTCGTACATCACGTAATAAACGATCGACAGACGTTTAGCGTCTCTTACACGCGCATAATTCGCACGCAAAAAAAAAGAGAGGAAAATGAAAGAAAGAAAAAAAGAAGGAACTCACCCACGTTTCTCTCGCCTCTCGTTAATTTCCGCATTTTCTGCCAATCATATCGCTCGCGCGCGATATCCGTTTTCTCTCATAAGCCGCGTGCGTGAAAAGGTAATGCATCTAATTACCGCGGGAAGGCATCCGCGCACGTCGCGGCAGATAAATTGTAACGCCCGCTTTTCATTAGTTCCCTAATTATTTTCTCAGTCTGACGCGCTCCTCGCGTCCGCCTGATGGCTGCCGTGCGAATGCAACGTGGACCAAAAACCCGCCGAATCGTACAATATGCAAAGCTCGCACGGAACCAAGTTCTCTCGCAAGTAATTTTCACTCGTAAGATAAGGAGCTTTAATCGTTGCTCTGATTAACGTAGGTCACGAGAGCCGCAACGAACAGGTGAGGAATAGGAGAGAGCGCAGTGGATCGTTGCTTCCTTTCGTCTCCTCGGTAATTGAAATGCTCGGTTCATTCACACCATTAACGCACTATGAACATTACACTACAATTAAGACGTCGGACAAGTCTCACGATCCGCCACTGGCTTTCTGGGCTAGATTAAATCGCCATGCTACATTTACCTCGCGCGAGTATTATATTTTTTTCCTCAATGTTGAATTATTTTCCTCTTTTTCAGAAATTAATTCCATTTATCGCACGGAATATTCAGAATAGGCGCATAGATGATAATAATAATATAATAACATACATTTGCTTCAGGCCGCCCGATTTTCATACGACTCGGTTTGCGCGCCTATTACTTTTCTGTTCCCAACTAAATTTAACGCCACCAGCTCTCTTCTCCCTTCTCCTTCTCTTTCTCCCTTTTTCAGCGCTTGAGAGGATCTGACTCTAGAATGCTTAATAAACAACGATATTTACCTATCTACGTTCTCGATCAAAAGTTTCCGGACGAAAACATTTGACGGTATCTTATTGTTAGACGATTACAAACGTTAATCGAAACATTTGCTAGATGCAAAAATTGTAATAAATTCAAGTTGCTCACCAATAATCGCGTTGGCTATTCTTGGCGATTTTTAATTTATTCTTTATTATGGACTTTTTACAATAAACCATTATCTAACTTTTTAATCTTAAATCATAAGAAATTAACTATTTATATTCGATTTCTTCTTATATTTGACTGTAATTGATCAATTTCTTATAGCTTAAGCTCAGATAATAGCTTATTATAGAAAGCCTATTAGAATTACTGTCAGAGTCCTCATATTTATATAAATTTTATTTAATTTATGAATATTGATATTCTGGTGGAATATCAGCAATAATTAAACGCTTACAGAATTTCCACTTAAAATAATACCTACTTAAGTACAAAACTAAGACTTTAGAAAATATAAGAAATGTCAAATTTATTAAGCATTTACCGATATATAATGCATATTACGATATTTTGAAACCATTAAAGTCGGAATATTCACATGTTCGGAAATTTTTAACTAACAATGTATCTATTTATTCTCTTTTGTGTTTTCTCTTGGTAAGCAAAACGCAAGGTTAGTACAATTTATATTTAATTATATTCAATTTATTAGCATGTGCGCACGTCGTTGAAAACATGGGCTGGATTACGCATCGAAGCTGCTGTTTTCCTCCCCTACGGTTTCGCGAGGCTTTATAACATCATGCAAGAGTATACTTGTTTTTCGATCCAGCTGTACACACGCTAAAGAACGCGCAGAATCCTGGAAAAAGAAATAACGTGGCGTAGTTAATAAGATCCAGAAATCTAATCGCATCACTCTCTCTCAAGTTAGTACGCGTTATTAATATAGACATCGATATTTTTATCTAAAAATTTCGTTATGAAAAATTTCGGGAGTAATAATAGCCAAGTGTTATGCGATCAAACGGGGATGCCGCGCATACCAGTATGTCGTCGCACGCGGAAGCGAGTTAAATACGTTGGATCATCAGTCGGCGATCGGCCCGCGCCAGGAACCGAGTCGTGCAATAACACGAGGCGTTGGCCGATGATCGAGGATGTCGTCCGATGATCGCAGCGGCAGTCATTCCTCGTGTGTGTGTGTGTGTTGGGTCGAACAAGTCCTTGCAGGGTAGGAAGGGTTGGGGAGGGGAAGCTTAGGTGATCTACGAGAGAGTTATACGGTAATGGAATAACCACAGGGACGACGAGTAATTGTAAGAATTAACTAATAACACGGCAGCGAAGTAGGGTCGTGCGAACCTGGCATCCCCGGGGCCCCGTAACCTGTCATTCCTCGATCCCTCCTTCGCCATCTAGAAGGATCTATCAATTACTTCGCCTAAGTGGAGATCCTAGATCAGACAATAGAATTGGGGCCCCGTCGACGGATCCTCCACAAACCGTATAGATCGGTTCTGTGTTGGGTCCGCCGGACCCCCGGTTAAGATTTGCATGTGCAATTAAAGCCGCGGGTCTCGATCCTCGCGTCGGGTCGTTGCGTCGCGCCGTGGGTCCTACCATCTGCGAAATTACAAGCAAGCTCAAAAACCTTGAACGTTTCACTTGGAACGCACCGATCGCGGTAGCGTGAGAAGCCTGGAATATTGTCGAAATTGTTCTCACGTCCATTCCCCCCCCCCCCCCCCCACCCCCCATTCTTAATTTCGATTTGATTCGTTCTTCGATCTTATATATACATCTACTGTTAACGTGTTATATCATATTTTTCCGACAAGCTGTTTTCTCTCTCTTTCTTTTTTTAATTAGCGACATCGACCGCGCGAGAACGCGCCTTTTACTCAAATACTACGAGTACGCGAGTCGCATGCGTGGAACAAAAAGTAGTGGCAGGAACGCTTGCAGTACGCGGGCACGGTACAAAGCCAAAAAGTGACTTACCGGCGGAACGTTGAAATTCCATTCACGTGGCCGCGCTATCGCTGCGGGCTTTTCGCGCTCCAACGTTTTTAAGCCGACAATTCGCCCTCTGCCGCGCGCGCGCTGCCATACGATGTGTCATTTAATTTCCGCAATAACGCTTTTGTTACCGATTAAAAACAGAAAGAGGCACGAGGTACGATGAGAAAGAGACCGTGTGGAAAGCGCGAAACGAGGCGGACGCGGACGCGGACGCGGGAGAAAGAGAGAAAGATCGGGGTGGATGGTTCGAATGGGGTGGGAGCGACGACAGCGGGGAGACACGAGAGACGGAGAGGAAAAAAATGAACGAGCGCGAGCATTGTTTCGCGCTCGCGCGTCCATCCACCACGGCGCGGCGCGGCGCGGCGGGACCCAGTCCGTCGCGACTAAATGCCGTGAAATTGTCATCCTACAGTCACAAAGGGAATTCACTCTCGCAACCGGTGAAATATAAACGCGTTTTTCCAGCCGGTCGTTTTTCTACTCCGATTGTTTTTTGGGCCGGATTATTGTTTTCCGTCGCTCTACGCCGCGTCGCGCAATCTTGCCGACTATTATTTCCACTAACAACGACGATCGCTCGTTTATTATTAATACTAATGGGAGGGTGAGGAGGGAAAGAGAGAGAGAGAAGGGGAAACGAGTGGACCAAGTTTTATTCGAGCCTCTCGGTGGCGAAACGAAACGGAGAACCCTACGCGAAGGTACGCCTACGATTTACGATCGAACGAAAGATCGATCTTCGCCGGGTTGTGAAATAATTTTTTATTTCATACTAAAAATGAAGAACGCAACGAGGGGTCCGGGGAACGCAGAGAAATGGGAGGAGGGGGATGAACGAGCGTTCTCGGCACGGCAATTTCGGTCGCGCGGTGAGATCGATCGCGACGACGTGCAGATAATTCTTTTCTAGACCGCCTGTGGAAAAATTCGCGGCCACGGAACGTGCCGTTCCCGAAGCGAATTAAAAGATTATCCGTGTGGCTGCGGGCGAACGGGCGAACGGGCGAACGGGCGAGCGGTACGGGCGCTTGAAATTGCTCCTTCATTTCTGGAGCAATGCACGCGAACCTTTCAATCTCGATTCGAGTCAAGAGAGGAAGAGAGAGAGAGAGAGAGCTCACGATCGATTAGGGAATTTCGAAGCCCGAGACGACGTGTCCCTCGGGTCCGCTTAACCCCCTACTCGTCGACCCTCCTCTCCCCCGTATTCGTCGTCCTCCGCACCCGCTTCACCGTTTCCCCCGACTCGGAAATTCAACCGTGCGTGATCCGATGGAGTCTCTCTCCTCGTCCTACGTCCTCCGCTCCCCGTCGTTGATGTAATATTGGAAAATAATGCACTGCCGTATACGAGCCGCGCGGCCCAGGCGCGGCTGGAGAGGAATCGGCACCCTCCACGACCGATCGAATTCCTCCTATCTCAAAGGGTAATCGAGCAAATGAGAACGAAAAGAAATCAACGCGATATAATGATACGTTTTACAAAATATTAAAATTAAAATAAAGTGCGAACAGGAGCAGGATGCACATTAATAGCGTTTTCGATCGCAGCGCGGGTTTGAATCGACCTGGGTTGGATTAATGACATGCTCCATTGCTTGATGTTACACGCTGTACCAACATGCAACATCAGATCGGTTCAAATCCGCGCTACGATCGAAAAAAGAGATCGCAGACTCATTGTGAAGCTGGAAGAGCGGGAAAAGCGCACATGGCCTTTCCCGGTTTCCGCTGTTCTCCCGCGCGGAGGTATTCGTTTTCAACGAATGGGTGGAGACGACCGGTATACATGAGATACGCGTTAAGACGATATCTCGGCGTGTATACGCACGGACGATGAAAACCCAAGGGCAATTAAAGGAGGAGCTTAACAAGCCGGAATCACTATCGTTTCCTCTGCATCTACTCATACTGGAGGAATCCAACGCGTAATAAGGTATGCTAGTACATACGTTCGCCACCGCGCACTTAAAGTGCATACTTAGGCGGCGTAATACGTGTACGATATCGCCGTCAATTAGATCGTTTCTTTCAACCTGGCCAAGTCTCTCTCTCTCTCTCTCTCTCTCTCTCTCTCTCTTCGGTTTGTAGAATGGCGACGCCTATTTAAATGCGAGAAACAATGGTCTTCCTGCGCGAACGTCGTACGAATGTCGATGTCGCAATTTCACGAAAATATTTGTCGAAGATAATTAAATTGATTAATCGAGCTGCTTAATTAAATCTTTATGTATATGGCTAAATCGTGCGTGTTGGAGAATTGCTATTACAGAGGTTCTCCAGACGTTTCTTCTTGAATGGTGTAACAACGAACGAGTGATACAGACGTTATGATCCGTCTTTGATATCGCAAGCGCGCATCGGAGCGTGATATGCAAAGTGACCGAAGGAAACGGGGAAAAAATGAAAATGAAGAAATCGCGACTGGATCTCATTTGTCCATCGGGATTCACATGGTTGCGAAGGTAGTCAACGCGAATTCGACAATCCCAATTTTCTGCCATAGTAATCCAATCCTACAGATAGGTGAGTGAACGAGCTCTCTCTTTCTCTCTCTTTTTCTGTCTTTCTCTTGGCATATTCAGCTGGCAGCTAGTTACCTGCCGAGTAGTTATCTCGCATCTTTCCCACTGGCATCGTTAGCGCCTCCTCTTCTCTCGTTGGCACCGAAGACGAGGTGAAGCCGGTCGTAACCTGTGGACACGTAAAAGTTTTGTTAGACAGCGCGTTCCGTCGTAATATACGTTTGTTTACAAGCCGGATATACGAGACGCATCGTCGTGCCATCGCATAACTGTCTTGCCGCGCTTGGATCTTTTACTGCGTATGATTTAAAGCGAAATTATCATTAATAATATTATCGACGATTGAAGAATACGAAT
Organism: Trachymyrmex cornetzi; assembly: GCF_001594075.2. Taxonomy (NCBI): domain Eukaryota; kingdom Metazoa; phylum Arthropoda; class Insecta; order Hymenoptera; family Formicidae; genus Trachymyrmex; species Trachymyrmex cornetzi. Next base: position 1,471,275 of record NW_017296881.1, on the reverse strand, counting down.
GAGAGACTCTCGAGTTTCGCAAACTAATATTTTCATACTTTTCCCGGTGATTATTTTGGACGTCTTTTAAAAATACTAACAATAAATTATTAAATTTTATCACTCTTACCACAGTGCTAATCACTGAACAATAAATTTTAAATAATTTATGAATTGAAGACAACTCAAGGATCATTTTTAATACATCGATGATATTCGACGTCGACATTTTCTGCTTTCCGCAGACGCGAAATTCCTGGCAAGTGCGTTTGTGTGCCAGGGCCACGGGGCAAGAACGAGACGAGACAAGAAAAGAGTAGAAAGATAAAGGAGCAACGTTCTATGGCAGAGTCGAGGGTGAAGGAGAGCAGAAGAAACGATTGAGTAGGCGCTGGGCAGCTGTCGAAAGATTAAGATAACCCTGAAGTTAAGTGAACACGGGGTGTGCCTGAGCTGTGGATTTAAGGTGATTAAAGGCACCTGATATCGAGAATTATTATACCATATATTTCGTAGTGGCGAAACCATATTCTGACGGCTGCATAAATTTCGTATCGAAGCCAATAGTTAAAGGGGCCAACGGACTCAATGGTCTCGGTCGCCATGTTGAAAAGTCTCGAGGCGTTGAGCGCTTAGTCCTAAAAGATCGGTCCCGAAGAAAATCTTCTAAAAATCCCGCATCGTCGAGTCATGTATCAACTATCGTCGTTGGCTCTTCACTCGAGTAATTTTTTCCGAAATTTTCGATAAAGCGGAGTTTACAATGAGATTTTAAGTAATTAATGTAAAATTTAAGCCTTAAGAAATTGATTAATCAGTCGAATGTGAGAAAAATGATTGACCTTAACACTCGTCAATTTCTTACAACTTAGGCCTTAAAGTTTAAAGCTTTACGCCTTAAAATCTCATCGTAGACGCCGCTTAACGAAGACAAGCGAACGATCTCTTCCAAAAGATTTTCCTAGGATCCTGAAAGTACAATCGTTAATTGGGGTAAGATCGCATCGTTGCACCGTAGACTTTCGTCACGAGTCTCGAATGATGCAGGTTCTTGTGCAGGCGCAGGGAAAGAACAACGGGGTGACTCCCGACCCCGTGGCAAGGCAAGGAGCGTGACTCCGCGAGAGGTAGGAATTGGTGAACCCGTCCCCACCCGATCAGATGATCCCGGACGACTTCGTGACTTCGTATTTGCTCAGCCATTTCAGCCGGGTAGTGAGCTGACTATCCGCCCCGCCGATCGGCGTATCCCTTTTCCAGGATACATAATTATATTATAATAAACTGTAACGATACACGAGCCTGGCTATCCTTGCTGCCCTTCTGGCTCGCCTCACGGCTTCATCGTTTCTACGGGCTCGCCTCGTTCTCATCGGGGTCGCCTACGACCGACCGCGGGCATCCTCCTAGCTTTTTCTCAACGTGAGCCTCCGAGAAATCCTCGACGTGGTCGCTGCCGTTAGCACGAGAGAGACGACGATCGAGCGGAGGAAGAGAGAAACGCTAATTCCTCGCGGTGGTATTCTCTCGAGAGAGGGACCTCCGTGTCAGAGGGTCGAGTTTATCACTGTCATCTCTTGACGCCGCGGCTCTGCCGTCTTAATAGGTTTAATGCCCGTCGTTCGCTCAGGCCCGAGGTCTGACTCTCGATAGCTGTAACCACTGACACGTACGCGTACACCGGTCCCTCCCCCCGGCACCTTGCGCGCATTTTCCAGTCTCTCAGCTTCCGGGAGTATCGTCATTTAGTCGACACGACGATCGCGAGAATATGAAAAAACGCGCGTTTCACGTCTCGAAGTAATCTTCTTTTTTCAATTTTCGCGGAAAAAAAGAAGGCGATTAAAAAGAATCTTTGCAGATTGCAGATTTTGCGGGAAACTCCTTTCTTTTTTCCAGGCTAAAATTTCCTGACGTTTCCGAGGAATCGCCAGTGCTCCCTTTGCCATCCGACGCGCTACGTTGTTGGTTAAATCAAGGCGCTGCGCCTGGGTGTGCGCCTTATCTCTCACGATGTTTACTCGGAGAGAAGCTACGCTCTACGAGCACTGCAAATATCGCAGAATGCGGACATTGTCGAGGCACGTATATTGGTACGGGTAAAGGAGAGAAGCTTCGAGGCCTCCGGGTCGAGAGACGGATGGATCTTCATCTCCCTTCTCTTCTCCTCTTCTTCTTCTTCTTCATCCTCTTATTTTTCTCACATTATTGTTCGCTCTGGCTGCAAGAAACAACAGTATCGATCAATATGTTTCCCCGAGCGGAGCGACCAGAGAAAACATTGCTATACTTGGTACTGTTTTGCTTACCTGATATTATTACACAATTATTTGTACGTATCTTCAAAAGAGAAAAATTAAATCAAATAGAAACTACAATCGAATTAAAAGCAGTTAGATTTGAAGCATCGCAGAGAGAATCGCAACATCACACGATGTCCGAAGTGTTAAACAGCAAAGAGGCATTTCGTATCGAATGAGGCGTTAGAGAGCGTGTCGGCACGATCGTACGGAAACGAATAAAAAAGAAGGTAATGAGGCAGCGAGGGTCGGGAGTCGTTGACAAAACGGATTACCCTAAGACGTCGAGCGGCAGCGTAGGTATAAGATGGAGGCGTCGCGACGCGACGCGACGCGACGCGCCTCGTCGGGGTCGTAGAGCTGAGCGACGAAGAATGAAATGGCCCGAGATCCGAGACGCTGTCTAAACAACCCTTTTCCTTAATCATTTAAGTGATTCGGTAAGCACTCGTCTCCACTCGTCGAATCGTCGGTAACTCTTGCGTAAACTCAACCCTTTCTTATGGGAGAGCCTCCCCTTTATCCCGCGCTGTCGTCCAATAATGATAATACTTCCTCACTCGACTGGAAAGGGAAATAATGCCTCGCCTTGATCGCGCCCCCATTTAACATTCGGAATGAACTTCACCATCGCTATTCACAAAGTCGTATGAATAATGAAGAAAAACAAAGACAGTGGTTTTCTTGAACAATTCTTGTGTACATTAAGATGACCGACTCCTTAAAAAGGAAAAGAGGAACATTAGAAAAGAATTCTATATTAATTATCGTAATTAAATTTTAATAAATATTTTTTTAATAATTATTAATAAGATACGCGATATTATATTATTATATTTATGTGAATAACTAATAACACTCAATGTCTAACATCACATAAGATCACAGCAAAAATTACATCAAGTTACGAGATTATATTTTATTTTTCTAAATTGTACTTTCCTGCATTTTATAAATATCTGGATTTTAAAGAAAAAGATCATAAAATTCTTTACATGTAGTTGAAAATTATATTTCATACTTATTATTTTCATACTTAAAATAGGGTTTATAATCATGTCATTAATTTGGGACAAAATTTGGGACGCGTTGTAAAGTGGAACAAAAAATTTAAAATTTAGGATTGTCCATCCTAATTTTGGATGATTGATTACCTTATGCATCTTCTCAGATAATTGTCTTTGCATAAATTAGTGAAAAAATTCCTTCGACTCCGTAATATTATTCAAAAAGTAAGAAATATTATCAAATTAACGAAATCAGGATAAAATAATTCGTAATTTTTTATTTCAACATCCTTATCTTACATGTTTCATAGATCGTACCTCGTAGTCGTATGAATCAAATACGACTCGTTTGCAGCAGCAGTAGGTTGCGATAGATTTTACATTCGAATTGGCACGTTGGTTGGCGAAAGTTCACGAGGCGGCAAAAGTCGAAGCGACGGGCCGACGTCGAGTTCGATTAATTTTCCGGTCATTATTTTTTATGACTCCTTATCTCCAGCCCTGTCTCAGTTCCCTGAGCTCCGTCCTTTTCCTCCCGCCGATGCCGGAACCCCACTATACTCTGACGTAAGGATCCAACCGCCCCCGGGACAGAGACTATTGGATCCGCTTTATTCGCGCCACGATTATCGAACTAATGCACAGTGGCGTCGTAGAGACGTCGGATCGCGCTTATTCCGCTTTACATAAACGTCTTCGCGGATCGTGATGGCCCTTAAAGATGTCCTCGAGATAAGCTGTGATCGCATTGGAATTACGACGTACAGCTGAGGAACGGAAAAAGAAATGAGGGAGCGTTCGTGACGCGCAGAACGAATGAGTGATCGTCATTCTGCTCACGATGCAGGGGAATACGTCGCATATTAACGTCTCCTTCGAAGCTGTAGAAATTGCTGGCGATATGGTGGGGGCAAGCGATATTAAGTTGGCACGCAGTAATTATCGGACGATAAAAGAGCGCGATAAGTCGGCGAAAAATTCAATATTTCTGTACGATATATCAACGTTATTTACGCGATGTCTCTCACGTTAAGCCGTTATTACGATAATGGCTAATTACGTGAATACTAATTTCGCCTCAATAACCGAATCACGTGTGTACGATCGCCAATACGTATTCCATTTACATGAGAGAAGTAAAATGATGCTTGACGAAACTGACGCGTCGATCCGATACGATAATGGGAAATTAACATGTAAGAACGAAGAACGCGGCTGGTCGAACTCTGGACAATTCCTCGCGGAGACGTCGTCTCCGTTGGTTCCGTTTGATGGTCTCTTCTCCGAGCGTGTTCTACTCGGGGGTACAGGGAGGAGCCCCGGAGTCGGTCTGGGCGGAGCCTCGGAACCGCAAAACACCAGTCGACTCCACTTCACGGCACTCCGGCTACTATTAATTATTTATGCTGCGAGTGCTGCGCCGCTACCAACCCCCTTCGTCGTAGCTGCACACGTGTGTTGCACCGCGAAGCGAGCGAAGGGGGCCCGGACCGCTGCGCCGCGCCGCGGCGCCGCGCCGGGTATCGGCATTATAGCCCGGGTATCGCGAACCAGGGACCGGGCGAACCGGGCCAATCCTATCGAGAGCCGCAATCGATTCGCCCGGAATAATAATCATGATTGGATTCCCCGGGGTTTTGGGGGCAGGACTTTCCGGTCCCCCTGAGCGCGCGCGTCGGGCCCCGACGATCGTCGTATTAAAAGCGCAAGGTTGCGCACTCGGACCATCTTTGCGTTCGCCGACCATCAAATCCAATCGTTCAATGGTATCAACGACCGGTGGAGAGAAACCAATGATTAATGATTGAGCAAAAAGTATACGCACACCAGGAACGAATTTAAAAAAATAAGAAAACGTATGAACCTTCGATTATCAAATAAATCGCACTTAAGGTATAATTACCATCTGCCGATTTCGTATTTTTTTCGTACAAATCATTTCGAGTATTTGCCCGATATTCCGAAAGGTCCTACTCGCGACGATGAGGCGTTTTTCCTCGGCATCGAACGACTCGATCATCCTTTAGTTTGCGATCACTCGGCGTGATCTGTATGTGAAATTTTTGGCGGCCAAGTGTCTGCCTCGCGGGGGACAGAACGCGGGGGAGAAAGAGGAGAAATATGAAGGAAAAGGAAGAGACTGCGAAGAAATAAAAAGAGAGAGAGGAAGCGATAGCGATGGTAGAGAAGATGAGACGGATCGTGATGTGAGGACGATGATGAAAAGAAGAGACAGGGGGGGCGGGGAGGGGGCGAGAGGGCAAAAGGAAATAAAAGATGCGTCCGGCGAGGAGCATTTTTCTTTGGACCGTGGTGGAGCAGCCACCGTGTGATTACCCGGGACGAGGAGGCATATATGAGTAATTTGTATTCAGCCCGATCATCCGTATCGAAATTCGAATCTACTTAGTTCTGAGAAGCGCCGGTGCCCCGGCCGTCCTCCTCCGTAGCTTCGATCTCTCCACCTCTCTCCCCGGTTCCTCTTTCCCTCCCTCCTCTTGGACCCGATCCACTATTCCACCCTCTCGACTTCGACTACAGCTTAATATAATATTATTCGCCGGTTTAGTTTAATGGTGCCGGGCGATTATTACGTGGTCAGAGTCCGACCGACTGGCTGGCTTCTTCGGCCTCGGGTACTCTCCTCTGTCTCCCCTGCCTCTTGCCACACCGCTCTTCTTTCCACGGTGCTCTTCCTTCAGCTTTCGTTCTCTCGTACGGCTCCATCGATGCCGATGTACGAATACACGGGGTGTGCGTACAATTTACTTGTACACACGCGCACGCATACATCTGTAAAGGACACCAGCCCGCACGAACGTTCGCGTCTACATCCTCGCCCCTGTAGACACCCGCACCCTTTGGTAACGATGGAGAGGGGATCCTCTTCGAACAAAAAGCTTCAAAACAAAACGCTATTATGATTAGTCCGAAGGATGGGTGGTCCAAATTACTGCAGAATCGTGTTCCCGCATCGAGAATGACGATACAACGCGTTCAAAAGTGCCTCCTCAGCTTGCACGTCGAACGCGCCGTAAAATTAGTTTTACGCACCGATCGGAAATTGACGCATATGGAAACGACGATGGAATTGATCCTCGGAGCTGTGGAATAATTCGAAAGAACGACGTTTGCATACGCGTACACACACACACACACACACACACATACCCCGTCTTTGCAGAACCCTGAAGATCAAGCGGATCCAAGAAGATAATCCCACCTAAGCGAGAGCTCCGCCTAATGAATCGCCGCGGAATTTGCATTGTGAAAAGGGCACGTTTATAATACATTGCTCGGCGCGTTCGAACTCGTTACGACCGCGCGTAAGAGTCATTAAGAGCCGAATAATTACTCGTATCGTTCCGGACTTGATAGATCGTCCGATCCGTGGCCGGTTTGACCCGCGACACTCGGGACAGGATGAAGAACAACGGCCTCGGCAGTCGGAAAGCTGCCCTCGAACGCGAACCGTAACGATTATAAGCGGCACGATCTCGCCTCGATACAAACGAGCGCACGTGGATAATAGCATCGCCATTACGCTCGGCCCCAGCGGACCATGTGAGACTTACGAATCCATTTCTGGCTGAAAACTCTTCAAGGTCCCGACTCTGCAGGTTTCCACCGTCACGAGGAAAACCATTGCGTTTTCCTTTACATTCGCGCAATCTCATTTATCCGCGCGGGAATGACAATGTGACGAGTGACAAGCCGCCCCGGTTGTAATCTACGTACCGGGATCGATTAAATGGTGGCAAGAAGTCGAGGTAATGCATGCGGTCTCTGCCTGTGGTGGCGGGTGGTTGTAGCCGGTAGGATATTAATGAAGATATTCAAATGAGACAAAAATGAGGGGAGAACTGGCCTTTGTCGGGCGTAAAGGTTCCACCGGTGACTCGGCCTATGTAGATTACTCTTCGCCCTCCTTCTCGAGACTTTCTTTCTCTCTTTCTCTCTTCCTCTCTTCCTCTCTCGTTTCTCGCCGCTTCTTCTCTTAAACTCTTCATTCTCGATCCGCCTTAACCTCTCCACCTACCGATCGTTTACCTCCCAGAGATTCGATCGTGCACTCTCGGAACGAACGTCCTTTTAACTCATAACGCAAATTTCCATACTTCGTCAACGTGAGACAGAAATAAATTTCAAGGACGTTTCTGTGAACTCGCTAATGTATAAAAAATTAATTATTTTCGTTTTATTCGTTGTGTCTTATCAATTTTTCTAAAATATTCCATCGTAGCTTTCGCTGAATCATTTCTTCAATTATTCTTTTCGGCATGAATGTGAAAAGCGTACATTTCACACATTTCACCGAGACAAGGTCTCAAAACAAGAAAATGCCATTCGCGCGAAAGAGAAAAACCGCACGACAAGCGAACTCTTTGCCCGCGCCGCTCGTCGGTGGAAGATTATTAAAACGGATTAGCGTCGCGAGAACGCATAAATTGCCGGAATATCGTTACACACGGAAGGCCAGAAGCGGGCGAGACGCGGCGCCTCGCCTCGCCTCGCCTCCGTGAACCCGATCTGTCATTAGCGGGCTGCTTAATTCACTTGTTTCTTCAGTTTCCACTGGGATGAAATTAGAGCCGCGTTCGCGCCAGCCCAGTGGATGTCATTAAGAGCCTTTTAAATCGCCCTTAAGACCCGCCAGGCCATTAGAGGCTCGCGCGGGAGAAAAGGGCCAACCCTTGTACATATCTTTTTTCCCTCCTGCCACGCCATCACTACCGCGCGCCATCCTCCGACCTCCACCTTCTGCCGCGCACTGAGTTCGTGGCTCCTAACGTTAACGGTGTTTCCCTGCGACGCTCCTCGCAATACGCTCGGCTTACGGGTCTCGAGACTCGGTCTCCTATGCAAGCGTACACTTTGCGCTTTATCCAGTTAGTTGCGACTAATGTCATTACGCGTCTTGGAGCGCGCTGCGACATGGAAGGAGCCGCTCCCATCGGTGCTTATTTTCCCGCGCTGCGAGTCCTCGATCTCGTCGTTTAATGGGTCAAATTGGTGCGTGTGTGTGTCTTGGGTATTTTTAAGATATTAACTGTAACGAGCTACATAAAATAAAAGAAATCTTATAAGATGTGAAAAGCGCGATAAAATTTGAACAATCGAGAGAAGCGAAGAAATTTAATTTAACGGCACCACATGCTACCGAACGTAAGACGGTAGCCACCTTTCGATCCTATTTTTCTTTTCCAGAATGTTATTCTGTTCCTCAATGAGAGACACAAAGAGCGGATGCGTATCGGCCCAATTTTAATTGATATTTCGTCGATGACGGCGGCCCCCATTGTTTCCTTCTCTTCCATTATCGGTATACCTTTATGTTTCGCCGGTGCGATACAAAACGTCATTTTCGCTGATGCCCCTCCGTCTCAGGTCGACGATCCTATTTGTCAAGTCATTTCAGGACGCGTATACCTGCGCCGCCGGAATTTCAACTGTTCGGCGACTGGAACGATCTGCCTCTTGGAGCGTACAATGCGGCAAAAATGCATATTGTAAAGTGATGCCCCGGAGATGGACCGCGATAGGGGATAAAGTTACCAGTAAATGAACGCCC
>NW_017296881.1:1457914-1462344 GCF_001594075.2 Trachymyrmex cornetzi | reverse complement strand
CCCCCCCCCCCCCTCTCTCTCTCTCTCTTTCATTCCAATAATAAATAATAAATTTCGTCATACCGTTGAGATTACAATATGTGGACACCGCGTTTAAAACGTATCTACTAGCGTGGCTGTCCCTAATGTGCCTTTAAATCAACTTACCGATTACTGAATTAATTATTCAATTTAATTTTGTCTGCTTGAAATTAATATTAGTTTTTAACTATTTTTCTCTTTCTTATAATATTATATTTTATTTTAAAAAATGTTAATATTTCAAAATGTCTTTGGTAAAAATAAAGAAAATATTTCTGTTCTTATTAGTGTATCCTTTCAAGGAGCAATGATCCTATTAATGTGCCCCCAATTTGTGTGCCTATCCGCATTGAACTCATTTTAACGTATAGTTATTAAAACAAATAATAAATGTAACCTAATTGTTTAAGGTAATATTGCAAATCATTATTTTAATTATACTTACAATTTCAATGTATACTCACGTCACTCACACATTATTCTCAGCTTCAATACAAGGCACATTAGTGGGGACAAGCTTAAAACCTTGCGGACTTACATAAATTCCTGTAAATTATGATATGTATCTTTCAAAAAATGTTTATTATACTTTAATAATAAAAAAATAAAATATTACCCTTTGATATCATATACATTAATTTAATTTAATAAAAAAGTACCTTTTCTTATTTATTTGTGCTAATTCTTTTATAGCTTATTTAAATATAAAGGCACACACTAATAGGAACAGACACAGTAACAGAGATAGTTATTGGAGTAATATTTTGAAAGAAAACATATTTTTCTTGGAGGCCAAAATTTTTATTATATTCTATTCGAGCTCAATTTTAAATCGCGCGCGATAGAAAATGTTTCCTGCAAACTCCCGGAACCAGGAAGTGGTCCGTGAAGTAACTCGACCGCTAAATGGCAGATGTATGGCGAGTGATTAGCGCATGCGAGCAAATAGGTAGGATTCGCGATAACACGAGCCAGTTTTGCGGGAGAAGGTTAAGTCGCGATACTCCCGATAACCCTATCTGGCGGGGTACGGTAAATCATAGCCCTAGCTTATGAGTGGCAGAGTCGGTATTTACGATACAAGCATAAAAAAAATAGTGCCGAAGGCAACGCACCAGTAAGCACCATGCCACACAGCACCGGCGACGGTCCCGCGCGACCTAACAGGTCGCGGGAGGACACGCGGTTTTTTAATTAAACTTCACCGCTAACTAGACAGCTCTATTATTCTCACCGCAGAGAAAAGTAGGAAGGGGGGCGGGGGAAGAAAGGAAAGAAAAAAAGAGAGAGAAAGAAAGCGTTCTATCGGCCATCATCAGAGTGACTCCGGAATAAGGATCGCTTCTGGAATCCAAACAATCTTGCGCGTTCCCGAGGCGCGTCAACGTCGAGAAGACCAGAAGAGGGTTCCATCGCGGACGAAGTCTCGGACGCGGTAACTCGGAGAGACTTTGTCCGTCATCTAGGAGTTCCCTTCGCGTAGCACGGGGCGAAGGAGAGGTCGCCATTAGTCACGGACGGAGAGGAGGAGAGAACGGAGCGCCCCGAGCTGCGCAATTACCGCGTGCATTAATCTATCCGCGATGCTGATTATTAAGGCGACGACAATAAGAATAAAGCCGAATGCGAAATGCGAAGCACCGTGGCGTAAATCGCCCTAGGAAACTCCACTTAATTGTTGCACTCTATATGCTAAACACGACGCGAGATCGCGGTGGTGTGCGGCGCGGCGTGTCGACGCGGTAGCCGCGTGTGCGATATCGCGAGCTCTGAGCGAGCTCTGAGCGAATTATGGCACAGTCGCCGCCTCCGTCATGCGAACCGTCGAATCGCTTATCTCGTCCCTTGCCCGCCGGCGAGAACGATCGCTTGGCGAATTAATTAATCTCTCCGCCGAGAGCGCAGTCCCGTCGACCGTCGTGCCCGCGTCTCTTCGAGCCTCGCCCATAAAGAATAAACAGTGTCACGAAGTTTTGCTGACTCGCGTTTGCAAATACACGCCAGGACTATCATTATGCGGCACCATCGGTCTTCCAAGTCGGTCTCGGAGCGACGCGATACTGATGAAAATTCAGAGACCCGCGATTTACGATTTAGCATATAACGTTACCTTTCATGACTCTTGCAAATAGTTTTGCCAACCATCCTCTTTTCCTCGGACACCATTGGCGGATCCAGGAACTTTTGGAGTGGGGGATATTGGCTGATCGCACGCGAAATTTTTTTTAAGATTATGTATGAAAAGATAGAATATTAAATTATTATAATGATTAAATTATGACTCTCATTAACCTTTAAATTTATTTATTATTATTATTTTAAATATTGAGAGTCCGATTTAACCATTGCATTCTATAACAATTTAAATAATAATGTTTCGACTCGCTTTGTAGTCATCTTTAGCAATATAACAATTAGATTCCTCTCTATTCGAAATAAAGAAGACATTAATGTTATGAAGAAGTAATTTTTACTTATCAATAACTGTGCGCAAGTCCATCCGCGTTGACTCTCATTAGCCTTTAAATTTATTTATTATTATTATTTTAAATTATTATATTGAGAAAATATCTCGCGCTAGCCTTTATTAGTCTCAATCAATAATAAATACAGTAAACCTCAAGCCGTAAGAAATTGAACAATCACAATGAAATCTGAGAAGAATAATTGACTATTAGTCAATTCTTTATGTTAAATTAGTAATACTAATAATACTAATAAACAATTAGATATGAAATAATTATTCGTTGATTGTTCTGACTAATTTTACTAATCTACACGCATTACAGGATTGCAAACAAAATGTCCGGAGTTTTTGGCTTTATCTAATTCTAATTTTGTAAATTTTTTGATATGGCCTATCCTATTTGCAAATCACACGTAGTCAAAGTAAACTGGACTGGTGATCGAATTAAATTGAATAAAAGTTTTTAGTGAACGCGACTCGTGATGTCCATTATATTGGCGGATGCAGCCTCAAGTGTCACGTGGCGCGGGAACGAAGTTCCATTTGGCGTCACTCAATATTCCATCAAAACAGACCTTCGGCGGCGCGGCGCAGTCTTTTGTTTCACGATGCGGGCGGCACAGGTGGTGCCGCCAGAGCAAACCGGTAGGTAGGCACTTACAACAAAGAAGCCCGTGGCACGTAATATTCAATGACAGTTCGCCCACGCGACCGGTCGTTATAAGGGTAGTATCGTGTGTCTCATTGTGCGATCGATAAATCATCGCGGTGGCCGAAGAGTTTTTTCCCTTCTCTCTCTCGTCTCTTTCGTCTCACGAGACAGAATCGCTCCGTAGTTTTTAACGTAAATAATAATTAACATTGAACCGACGTCGCTGAAAATTACATACAACGCACGACTACGCGAAAGTAAAATCAATTGGCGAAATTGCGTTCCATCATCGCACACGACGAAGCGCAAAGGTACTCTCTTCTTTGCGTCTCAATCGCGACGGCGCTTGATAATTCATTAGCCGATGTATCATTAACCGATCCGGTTTTGACGATAATTAGAGGCGCACTTACGTCTTCGTCCATATGCTACGTGTGTACGTAATCATTTTCATTAATATTTTATCCTATACTTTGTGCGCGCGATCGCGCGTCGTTACGATGTGCTTTTCTCTTTCTCTTTCCAGTTTGAGAGATTCTCACGGATGGCTGCTCGCGCGACGATAAAATCGAAGATCGCGGCGTCCCCGTCACGTCGATTAACGGCGCTTTAGCCGGGGAATATCAAGCGAGGAGAGAACGACGACTAGAACGAGGCGTTTGGTGGGACGGCACCGCGGTCCCGGCGTGGCGGGGTGACGATAATTGCGATCAGAGCTGCCCGATGAAATCCTAATATTACAGGCGCGGATACGCATCGAATATGAGCATCTAGGTAACCCGTCGCACCACTAGTCGCGTTGGACGATGCAAAGCGGGTTGGAAGGAGTGTGATGAGGCGAGGGGATGAGGTTGACGGGGGTGTGCAGCATGGCGGAGGGGGAGAGGAAGGGGCCGAAGGGGGTAGCGCGAGAGGGAGGCTCGACGCGGCCGAGCAGGTATAACCTATTGTAATCAATATTAATTACTCGAGACAATGGAATCTCATTGGACTCGATCGTTCGAGCGGCCTCACGCGGAGGGGCACCGATGATGGGCGGCGGGAAGAAGAGAGAGAGGGCCGTTACAAGGGCCGGTGGGACGTAGGGGGGACGCAGCGCGGGAAGGGTTTCAGAGGAGAGGAGGTCGTGTTTGGCTCCAACGGACGGACACGTAGTGTAACGCGCTGCGCGTTTATTCGCGCGAGTGCGAGCGGCTCGCTTGCTCGCTCGCTCGCTCGCTCGGTCGCTTGGTCGCTCGGTCGCTCGCTCGCCCCGCTTGCTGTTCTACGTTAGAGCATTATCTATTGTTG
>NW_017296881.1:1441221-1457682 GCF_001594075.2 Trachymyrmex cornetzi | reverse complement strand
CCGCCATCCGATGCGAGGCCATCGGATCGTCGCCGCTCACGCCGAGCTGGCACATTCTCTCCCGGCCACCCCGGCAGCCGCATATCCGACACCCACACACGGAACTTACGTTCTCGTTACGCGGGACCACGTTCCGACTACGACGCGGCAGCTTGGCCCTCGTCATCACAGCGACGCGTTGTTATTAGAAATTAGATAGCGTATCTGACCGCGCCAATCGGCCGACCGGCTTAAGTATGATCACAAAGTTCGAAGTAACGTGTTACTTATAACATATCGTTACCGTTATCGTTACAATTCTTTCTGTCTGTAACCCTGACATTTTTTTCTGTCAGTAACATTTTTACAGTAACGTGAAGGAATTCAACTTTTATCGTTACTTTAATTCCTTATATTATCTTTATAGCTATATATTCAATAGATCGCATTATTTAGACAAAAATATTTTTAATAGAAATTTTAATCAACACAAACAAAAAAAAAGTAACACAAAAAGTAACGAATTGTTACTTTCTAATAGTAACGTGTTATTTTTCTAAAGTAACGCTCCCAACTCTGGGTACGGATTATTGGGTGAGGAAACGTACAACGCGTATCGACGCGATGAATTTCGCGAGCGAGCGAGCGAATGAGTAAACGAGCTAACAAACTAGCCAGCGAGCGAACGAGCGAGCGAGCGAGCGAGACGCGGCACGGCTCGTTTATTACGCCTCGCGCGGACAAGGGTTATGATTATATGAACGCACGACAGTTGCGCAGGGAAAGTCGCGATAACGCCGGGTGCAAACGGGATAATCGCTAATTATCGGACATTAATTAATTAACCGCGCGACAAAGTACTCTTCCGGCTACTTGACGACGGCGACGACGGACGAGGACAACGCCGACGACACGACGATGACGATCACTTTTTACATTGCCCGCCGTGCCCGCCGTGTCGCACAGCCGGTTAAGTAAGCAACGTTACGCGGTAGAAATTAGTTCCCAGAAGGGATCGGTTTCGCGTGTCCACCCCTCATCACAGTCCAGTGCGTGTTACGACGTTATATCTGCCGTTGCCGTTGACGGTTACCGCAGGGACGGATTTCCTCGTGGGGAATTCATTAGAGATCCAGCCGCTTAGATAGAAGAATATCTGGAGAATCGCAATGCTGAAAATCGTTTTTTACTATCCCGCATGGAATGTAAACACCTATGGATAAATATCTTTGCAACTTTATCTAATGTTTCTATAAAAGAAATTTACATATTTTTTGCTACGCGCAGAAGAAAAAAGATGTTTTTATTCACATTAAAACGGACTCGAATCAATCGAACAGTGTTACCTGAATCCCCGTCCCTGTGAAAGGGACATTAAAATGGTCCCCTTTGTCTCTTTTTATCCATTCTTAGGCGCCGATAGTCCTCTTAACGGTAGCATCGTGGCGCACTTCGAAGGTGAGCCTTATACCTTCTAGAGTCATATCGTTTTCGTTTTGAATGCGGTACGACCTCGCGCCATAATAAAACCCGCTCGATAGAATCGTGATACATGCGTTAGCGCAATTACGTGCTAATTAACGCAGAATGCTAAATGAGAGGAGAAAAGGATGATAACGCTCGCGATACAACGATGAAATGGGAATAGCATGAGGTACAAATTATAACGTACATTTAATTGAGAAGACGATATACGAAATTATTTATTTTCAGGGAAACAGTTCTCTTTCGAAACATTACACATTTATGTTATATATTTAAATATGTGTATATATATATTTTTTATTATGTTATACATAAAAATCGGCGCCAATCTTCGTGCATGCGTTAGTCCATTAGAAACCGGTAGCAGCCGGCGTGAAATAAACGCGGCATTCTGTCAAAGCGTATAACCGGGGTAGCACAAGGTGGCAGGTGCCAAAGGCTTTCGATTATTCTGGCTTTGATCGGAGGAAGAGGTGGAGGAGGAGGAGGCTGGCGCAACGTAATGGGGTTTCGCCACCTCCACGGTTACCATATGCCCGATCTAATTTTTATGGCGTCGATGGGCCGCGTGGATGGTATATCGAAGTATACGACGACCTCGGGCAACCTCGCCAGAATTTATGGCTTTTCGACGCGATTTTACGGGAACTCCACTTCGCAAAGTCTGCTCGGAGTATTACCGAAAGCCGCGCTTCGAATCTCTCCCTTTCCGTAGACGTAAAACATAAATTTCAACGTTTTAAATAATTCTTATTTTAATATAATAAATTATATAATAAATAAAGATTTAGGAATAGATTTAGGGACCAGTAATGTTGATCTGTGTAGACACTAACAATAAGTAAAAAGTATGGATGAATGTGTGTGGGTTAAGAGATTTTTTGTAAACCAGAATATTCTGATCACATCAATCAGAATTTTGGTTATTTTAATACAAACTTATCTGTTTAAAAAAAAGGTGAGGTTATATTAAGATAACCAAAATTCTGATTGATAAAAAAGATGTTAAGAATATGCGCTTTTAAAAAAAACTGTGTACCAAATTAAAAAGTAAAGTCCAAGCGGTGCCTGCGTTAATACTAACTGTATTAACTTATCTATTTTATTAACTTGTTATATTTATACATATATATAATGAAATCTAACAATGAAAAATATCTCAATTAGAATTATAACAGATTCAATCAGAAAATTCTCATCGGTTCATTTTCAAACAGAATTCCAACTAATGCGACTAGACTTTTTTCTCAGGTGGACATACTTGATGTTTACAATACAATATATATAAATTAAAATTGAACATAAAGAAAAAGCTCAAATATATTTTCGCTGTAATGTGTTATTGATGCGAAATAATTGTTTCTCAAAGGTACTGTAGAATTGCTAATTTTCAATTAGATGTGCGTAATGCGAGAAAGTGTAATTGCTCGGTAGAAACGGATAAGGTCGACGGAATATTGAATGCTAATTTAATGGCTATCAGGTTGCTTATGCAGTGTGCGGGGTAATTATGTTTGCGGGAAAACGGAAAAGGAACACGCGACTGTTTTAATGGATAATACGTGGGGCCATCCACTTCTTCGTAATTGACTAACTGCGGGATCTGATTTCGGTTGTAATCGCATTAGTCCCTGACATGCCATCGGATCGTCTCGCGCGTCGTGCCAGTTCTCGCACTTAATTCCCGCAAGAACGACGCCTACTTCGATGGCGGCTACAGCTGATTTCTCGTGTGTGCCTCCGCACCATAGGTATATTCTCATTTTCATAGATTGCGATCGCTATGTAGCAGTCGCATTATCGCCGCATGAAGCCGTAATTAAAGAAAAATTGCTAAAGGCGCGCGCACGCTCGCCTGTCCCGCGACAATGAATTTTACGCGTAACTTCCGCCCGTCGAAGGATTCCGATGAGCGGCTATCGATAAGAGCTATCAGCCGTTTTTGATGCAGCGATACAAGCCGACGTCGTCGTCGGAATCGTAAAGCACTAACGTATGCCAGACATAAAACACTAACGCGAAATGTCGCGGTCTTATCGGTCGATATTACATTCGATGATGAGGACCGCGAGGAGAAACGCTATATCGATAATCGTGATAATATTATAGATAGTTTTCCATCCACCTGCGGTCTAATCTCGCGAAGTGGGTGAAGCGACTCGCGATATCTCGGCTACTACGGTCTCGGCGCGGATTTAAATCAGCCACGGGGCAACACACACTCTCCAAGCTTGAAAACTATCAGAGAGAGAACTATAGAGAGAAGATACGAGAGTAGTTAATGTACTTACCTAGAGGCGAGATAACGCGACGCAGCCTAAAGTAGGGGAGAAATGGATGCAGACAGGCACACAACGTAGATGCAAGTAGATGCGCCGCGCCGACAGCATGTTCCATTCACGCAGGCACCGAGTAGACAAAGTAATCGAATGCTTATTTTATCCAAACTGAAGTGATAATATAACAGGCTGTAATAAAAAGCGGCGCAACATTTTTATTCTTAGTGTAAGCGAAATTTTTTTGCGGGACGGATATTTATACTTTCATACGCGGCATAATTCCATAATAATCAGCGGAAAATGTGAATATGCATTCTTATCGTACGCTGTTTTATTTGCGAGGGCATATATACGTACAGGCGGCGGCGTATGCGCGAGATCGAGTCATTGGACCGAGCATACCTACGGATCACGGATTTACGTGTACACGCACACGCGGCTCGCCGGCAACAAGCCCTAAGGGGACTCCGGAGGACGGGGCAATAATTAGAAAATCGTCCCGCCACCGAATAACCGGACCCTGTCCCTTGTCGAGGCACAACCCGACACGTCGCTTCCATCCATATACCGGCGCCTGTGGCGCGAAGAAGCGAATTTCCATAGGGTCGGGTAATCTACGAAAATATTCTCTCACGTGTAATCGTCGTGTTTCGCAGGAAAAATCCGCTGAGGAAAAGAGAGAGAGAGAGAGGGAAGGAGAAAAGAGAACGACGGGTGGGGGCTACGAACGACGCGTTGAAATTCGCAAACGATCATTCGGTTCATTAATAGTTTGCGCTTTTTTATTAAGAAAAAGAGAATGTCACACACACCTGTTTGAAGTGTGCGTTGCCAAAAGTATGATTTAAGAATGTATTACATGTATTTTTTGACAAAATGAAAAATTATGAAAAAATTATAGATTTTTCTATATTCTGTATTTGAAAGTAATACGAAAAGTTGAGTGACGATTTAGAATCTGGATCAGAAATTATATTAATAAAAAGTATATAAACATGTATTTAAAAAAATAATTGAGATAAAATGAGAAAAATTTTATTAAAATTATGAAATTCTATTATTAAATATAAATATTGACTACATTGAACTGTTATATATATTCATTTTTTTAGAGAAAATATAAATTGCTAATTTCAATCACTTTTTGCAGAGACTATACACCTGATATATAGCCTTAAGTTAAAGAAAATATACACTTTTAATAAGTTTCTACCGTCGTATTTATATCTTTTTATTTAGATCTTTTAATGTAATTTGTGCTCAAATATCTTTTATATATCGGGCACGTCGAGTCTTCGACAGGTGACGCAAGTTCGAAAGTAAGTAACTAAGACCACATAGGAACGGCGAAGTTGCTGAACAGTGGCCGATTATGATTCCGAAGTATCCGTGGCATGTCGGCTAGCTACTTGTATATTAGATAGTGTGAAATCTGGGAATATTTTGCCAAGGTGATCTTCGCACCTCGTAAATAACACGTGAATTTTCCGGGATTATATGATCAAGATTGTTGAAACGCAATTAAGAATCCAAGTAACAACTTGACGTTATTTATTGTCCTGATGGAAAATGATGACAAAATGACGGCAAATAATATCAACTTATTACCTGGGAAGTCATAATGCTCTTCGTACGTTTACGTTATCTTTAGAAAACTTTTATTTTCTCTCAGTATAAAAGAAGAAATATCTCCCAAAAATATATCGACGACTAGATTCTACAAAAGTAAAGTACCGTCGCGTTTGTCGAATCGAAGATTTAGATCCAACCAACTGAGCTCAGGAATACGAGATGTTGTCACACGGAGGCACCCTTCCGCGTGACTTCCTTCGCGTATGAATCGCGGATAGGTAGGCAGGATAAGGTGTAGGTAGGTGGAGAGCCGGGTCCGGGTTCCTTCATAATGAGGTTCGGTTTTGATTAGCACGGAGACTGTTTAACGGTTTGATACCTCGCCGGTAATCGAATCCGGACCTAATCTCTCAAGTTATAACCAGATTATTGCCTCCTCCATGCACTTGCTCTCTGCAACGCGCTCTCTCCACGCCCCATTCCGTACAGTCAGCTAGTAACATCAACCCTCCCCCCTGTTCTCTGCTTCTTCCTACACCCCCGCCGCCACCCACAACGCCCCTTTACACCGTCAGTAAGGGCTCAACTACTTTGCTCGCCTTCGTCTCCTTGCTGCGATTGGCGTCTTATCGCAAACGTCGTACACGAATTGGTGGGGCAAAAACATTGCGTTATCAGAATGCGGAATATGTGAACAATATATGAAAGAATGCACGACAGCATGTTTCAAATATTTATGTAATAATTCGGTCGCCAGTTCAATTTTCATTAAATTATTCTGGCCTTTCGTTCGCCACAAATGAGGCGATACAATAACGTGTCGTAACATCCCAGCAAACATCAGCTAACAACTGTTAGTTATAATTTCTCACTCAACAATATATAACTGCGATATAACACATTTTATTATATTACAGTTATATTGTTGAGTGGGAAATTATAACTAACAGTTACATTATTGTTAGGGTGTTGCTGGAGTGCAAAGGAAATCGCTGAGAGCAGCGTCGATTGGTTGATTAAAAGTTGAAGAAAACAAGAACCAATTCTAATATTCGTGGTCGCAACAAATCGATCGATCAATTGACCGACCAATCGACCGATCGATTCCAATCGAGCACTTTTCAACAATTCCTCCGAATTGTCCGTTTCTTTCACCGCACTGCATCTCGCAGCGTACAAATTCTGAGCCATCATCCAATTTATATACGGCTGCCATCTTGGATCGATAGTAGTTGTACAACGTTGCGCCGCGTTATACACGCGGCATCGCATCGTATCGCATCGCATCACATCGCATCGCATCGCATCGCGGCGGTGCAGGTAGTCGTGTTAGGTTACAGTTTTTAAACGCGGCCAAATTATACGGTTTGCGCGCAAGGCATCGCCCGCGCACGTTTAAAATATTCCGACGTCGGATGGCGCGGGAAAGGGCAAAATAAATGTTACGGCATTACGATGGACAGCGTGTGCTCGCTTACGTTATATACGTTATACCGCGGGGTGGTGGTCCCCCCTTTAAGACCGCTGCTGCTACCAACGTCTCCCTCCCCTGAGAGTCCTCCGCCTCCTCATCCTTCTACACATCTTCTTCCTCCTCCTCCTCCTCCTCCTCCTCCACATCGTCTTCTTTCTTCTGACGTCGTCGCATCCTTCTCGCCCTTCTGACGAAGCCTTTACTGACAACAGCCAGTAGCACTGTTGATGTGCGCGTGTATGCGTGAACGTCGTTCGCGTGTTTACAAGCGGCCGCGATGTAAGCGTGTGTGTGTGTGAGTTTGCGTGAATGTGTACACACCGACAGCAACATTCTCAGGCAATGAGTGAAAGAAGGAAGAAGGAGAAGAAGAGAAAAGAAGAAACCGAAACAGCAAAAAGAGAGTGGAGAAGGAGGAGGAAGGAAAGGAGGAAAAAATAAGAGAAAAAGTAACCGACTCGATTGGTGGAAATGAATTCAAAATGGCCGCTCGCGACTCAGTCTCCGGCTAAAATGGCGTCGCGACTTTAATAGTCGGCTATTACGCGCAAATATGACGTTTCTATTCGCGATACCTCTTATAAAGTCGCGAGTCGCGCGTGATATCCTCCCATTCGAGGGAATAAAAAGAAATCAATTTTCTCTCTCGCGGTCAATCTTCTCACTGTCGTGAGTTAAAAAGGCTTGAACGACTTTACGGTCTAAATTTTATGCGAACCTCGCTTTATGAATTACAGCCATCGCATACATGTCAATAAAAAATAATCCAAGAGCTCTCTCGATTCCCCCCTGAGAAGTCAGCAGAAATTGGTCGACCTGGTTATCTGCGACGAAGAAACCGATCGGCGATTCTTGTTTCTCGCGTTGGAACGTAATTCGCGTTCGAGGCTCGATCGTGAGTTTATTCGCGGGACCGGGCAGGTCGATCGCTGATCGACAACGCTCAAAAGGGTGTCCCGAGTTTTGAAAAACAAAGAGAAAGGGCAAGCAACCCTCCTCGCCCTCGAGGCACGTCCTCCTCTTCCTCGTACTCCTTTTCCCTCTCCACCGCGCACCCTCCGCCTTTCCGTCTGTTTCGAGCGTCGATTCCCCGCGCTTCCCTTTCTTTTTTCCTCCACCCGCCCTTTCTCTCCGTTTCGCCTCGCCGCAGCACGGATTCTTAATCGGGCCCATTATCTCCGCGCGATCATCATCTCGAAAACTAATTCGTATTTTTTACTACGAAACCGAAAACTCATAAATCAAAGCTCGCGCTCGCTGAGACCCTGGCGCGGCCCGATTTTTGACTCCCTTAAAAAAGTTGCGCGTCGAGCCGGGGGCCGCGCCGTGTGGACGCGTGTGTAGACAATGGACGCGCGTCCATTTAAGGGATTCGAATGGACGCAATTTTCTATGGAACTTTGTAATTATGGGTAGTTTGTTGGCGCGGTTGGTCGAACCAAAAGCTCTACTAGCTCCGAGTCCCTCTTTGTGCCCTGGTTTGACCATAAAAATTTTCGAATTAAATTAAAAACGGCGCACACACATAACGCACGGCCCCGGCACAACCGGCGATAATTTACTGCGATGACGAGACGCCGTTCGGAAATCGCGGAAAAAGTATCGTGCGATATGTACCGGTCTATTCACGGACGTCGATAAAACTTTAATCGCCTTCAACGAGCGCGTATTCAATTATTTAGCCCGTTATACTCGCACGAACGAACGTCGTGCCGTTTTTATACACACACGCGTACACCAGTCGAGAACATCGTCTGAAAATTAACGGGAGTTCAGCGCGCCATTCGTGGCAAATATATAGCAAATGAAGCTGTACACTCGAATCTCTACTCGCAGCAGGATTAGCCTTAATCGGAATAATTACATTGATATTCGTAAATAAAAGTCTGTTGCGATATACTTCCTTTTATATTACTTTATCGACAAATTACTGCTTGATATTTGTTTCATATCTAATTTTAAGTATATATATATATATGTATATAATATAATGCCTCGACGTCGTAAATTAATCAAGACATCGCATCGAGATTGTTTTTCATTATCTTGGAAATAGCTGGTAACAGATATTAACTCGCGGCCTAATCATAGCCTGTGACGACTTTATGCCTGTCATAACTAAATGTAATTAACGAAGATCTGGGGAAAGCGATAAAAGAAAGAAGGGGATCTTTTAACGAAACGTATTAATTTCTTATTTTCTTTCTTTAGAACAAAAAGTGAAAATAATGATGTATAACTCGTGAACCACCAGTGGATATTCACTATTTATTTTCGTTCAAAATATTATACGACAGGGTTGCAAAATTATATCGAGAAATAGATGGCATGTCATCGTTCATTGTATTTAATAATGTATCAGCACATTGTTGGGAAAGTTTTCGACGAGAGTACCGAATCGATCCCGAGAGGCATTCTCGCACGGCTGACCACCGAGATTTATACCTTGTAATGAGAAATCATTAGCCGCGAGGTGTATTAGATAATCTCGGTAATTGCCAAAAATTGGCCGGTCGTTTCCGAGTCGCGAGCGAGCCGATCGTACGAATAGCCTTTCGGTACCTGCCGGTCCGGATTTAAGAGGGCACCGTAGCCCGGGGCCCGCCGATTTTCGAGGTTTCATCTTGACGGGCCGGAGAAAAAGGAAAAGAAAGATGCGATTCCGAATTAAACGAAATTGGAATACGCATCGCAGAAACCTAAATCACGATCGAATATACGTAAGCCATCGAGATCGGCAGTCTGCGGGCGTGCGCACATTATCTCTGCTTCATTAAAGAATTCATCCCAAAATCCCGTCCGCAAGAACAAAAGAAATTCTTCTATCCTATAACGCGAGAGCCGATGTTTTTTTTTAAAACAAAACTTAGATATAAAATTCTGATATAATCGTCTGACAGACGTTTAACTTTAGCGTGTTGAACGTACGAATATTCGTTCAAAAATGATTTCAATGCGGAAAAATATTGGTATGACAAATGACGGTGGAGGGCGCCAGAAAATGTATTCGATTACTCGACACGTCTGCTCGCCATGGAACGATCAAACAATAGGATCGCGGGGATCGGACAGATATTAAAAAAGAAACGGGCGAGAACAGGAGATAGGGACGAATAAGAGACGAATTCTCTCGCGTTTAGCAACATATGTAACCACCTTCGTTTCCCGGGAGTGAAGCACGACGTCAAAATCAATCACGTCGGATGACAACCCGATGGCTATGTTGAGAAACGCATAATACATTCTGTCGACATGAAGAAGAAAACAAAAACGAAGAAAAGGAAATCCCAAAGCTTTTGTCGAACAAGCAGCTGCTTTCCCTTAATGAAAAACTTTTGCACGCGTGTATTTTTTTGTTTTATGTAAGGCAAGCATACATCGACGATATTAAATCGCAACTTTCGACGTCATCCTGGCAGATACGAAGGCGCGCCGTAATTCATTAGTAGGGTCGGAGTGGCGTTCTTTCGCGAAAATCGGGAAGATTAAAAGGATACGTCGGAGGGGTAAGGGGGCGGGGGAGGGGAGGAAGGAAATGAAGATCCAATTGGATGGGGCCCACTCAAATCGGGAGAATGCGAGGTGAAGGCAGCAACAGCAGCAGCGTCCGAAATTAAAGCCGCGTCCGATAATATCGCTGCGGCAGAATCTGCATATCATACTAGGCGTTCCCAATCAAGTAATTAACAAAAAACCGCGGAGAACGTGCCATTAATCATCCACTCGGAGCTGCTACTCGGAAACGGGCGCGTACCGAGGTATCAGATTAGCTTAACCCCTTCGAATCCGAAGCGCGGTCGCTGAAGAGACGAAGAACCCCTCGCGGTACCACTAATTTCCGAGTGACCCTCAGGTCCTGCGTTCATTTATCCCGTGTCCATCCCAAGATATTATCCGCGGTACACACAAATTGCCATTCTCGTCGTCGTCGAAGATTCTCGCGAGACGAACCGATGATTTGAGATTTTGGTTGAAGACGAACGGACGCGAAGGGTGCCAATAAAGCTTCATATATATGCAAACACGTGATGCGGAATAAAGACAATGTATCCATTCCATTGCCATAGCGTTGCATGCGCGGGAATAAATCCGTCGACTCTCGAGAATGTCTGCCGCATGCCGTTGCATAAGTTTCGCGCGAATTGCACTCGCACGTCGTGCGACGCTGGTACTTCGTCATCTCGTGGCGTTTTCTCTTTTTGCGTTTCGCTCGTCTCGTTCATCTCTCGTCATCTCCGGCCTTCTTTAATTTTACCGTCCTTTCTTGTTGTCACTCGATCCCTCGCTGCCCTCGCACGTTCTCGACGTTCTGCCGGGAGGTCGATATATTTACCCCTCTCCCTCCTCCCTTTCACTCTTTGTCCACACGAGCATTCGGAGATCATTGCGCGCTGCAACGTCCAATTATTCCAATGCAAGCCGAGTTCAAAGAGGTTAATTCCGGGGCTAATGTATTCACCCCTTTTTACTTGAACCCACGCAGATTTCGTATGTATTGCCAATTTTGCATTTATACCCCCGTTTGCCCTTCCACCCCCTCCCCCCCCCCCGCCGCGCTTTCTTCTACTCTTCGCGTGCCTTTCTAATTTGATTATTTTTATTACTAGCAGATTTATGCGCGACGGTGAATGCGCAACGTTTTCTCCAAGTTCCCTAGGTGAAAATTCCTCTTTTCGCGTTCCGCCTCTCGCACTTGAGCCGGCGAAGGGAGACGTGGAGTAACTCGTTATGCGGCGCATGACTATCGGATGATGCGATACATTAATTCTCGGTGCTTATGATTGCGCGCTGTTAATTGCATTCGAGATTTCCAGAGTGAGAGCGAGAGAGGTAGAGCGAGAGAGAGAGAGAGAGAGAGAGAGTATCACGAGAGACGAACGGAACGAAGGGAAGGACGGAGCAAGGCGTGCGGCCGAGTGCGACGAGGAGGACGAATGCGTATCAATCAGAGCGGTGTCTTGCCCATGCAACCCTCCAACCCCCATATACGCGAAAACAGCTCCCCGAATGCTCCCGCACTCTCCGCTAGGACTCTCACGCTCCTTGTCAACCGATCCCTCTCCCCCTTTCCTCGTCTCTCGACTCGGATACACAGCCCGGAGGATAGAGGTGCGTGCCATTTATCACCGACGGGGAAAAAGTGCGCGTCATCGCCCGTACCCAAACTCGGATGACTTCGTGAGACGCCTGTCAACAATATCGCCCCTTTTCGCACGACGACAAGAGGAAGCGACCGCACCGATTTCGCGACGAAACGAGACCAATGCACCCTTTCTTCGTCCTCTCTGGCTCCTGTTCAGATTGGAACTGACGATGCCGTAGGAACAACAGAGTAAAAAACTAAGAGAGCGATTTTTGTTTCACAAGATACAAGAGAGCAGGTATGTATGTAATAACGAGATAAAACATTTATTTTAAAATATGTGTATTCATCTATGATGTATATAAAGAACATCACATTATTATTTTATAACGCGAAACTCGAAACTGCCATGAATAAGAGATCGAATAAGAGATCGCGGAAAGTTTGTCGCATTTTCATAGCACGACGTCGACGATCCACTCCCGTGGACAAATAGTTTAAGACCTATTATGGTATAAGAAAGAGGCACGCCTCGATATCGGTTGGCAGATATCAACCTGTCGAAACTCCGCTGCGGAAACTTAGTCAATCTGCTGCGCCCGACCCATCCTTATTCCACCCCAATCGACCCTTAAAGCTCGGTGACGAGCACCCCGCCGGGTAGTAGTCGGTAGGGCGTCCTTACCAAGGTAGCAGATCGTATTTCGAAAACTCCCTCTTCTTGCGGAGGAGGCAAGAACTCGAGAAACAAAGAGGATGGGAGGATAACTCGAGCGAAAGAGAGGGATTCGCGCGAGTTTACTTGCAAAGTATCAAAAGCTTCGCCAGCGGACAGGTGAAAGCAAAAAAACTGAGATCGATGATCGTACGTAACCGATCCATTACAAAGAGATGTCCTTGCAGGAGAATTCAGAAAGGAAATAATAAAGATTTATGATAAAAATTCGAAAACACGTTTTATGGTAAATGGAAAATTATACAAAGTGAGTCTAAGTATGTTTTAATTTTCATGATCGTGTTTCTAGTTAAAAAAAAGAAGAACAAATGTTCCTATAAATATCAGATTGTAAATACTTTGTTGACAAAATAATGAATGCTAATGCAGAAATATTAAATGATGACTTTATTTAAAAGTTTCAGAATATTTTTTGCTCACAAGAGACACTCACTCACCTGATCTAATACTTGGTCATTATTTCAAAATCTATTTGTATCCATTATTTCGATAACAAAGCATTGTCGATCTTTGTGTGAACATTTGTCTTTCCTTTTGATCTAGGAACACTTATTAAATTTTAAAAACATACTTGATACTCTGTATGTCCAGATAATAAAAATAAAGATTTTATAAAATACAATACACATTGCAGAATTAATATAATGTATCTGCAGTTTTTCTGGTTGGTCTCCTATTTTTTTTCGAAATAATCGAATTGTTCATATATTAATTAAGATAAGAGAGATAAGTTTCGCTCGAAAATCGAAGTATCGCTATAACGTTTCCGTGTATCTCGAAGAACGCGTGGCGGAAGTTGCAGCGGGCGGTCGCGGCGTATAGTTGGGACAACGTGACGCCCCGGGCAAGCGAGAAGACGCACATACTTGTGTGTAAACCGTTAGGTTACCACGGCATAGTTATCCGAGACGCATTTTTCGCGCCCCTAACCCCACATGGCACCTGACCTCGTATGGTCGACAGACGTGCGAGGGTGGCAGCGGCGGGGGGCGGGAGGCGGCGCCGCAGATACGGGTCGGACCACTAGGAAAGGACCAGGGAACATGCCTTCCGGAACTCAAAGACATTCTCGTCTTGGGGACCGCGAAGTTTCAACCATCCCTCGATGACAGCGGCGGAATCTCTGACCGCATGATATCCCGGGGGCGCGCTCGCTCGCCTTAAACATCCCCCGCATTGTCGGGACTCTCGCCATCGCCACCGTTGCCGCCACAGATTCGGGAATATACCCCGCGGTCGCGTCGATGCCGAGGAAATATTTTATTAGCGCGGCCTAATGGATCGGAAAAAAAAAAGCAACGAAACAACACGCCGCGTTACGCCAGGACTGGCCGAAACGCGAGACGCGAGCGCGGAACTTTCAGCGCGCGTGTAATAATTGATTTGCATAATTATGTATGTGCATAATTATGAATTTAAAGCGTCCCGCGCG
This sequence comes from Trachymyrmex cornetzi, assembly GCF_001594075.2. Classification (NCBI taxonomy): domain Eukaryota; kingdom Metazoa; phylum Arthropoda; class Insecta; order Hymenoptera; family Formicidae; genus Trachymyrmex; species Trachymyrmex cornetzi. The sequence continues at coordinate 1,443,642 of NW_017296881.1, read as the reverse complement.
GTGGGTACATCGTATCTGATACGCTTTGGCGGTAATAGTAATAAGTTTGTGCCAGACTTGCCGCCGAGAGCTGGGCCGCGCCGAGCCACCGCGCTGCCTGCCGTCCATGACGCTCGTCGTGCACCGCGCGTTTATCGATCGTATAACGCATTTACGGCGTATCGAAATATAATACCGCCGCTCATCGGCAACTCGAAACATTTAGCGGAGCTCGGAGTAACTCCGAGAGCTTCGGTCCAAGCCGGCGGCCCGGTTGCCTATACGTTATATGCGTATGTAAGGCTGCGCGATGCATTAAACGATGCATGTTTCCAACTACCGAACCTATTTACGGAGGCCGTTCGCTGAACGGATAACGAATGCGAAAGGCGTCTCTTGGCCGCTCGAACGTGATATCCGTCTTTATATATTTGCCGATCGACTTTTAAGCGTAATTACGGCGCGATATTAGTGCGCGCTCGATCAACCGGATCTTTCAGGTATTAAGAAATAACGAGATATGAGCATACGAAACACGTTTATCCTTGAATCGTAAATAGCTCAATAAACATCATAAAAATATTTAAATAAGAGAAAGATTTCTATTTTCTTGATGTTTATATGCAAATTTGCAATTTTAGTTATACATTTTTTTAGTTTTATAAACGTGCACCGATTTGATTTGTTAGACTTGAGATGCAATCATAACGCTGTCATGTATTTATAAATTTGCATATGATAAACATTATTATTATCAAGATTTAATTTATTATGTACCCACAGAATTACACTAAGAAATGCAAGAGACATGTGAATACATAAATACGGTGAGGTTAGCAACGCTGCTTTTATAAAGCCTACCAAAATGAATCAGAACGGCGATTGACTTACATGAGACAATACATTAAGCAAAAATAGAATTACCTAGAAAATATTTATACACTAAATTTAGATGTTAATGAAATTTTACATACGAAAAATGTATGAAGTACAAATAAGAAATAAAGAGAGAAAACAAGATGGGAAGCGGAATGGCGGCATGATTACTGATGTAAATTAAGATTTTCTTTGATCTCAAAAATGGGAATTTTTCCTTCATTTAATTTATTCTTATTGCTCTAAATTTTACGTATAATTAAAAATATTTACTTTTTCTGCGAGATATATAATTTTTAATTAAAAATGCTTATTTTTTCTACAAGTTTGATTCGTATCACTGTGAGATAGTGTTACCATTAAGGAGCCAAAAGCGAAATGGAAAAGCGAGCGATAAGTATGGCAAAATGGAAACTGGGAGAGTTTCCACGGTACGTAACTCGTCCGAGAGAGGAAGAGAGAGCGATAGTGAAAAGGAGATGCGACAGAGAAAACGGGGGAGAAAGAGCCGTAAAGACGAAGTTATGGCTTTTCGCAAGATTCTCCTACTTCCACCCCTAATAATGGATAAAACGATCATAAATTCGGCGGGGAAGCTCTTCGGCCTCTTTAGGAAATATTAATTAAAATGTAATTGTTCCATATACGAAGTCTCGAGTACAGATAGGGTTACAGGGCCGTTCCCCTTAGATCTCGCATCGCCCGCGCGAACCTCTTTGTTTCCGCATTCAATAACTCAACCGCGTATCTTCCGCTCTTAACAGTTAATGCGCACACAATTGAGATCACCAAATCTAGATCGGCAAAGTCAAAGAATAAAATTGCGAAGGATAAAGATCGGGAGACTCTCTATAAATCGTGAAATATGTCGTTATTCCAGAATTAAAATCTATACAGCTCGAAAACGTGCGTTTTACATATAGCGGTGCGAAATTTGATCCGCTTTCGGCTCTCATTCGCCGTCGATTAACGATCCCCTGTGCGAACAACGACAGTGACAACGACAGTGAAAACGATCATAAACGGATGTGCGCGTGGCGCATCGGTTGATACCAAAATGATCGATCGCGCCATCGACTACCAAATATTTCCGTCGTCGATTAACACGCGTCGGGAGATCGCGATTAACCCGTCAACCGCGGTAGCGTAAATTCGCAAAAGCAAGAGCTGGTACAGCCGGTCGTGGTGCCATGCCGGTGTCCAGAGGTATCGGTGCCGGTGTGTGCCATCGGCTCGAAAGTAATTCCGTCCGGTGCACGATATTCCCGAAAACTCGTGTTTTCGGCATATCGTCCGCTGTACCCGGGCTCTCTCGGTTCGAGCTTACGGGGTACGTCGTTTCTCTGTGAAGTCTGCCGGGTCTAGGCTGGCACATCAAAGAGAGGGCAAACAAACGGAGGGGGTGGGTTGGGTAAGGGTCCTACCGATGCGATGCAATTCGGACATGGGACACAAAGTGATGACGTCACCAACCGGCCGAAAGCCCTGTTCGTCGTCGGCCATTGTATGCTCAGTCACTGGTTTACAAGTTCATTGCACACTATCACTTTATACCGACACACCGGC
>NW_017296881.1:1430178-1441089 GCF_001594075.2 Trachymyrmex cornetzi | reverse complement strand
TCCGCAAGAGTCGATAAGATCGGGTATCGTATGAAAAATCGAGATTTTCAATTGGACGCGATAAAATCGCCAGGCTCAACCATTATACGAATGAATGAACATTATGCTGTTATGTGATACAATTGCAATATTTTAAGATTATTTAAACGTGACGAGTCAGAAAAAAATATCAAGTTTTTACAAAGATACTAATCGAATACTAATGCATGCGGTAAAGAAATTGAAATTGTAAGAAATACTTTTGGAATAAAGTTTTCTCGTGTTTTAATCGTCATCATTTTGTAATTATCACATTTTTAATTATGATTAGAGGCAAATATGAAATTCGAATGGAGGATGAAGAGCCACGTATGCCTCAAACGTACAAGGCGTCGACGCGATATAGCCCACCTAGCCGAATTTACGCCATTTTGAAAGCGAGGTCGTCGATCGTTCGTTCTGTCGGAAGTCTGTCGTGGTGCGCCGCAGCTGCCACGAAACTCTCATATCCGACAATCGATCTCGGCGCGTGCTGGACTCGCCATTTTGAATGGGGGGAGGAGGGGTTCCGTTCCCCGTCGCCATTTTCTCTCTTTACGCACGAATATCGGTCTCGGTCACGAATAGCCGCGGCCGCAGCAGCGGCTCGACGACGTCGACGATCGGCACGCACCTACCTCATGGGGCCCGTCCAGAAATAATCGTCCCCTGTAACGCGAGAACTACTTCCTAGCCGCCGCACTTCCAAGCGCGCCTCCTACGAATTCGTCGGGCGAGCTCGATAAAAGTTATCGATAACGTCGCAAATGCTGGAAAGAAAAACCGTTATCGAGGAATCATTAAAACTTACGATTGCGATCGTTCATTACCTTAGGTGTCATGTTGAAGACTGGCAAAAGTCGCGTGCACGCGAAACATTTAATGGAAACTAATTATTCCAATTCTCATTACTTTATGTGAAACATCTATAATTATATATGTGTATAATATATTATAATGTACATTATAATTGTACCTATATATTATATATTTTTTTATAAAATATACATATTTTATGTTTATATATATTTTTTTTCATAAAACATGGAGTGATCCAATCGAGATTCATGATTAATTAGTTAATAAAAAGACTGCGTGTGGGGACAAGATTTTATCGCTTGCTGAAATTTGATCTCACAGCGATCAGAGAGTATCAGAGACTTTCCGCAACGGCACGAGTAACGACTTAACGCGAGTTCGGTGCCGATATTGCGAAATCCGTCGATCGGCGCGTCGCTGGTTGTACACGGCGCCAAGGGGAAAGGGGAGGGGCTATAGGGATGAGGAATGACGAGGGATAGAATGAGAAAGAGAGAGAGAGAGAGGAAGAGCAAAGAGGGACAGAGTGAAAGACAGAGAGGGGGAGAGAGTGGACAACGCCGAGCCGAGCGTACCACCCAATTACACTGCAGTTCAAACACATGCAAATCCGGAGAATAAGCTTTATTTGTTGTGCAAATTAGCCGCATATTGGCGCACCGAACGAACGGGTTTTGTTACCACGAGAGTGAGAGACGGAGGAGGTGAGAGAGGGTGGAAGCTGAGGGGTGTGGAAGCGCGGGACCAGCCGGAGGGAGGCAGGGAGGCCCTGAAAGGGAGAGGGAGGAAGAGAGAGAAAGAGATAGAGTATCGTGGGTCAATTGCTTATTTTGAATCAGGCCGGTGGTGCACCCACCGTCCTGTAAATACCGCATACTGCTGCATGCATACTGCCATCCGCAAAAAAAAAAAATATATATATATATGCATACACCGAAATACTATCGAAAAATTGCGATAACGATAGCGGAGACCAATCTCTGCCGCCAAATTGCGCCGCGAGCGAAGGGTGAACCCGATCGGAACAAGGTGATTTGCGATACAGAAGAACTAAATTCGGAATCGAATGTGTATCGCCCGTTCACATCGAACGCGTTGTAAATCGTGCGTTGCGTGAAATGAGTATCGTAGGATGCGTGATTTTGTCGAGTCTATTCGGACTCCCATAATCGGCCGATTGATCATCTCGAAAAAACGAATCGACCCTCCGACTTGCGTGGGTCTCGCGAGGAATTGGCCCGTAATCGAAATCAATAAAAATATAGACTTGTCCTGCCCCCGTGGAGAGACGCGCCCGGGGGCGCTCTTCGCCATGACTGACGAGGGGGTCTCGAGGGCTCGATCTATCCTTGAGGGACGAGAAAACCAGGGCGGTAGAGGATGAGGAACTCCGCGATAGCCCCTGACCCACGGCTATCCTTCACGGGCATCGAACTCGCGCACATCCCGCGGGATCTCTTAGTCAAGATGCGGGTGTTCTCATATATCGAGCTCGCCAAGTCGAAATACTCACGAGCAAGGAGTCTCGTGAAAGTATATACGCACAGATAAAAAAAAAAGTATATGCGTCGTATAACATATCAGTCATGTAAAAGATACCAAAGTCATTGAAAATCTTTTACCTACGAATTTTATAATTTGGAGTTAGTTTCCTTTTAATTTGATGCAAGTCTAGTGTTTATCGTGAGTTTCTAATTTTTATCCACATTTACAAAAGACTTTTGTTAAGCCTTTTAAGGATGACTTTGGTATTCTTTCTCTTTACGAAATTTCCATAAAATCCGCAAGTGAGGAGAGAGATGGATTTCTGGAGCATTTCGGTGATACACAAAAAGAACCACGCTGTGTGCGGACGAATGTCGACAGTCATCGCTCGAATTAAAAACTGCGACCCTCGTCGACTTTTGTCCTTTATCACTCCGCCCGTCCTTGCGACGCGACGTATAAAATCAAAATAGAGCTTCGCGTTTTAACGATTCCCGGTCGTTTATCCAGTGACTTGCAGTCTATTGTTATCCCCGTTTTCCCGTTCTGCTCTGCCATTCTCTGCCGCCCTCTGCCCTTCTCTCTCGCTTCCTCTTTTGCGCGCGCGCGCGCGTCCACCCCCGCTCTCCTTCTTTCTCTCTTTTTTTTTTTTTAAATCCGCGCCGATTTCGTCCGTGCCGGGTTGAATTTGAATCGACGGTGCAAAACCGTGGAGTCACCAAGGCTTCATATGTTAGCCGCCGGCACGCGGCAATGGAAGGGTGCGCGCCCTTTCTCAACCCCGCAACGAGAACCGTCCGGCGCAGGAGCGCGCAAGCCGCGCCGTAGAACGCTTTTTCCGACCCACTTCTCGCGGCAAGATGCTCCTGTCATCCTCCATACGCGACTCGAGCAACGCTCGACCGAAGAAGCGGGTAACCGAATAATAACAAAATTACAAGAAAGTACCCTGCGCCGAACATTTTTTCACCAGTATTAACTTTTAAACTAACTCGATCTCTGCAGTGACTTAGTTTAGTTTTTTCTAACAGTTTTACGCCAATTTTAGACTAAAATTATTTTAAATAAAAAAAATGTAATAAATCTAGAATAAAAATTTTTTTAGATTAAATAAAACATACAGTTTTAAGTTGCCTTTCTCTTAAATTCCCTTTCACTTCAAGCAGGATTCGTCGAAGAATTTTTGTGCTTATTCAGAACATATCTGGAGTTTTGATACGAGAATGAAATATACGCACATTGATTATATAGCTTGTATCTTTAAACCGTCAAACGATGTAAATCGCCGTAACGAGTGTAACGAGCGACAACAACAGGAACGAGAAAGAAAATCTTACGATGCTTCGTAAGAATGAGCGAACTATTGCAACAAATCGTGATTTACCGCTCTGGCTCGCGAAAAAAAGAAGGAACGCTCAACTGACGATAGCTGGCGGCTAGACTCATAAGTCGTAGAAATTCCATTGAGTTTCCCTCCATTTCCATAAATCACGTAACCGTGACAACAAGATTGCAATACGCTGTCGCTGCGACGATGCATTTCGCTTGCTCGCGGCATCATGCATTCCGTTAAAGCAAAGGGAACAATAAAGCAACGGTGACGTAATAATAGTCACTAAGTTGCGAATGGTCGGTAATAGTCTCGACTGTCTAACTAGCAGCGCCGGGATAATCGCGTACTTGCACAACCGCAAGTAATATTAAATCAGAATCGCGACCGGTTTAAACGTTTGAATTCGATCGAACTTTGAAACTTAAATCCTCAATCGCGCATCGACTGTTTGAGCGTTTCTAAAATTTATTTACAAAACAGAGGAGGATATCTTTTAATTTTAAGTTGCACATTTGGTACGAATTCTCATATAAAAGTATAAAGAAAAACAAAAGCTAAAAGTACACCGCAATTAACAGTGCTAAAAAAAAAACGATGTAAAAACTTATACTTCTTTAATCCACGAAAAAAATGACATCGTACATTTCAAATCATTTTGGAGTCATCCTCAGCGATTGTATTACATTTCTTTCTTGATTAAAGAAGTATAAGTTCTTCCATTGTTTTTTACGCATCGTTAACTGCGTTGTACTCTCATTAGCCCTTATTTTTTCTTATATATCTTTTAATGTACAGCTATGATGAAGCATCGGCAGTAATTCGGATCAAAAGGATACAAAGATATATCTCTTCGGCGATAGAAAAGATGAAGTTAAGGGTGCAATGACAGGCGCAGGCGTCATGGGAAAAGAGGCCAGTGAGTCGAGAGTGCCGTGGCGACACGTTCGCTTCAATCAATATGCAAATATGACTGACACTAATTATACGGAAGCTCCGCGCCCTCTTTGATGTCGCTCGACTGACTGCACCACTCGTCTACGAGCGACGAACGACGAGTAGGAGAGTCCTTGGTTGCCTGGTCGTTCGGCGGTATTACTACCAGGACCAGGGAAAGTGAACTCGTAACGAGTTACTCCGAACTACGAATAAATCAACCCGCCACGAGTTCGCTTTCGTTACATTCACGCAGCTTCGCGTCGGGCGGACACGATGACAGCTTAACTATCGGCTTTGTTTTTAATCGGCCTCGCCGCGCAATTGCATTTCATCGTATTTAAAGATTGGTGGTTTCACGAAGTAAAACGAAGCGAACCATTCGCGTATGAGAAACAATTAAACAAATCTGCATAAAAACGACGATTCACGCAGCTGCTCAAACCAAACAAAAAAGTTGTAATGTCATCAAAATGATTTCAAAATAATTATTAAAGGCTATATATACGACACATAAAAATACTTAAGTGATAAACAAATCAACATTTTAAATTTCCTCTACTGTTTCTATTATTGTTTTACATTCTGTACTGTGATTGGCCGATTCGCTTATCGCTTACGCCTTACTACTTTACGTTTTTTTGTGTGTTACATCCTTAAAAGTCACTTTTCAATCAGTCGAGATTCATTTTGACGTTGTCGTAACCTGTTATTCTGCTTAAGTGTGAATATAAGTAATTTATATAAATTTTAGAAGGACGATAAGTATGCGCTGAAATTGAATATCCTATATATTTCCGACTTCAACGTAAAGATTACGGTGCGCGATAAAAGGTGTATCTGGCGATGTTTCACCCCCTCGTTACTCGTCGCTTTACGCGCGAAGTCGCGAACAAACAGGGAGGAGAAGGAGGAAGGAGGGAAGCAAGGAGACGACGGACGCTCGCAACTCCTATTAAGGCCGAAACAATTCAAGTGCAGGCAAGATGGCCGACGTCGGGCTTTGAGACAGAAGCTCTTTTCGCGATGCATCTGCGCTATACGCGCGAGAAAAAGGCGTGGTTGTGGAAAAGGAAAGGGGACGAAGGAAAGTAGAACGAATGACGTCGATAACAACGACAACAGAATTGCGAATAGCAATTCTCTCTTCGTACGATATCGCTAATGCCATTATGAGAGCAATATGCGCTATTATGGAAGAAATAATATGGCTACATTCAACAGAATGCTTATGTTGCAACTGTTGGAAGTTTTTCTTCTGCTGATTGAGTTATACTTTTAGATCTAGAGAAATAGTCCTATCGGAGCGAAGAAAACTCTCAACAGTTGCGAAATAAATATTCTGCTAAACGTGGTAAATGATAAACAGTACGAACCACACGCAGAAAGTTTCACGAATGGCGAACAGCCAAAAAATTGCGACATCGTTACGACGATCAAATTAAACGAGATGTCTGCGTCTTCGGTGAAAAATCGCGAGGAGGCTTGTTTTCCATGGCGGTCTGGCTGGCTGCGAATAAATATAGCCGCATAATATACCGAGGGCGTATAGGTATATATCGGTTAGGTACACTCGGCGGTGCGTCAACGCGCGAAATAATACCGCTTTATATGCATACGCGATTTGACGCGTAAAGCCATGATTTTTCCACGGGGGTTGCCCTTTCCCCCAAGCGCGCATATGTGCGTGAGGAAGAGGAAAGAAGAGTGGAGCGAGCAAGACGTGGCAAAGTGACGGCGCGGGGGATGGTTGGCGGGCACGTTACTACTTTACGGTTATTACACCGGAGGGCTAAAGCTCTCTTCGAAAGCCGCCATTCTTCGACTCGCCTCGGGAATCTAATCGTATCGCTGACGAGAAGCGCCTCGTCGTCTTGAGCGGAACGATGCGCGTCGAAACGCGTAATCGCACGCGACGATACTTACATCTGAGAAATTTATTCCAGATTCTTTCTAAGTTAGGAAGAGGGCAAAAAATCCTTGATATTTGGTCAGATAAAAATAAGTCATGTATATAGTAATTAATACACACAGAGTAGCATTGTTAAAATAAAGAAATTAGAGCTCTGGTTGTAGGGCAATCCTTTTATTTGAACCGAGCGCTTACCACTTTCTTATTGGCTATTTTGACTGCTATTTTTCATTTGATTGTCAATCATGCAATATGTAAATAATAAATAGTAAATAGTTTATTAAATAAATAATAGTAACTTTTAAAAATAATATGGTTATTAAATCAAACATGACGAATCTTTGCGCTACTCTGCTACATCTAGAGTTTTAGAAGAAATGGCGGAGGCTCTAACTATCTTTAATTTGCGCTGGCGCGACCGAGAAAATAAAAGGACGATTGATAAATGCGATCGTCGAACACAGTCCCGGTGCGGGATGAAGTTGTCAGGACGCGCCCCAAACACTTCCCGAGAAGTTCCGCGAACTCGGCGCGGACCCACGTCAAGACATCCAAGGAGAAGACGGGGACCTTAATCTTGGTAGCCTTAGACAAGGAAACGCATATACACGGCAGGGTGGATGGGTGCACGTGCAAGGAGCCGACACTAGCCCCTGGCACGACAATCCACCATCCTCCCCATCTACGAACCACTCCCTTCTTATCTCGGGGGGGAACCGAGTTTCCTCGGACAGTTTGCCGGCGCTAATGAGCTGGCAAGATAATTAGCATTATGTTAATGCGTGACGCGTGGGGCGGCTGTACCCGGAGGTGGCCCCCAACGGGGTAACCTAACGTTACCCGACCACTCTCTCCCGGGTAAGAACTTCCGGTCCGACCTGCTTCCCCTGCCTCTATACCCTCGCTCCCTCAAACTACTCTAACGGTGTTTGTGCCTTATGTTTGGACTATCGCAAGTTCTAAGCAACATCCAGGCAGCCATCCAGCAGCAGCAGCAACCCTCTCTCCCCCTCATTGCGAGCACCGCTGGTTACGGAGAGCTACGAATCTAAGGGGGAAGCTTGGATTACCGGATACAAGTTTATGGATCCTCGATCCGAAATGTCTCGACGCGTAAGTGAGGGTCTTTCCTATAGAAATAATCACTCAGAAAGTTCTGCGAACTTACATGGGCTTATTTTGTTCTTTTTCTACGTTTCTTCTACATTTTTTTGTTCAAGTCTTTGGCTGAAGCTGACAAGAGTCTTTAATTATGCAAATCAATGTACAACACTGTCATAAATGTTATAAACGCGTCTTGAATATTTCGATTGTAGAAATTATTAAAGATTAATTAAGATTCTACTTTAAAAACTATCCGCGAACCAAAGCCAAGCAAGTTCACTTCGTCATCTGGCGAATTGATCTTCTGAGTCCGTCTCTCGACTTTTTGAGAAAAGAAACGAAGTATACTCCACGAATACTCCACGAGAGTACTCACGCTGGTATCTAGAGTAAACGTCCGGGATCTTGTCGGAGGCAGATACGCGTAGGCCGACATTGGGAAAGTTAATATCCAAAGGGTTGGTCATTCAGGGTTATATTTGCCGAACGATAGGATCACCGAGATAGGATTGTGCGCCTGGCCATCTCGTCCTGCGCACTTGTATACCTGCGATAACGGTCGGTCGCCACTCCGTCGCCATGTTTGTCCGGTCTATATTTCATGTGACTACTTAGTGACCTGGACCTCGCGAATCACCAACAAAATTATACGATACGGTGAGCGAAGACTGCTAATATTGTGTCCACGAACATGGCAATAACGTATCAGTCGATTAAAGTCATCACTATTCAATATAAATGATGTGTAGTTTTAAATTTTTATAAGAGCTATTAAATCTGTTTGTATTATTAATTTTATCTTTTGTATTAATAATTTTAGCAATAATATTTCAATTAATTATAGTCACCACTATTCATTATGGATGTACATTTTTATAAAAGCTATTAAATCTGTTTATAATATTAATTGTATCTCTTGAATTATTCATTTTTCTTTCATATTGAAAATAGAACAATATTATTTTGCAAAAATAACTACCATTTCTTTCGCTAATTATATCATTTTCTACTTTTCAGATTTCTCGATAAAACACTGTCACGAAGAGGCAATAAGAAAGTCCACTGCCGACTTGCATAGCCTCCTCTGACTTTCAGAACTATTCGAGCGCGTCAATTAACGCGTGTAGCCCTTAGCCTTAGCCTTAACGGCCTCTGAAACGCTGGGCGCATCATCGTCGTCAAGTTGATAGAAAGGAAGGAAGGAAGGCGCGATCATCGATCCGGACACGTTTCAATAACGGTTAAGCAAAGCGGATACGTATACACACGTATATCATAGAGCTATGCGTGGAGCTACCATCGCCCGTCCTAACTGGCCCGGGCTAATTAATTAATCATGCGCCCCTTCCCAACCCTTGGGCAGCTTATCCGGAGGCCTCGCCGGGCCAAGTTTACCGCCAAGTTGCGTATCTTCGGTATTGTCGGCAGCGGTTCAGAAGTGTCGAATGTCTCGTCCAGGCGGTGCTGCTTCTTCTTCCTCCTTCTTCATCTTCATAGCCACCACTCTCGTTCCTCCCCTCCTTCTTCATCCCTACAGTCCACCCTCCTCTATTTCTGCCACCCACTTGTCGGCCGCCTCTGTTCCTTACGTACTAGTGCTTCACGGCTTGACTCGGTGGCACTCATTATCTTGATTAATTGACCGATGGCCTCCTCCTCGTCCCACCCTCGGCATCGGTTCCACTCCCCCTGCTTTCCAGCACCACCAGGTCATGCCCTCCTTCTTCTGCTCTATTTTTCTTATATCATCTATCAAGTGTTTTTCGTCTATTTTCCCGCGACGTTTCCGATAATGGTTATGAGAGTGAGAAAGAGGGGGAGAGAGGAAAAGAGAAAGAAGGAGGGATAAGGAAGATATCGTGTTTCTATCTATTAAAATTAAACTGTCCACGTGACGTAACAAAATCTAACGGATTAATATGTATGTGAAGTTTCGGTAGGCTCATACTTCGTCGAGATATCGATTTAGCCACGAGACGCAAGGCAGAAGAAAGTCCGAGAGGAAGACGAGTCGTCGCAATTCCGTGCGAAAAAATCGATGATGAATATCGCATGGAGGCGTGCGACAACTCGTTACCCCACGCGGGGTCGTTATTTTATTATTAACGTTCTCGCTAACACTAGACAAAAGCGCGGGAAAACTTCGGCCGCGTCCCTTCGTCTTCTTCGACGTGCTCTCGACTTTTACCTCCTACCCGCCGCCTTACGCGGATGATTCAGCCTCTGCGTCGGTCGGTCGCGGCAACAAAGAGGCAACCAGGTATCGGATGAGTCTTAATTTAAAGTTAAAATTAATTTCTCTTTCCCAAGCTCTCTCTCTCTCTCTCTCTCCCTCTCCCCCCTTTCTCACTTTCTCTCTTTTTCCCTCTCTTTTGGTCGCGCTAAGAAAGGTTTCGCGTTTGCCAGCCTTTCCTCCTACTCATGCGCTCTTCCGTGATATACGAAATCAGCTCTGTCTGATAAGAACGTTGTTGTGTTGTATGATAAAATAAATCTAAGAAATTTCTCGTAAAAATGTAATTTTAGTATCAGAATCACATTATCTCTCGCGATTCTCCCAAAATGCGATACGTTGCGCGCACGGCACGATAATAAACAGATTGCACGTCATCTGAGATGACTGATTAAAAGAAATTCTTGATTAGCAAGGTAACTCATCTTGAAAATATTTACGTCCGCAATCGTAAGGAGCGTGAGCGAGATAGAAAAAGCAAAGCCATCCAAATTAAGAGACTCAAAGGAACTTGACATAATTAAATCGCGATAATGACGCAAAGAATATCGCCGAGCTACAGGATTCATCTCCCTTCTGTTCTGTAGGCCGACAAACCCTTCGACCGTTCGCCTCGGCTCTGGTTCGCTGATTATTTCGTCGAGTGCTTTGATATTCAAGAAACCAGGAGCCCAGCAAGTTTCTATAATTATCGGGGGCGTCTTTAAGGTGTCTTTTTCCTCTTCGATGCCGCGCCGTAAACGGCATCCATTTTTCCCATTCCATCTTGACAAACGCAAATAATTCACTTATATCTATCTACAAATCGAACAAACGCTTATCTCGTATTAACAATATCAATTTTAACCATGATAATCAATTTTCCAAAGGTTCTTGTGTGTGTAAATCTTTAAAAAAAATAATTTTAAATAAAAAATTTGTAAATAAAAAAACATTTTTTTGTATGCTAAAATTATGTTGGGACAGATTTCTTTGTTCGGATGTACACATATTATTCACTGCATGGCGCAATCTAATCGTTTGTCTCTCAAACGTCAATTTACGAGGGTAGACGATTGCCGAATAGTTAACAGC
>NW_017296881.1:1422953-1430139 GCF_001594075.2 Trachymyrmex cornetzi | reverse complement strand
GGGGGGTGGGGGGGAAATCGAGAGCGAGAGAAAGTACAAAACTCCATGCATACAAATGGTATGCTAACAAGATACATTTGTCTACGGTGTATACCCCACCGTTAGCAAGTGCGTAAGCACGAGACACAGTGGTGTTAGTGAAGGCAGCGCACCCCCCCGCGAGTCGTGACGCGTAACTCCCCGGATCTTTTCCTCTCGGTAAGTAGATTTATAGATCGATTATAGACTTCGCTTATGATTGGAACCATTTGCATGATGTAGGTATATACAGTCGGTAGCTCCTCTGCTGCAGCCTCTCCCCCTCGTCCTATCGCGGCGTTCTGTCCCTTCCCCTCCCTTCTCTTCTGTCGCCGCCGCACTTCAGCCACCATGAATCATCCGTGCCAACTGCTCTCTTATGGCTTCACGCGATAAACGTTTGATGCGCGGTGAACGATGCGTATAACGCGGTTGTTTGCATATTCTTCGTTTCGTTCACCTCCTTATCCCTGCGCGCAGAACGCCAGCTCGCATCGGCGAGAACACCTCCCGCTGGCTGCATCCACCCCCCCACCTTCTCATTCTTGCGCAGCCTCAACCGTCTTATTGATAGGGATATGTAAATTCGACGTCCCGAAGTATAAATCGGCTTCATTCTCACGCTTGTTAAACGCGAATTAAAATTCCCGAACTCTTCCATGCTCTATGCAGTACGGAACAGAGACATCGAACGCTGTCGCTGGAGATCATAATTTTTAGTCAAATCGGAAGATAATTATCGATATAAACATAATTCGCAAAATATAAATAGTAACCTATCTATTATCGATAACAATAAGATTCTAAATTATAGTATAAAGTGCGTATAAATATTATAAATTTTTGATAATTAAAAAAAGATATTAACAGCATTCTTCGCGTCACACTTTATGATCAATCAAAAGAATGGAGATCGGATTGAAGAAAGGCGACGCTCCAAGTATAATCAGCCTTTTTAACTCCCACACTTATTTATAATTTAATTTTAATTTTCTTAAAATAACAGTAACTGCACTTGGCTATTTAAATACCTTTATTCTTACTAAATTTTGTAATGTATGTGATTGTAGAATAACTATGTTACTGATTATTTCATTCTCATTGTAACAAACAAAATCTTAATAACACTTTGAATAAATAACGCTCAGAAATCTCTACATGCGGAAAACTTGTAAATCCGACAAGCGGATTAAATTGCACGAACGAGAATTTATAATCATCCGCGGGGCTTTGAGAATCTCCGCGGTCTGCGAATGGCATTCGTCGAGCAAACCCGTAAGGAGGGCTGGTATAGGAAAGGGGCGGCTGACGACGATGGGAAAGACGAAACCCCGTCTCGGAGTCCCTTACTCGTGATTGATTAACTACCTTTTTTTTCTCCCTTCTCCCCGACGACGACCACGACGACGATGAGAAACGTAATTATAATTTTTATTCATTACCGGGCGCAGCGGCGACGTCAACGTTGGCGGAGATCGCTCCGTTTGATTTCCCATTTAGAGGCACTCGCTTGCGGTTTCGAGATACGATTCTTTCCAACGTGGCGGGCCACCTCGCCCGCGGTGATCAATATTCATTTACAGACCGCGGAGGGTGCTGCTATAAGGGATTAGCTGTCTACGAGACGCGCTAATCAACGTGGTATCGCGTGTCTTTTCTTTTAAATTCGTTCCCTTTGCTCGTGTCGATCGAGTAAGAAATTAAGAAAGCGCCACGTGCGTCAGGCGAAGAAGAGAAAAAACGAGAGAACGTGAATGTTTACAATTATATATTCTCCTTCGGAATTAAATAAAATCGAGACAAACACAAAATAAACTAGAATAAATCATTGGTATCATTTTATTTTAAATCCATCAATTATCCTGTCGTGTGCATTTTAAACGAGTCGGTGTCGAATAATTGAATTGGTATAATTAAATTTCTAAAGATTTTAATGAACTGATGAAGCGACTAACGTCAGCGATTAGAAACGTTAAATGACGATATACCGTCCTTTCCATCTGGCCGACCATTGATCACCATTCAAGTAGCTGTTCGTCCCTTCCGTCTCGCTCTCTTTCCTACTTTTTCCTCGTCCTCTCTTATCTCGCGTAGACTCTCGACTCGACTCGACACGGCATCCATTTATCTTGTAATTAGTTCCGATCGTCTTGCTCTCTTATATCACACGCGCGCGGGCTTCGTGCGCTCGAGCGGAGCACGAGCGAGATATGATTAAACCGCGCGCGTCGTCGAATAAGCCCGCGAGCTTCGCTCTCTCACGAAAGCACATTTCCAGTATTCTCCTTCGCGCGAGCTGATCCCTCGACGTGGTGCACGAAAGCGCCGTCAACAATAATCCAAATCGCTTTCTTTCGTCGTGTGACGTGCCGGCGGCGGCGGGACGACGTGCCGTCGGCAACGATTCTCCCAACGACGATGATTCTGACCGACGCGAGCAATAACTTTAAACCGAATCGAACCCCCGAGACATCCGGGAGTGGCTTATTTGCATACCGACCTGAAAATCCCGCACCCTCTGCCATTCGAAGTCACCCACTCGACATAAGGTGGCCCCGTGCGGCACGTTCGCGCGCGCATATATACTTACACAATACGCACACATCCTCACGCGTGACACGCGTACAATACACGCGCACGTTGCTCGCCCTTCTCGCTGATCGTTTAGCACTTTGGCGTAATTTTTTCCACCGCCCCCGTCGTTATTTGCATAGCCGCGAGAGAAACCCCCATCGAAGGAGGAAAAACCGAGGGCGTCGGGGCCGCGATAAAAATCGATGTCGTCTAATCGAACCAAAACAGTCGGCCCTCATTATTTTTGTATTCCGGGACAAGCTCCATTCGCCCGTGGGAGAGGGAGATTGACGAACGTATCGAATTCGATGTAAGAGCCGATCCTACTCGAGGAAATGTGCCGGCGAGTCATCGTGAGCGTTGTAAATAGAGGGCGAAAATGAATCTTGTTGTTCCCAGTGAACTAAGAAAAGATAATTTTATAAATTTTACGAATTATTGGAGATTGTCTAATGTCAACGTTTGCATTACAGAGAACATTACATAAAAGAATATTATTTTTTCTCTTGATATCTTTTCTTAATTCTTTTTAAAGAAGAAAAAATGTTGTGTGTCTTTAATAAGGAAAATGCAAATGCAAGAGGAAAATTAATGAAATAAATTTGTTTGAAGTCTGTTTGGAACGTAATAAATTATTGCTAACAATCTAATCAGCAATTATTATTGTATATATTTCTGCAATTAATCCAACATTTTTTCTCTGGCAGCTGAAATATAATATTTATATCTCGCACGGATCGTTGACCGTATCTCGCTGTTATTGGTGCGCGAAGCCTTATAAAGTATCTCATTTTAAACAATATAGCATGCATTTAGTTTGTATTTTCTCTTAGTTTATATCTTTTGTTTTTCTATTTTTTTAAAATTATTATTTTGTTCTATTTAGACAACTTTATTCTCTTTCCTATAACATTGCGTTCTATAGTTTATCATTTCCTTATCTTTAGCTTTGTTCAGGTTTAAGCTTCCAGACAGCATTATTACTAATACTTCACCTCTTCATCGTGTATCTCTTTCTATTTTTGCGTTTTACTTCACTAGTTTAATTTTTTTATACTGTACTTTAATAAAGTTATTATTATTATTACTATTATTACTACTTACAATTCTTTTCGTTTGTGTTAGAAATTTTCCGTTGTACGCGAATATCTCTCTTGCTTATTTCATGATTGAGAGATCTTTATTCGCGGAACTATAAATAATTGTATATAGACTTTCGTGTGTTGTATGTAACAATTTTATCAAATATATGTTGCGGTTATCTCTTCAAGTTTAAAAATTGTGTATGTATTTCTTGCGTGCCGAATTTTTAATTTCTTACTCTCTGTCCTCCGTCTAGTCGTGTTCAAAACAAGGCTTAATGCGCGGCGAAAGAGTAACGAGCCGCAACGTTTCTTCCACTCGTGTGATCTTGCGGCCTCCTTTCTCTGGCAATACCGCGCAGTTGAGCTGCGCGATATAAAATAATGGTCTCTTTTCTGCTCCTGCACTAGACTGCACCAGAACTCTCTTTCTCGCTTTCGACAAATATCAAACATATATCTATTTCACTTTAAGTTCCAAAAGTGTACACTGGTTCAGCTACAGAAAACAGACCTTAAATAGCGCGCCGGCGGACGACAGTATTATAATATTTCTCTCGCTAAGAAGAGGCGCGAAGAGGAACAGCGTAACTGCGTGTAAGTCACGGTATAATGCAAGGTCTATCCCCCGTAAGAGGTACACACGGAGTCTCGGAAGAAGGTTCTCGCTCCGGTATTGATAGGGTATCCGCGGGGCTCCCGTGGTTTACTGCGGGCATTACTTTGAGGATAACACCCCGGAATAAAAACCTTTATGACCTTACTTCACTTTCCATCCATTTTATTCCCCCCGCGCGCCCCGACGTCCATTTCGTACGTATATAATAACGGTGTTACCGCAACCGCGAGTACCCCATACCCTGCGTTCCCATCTACCTCCCCCTGCGACCTCCCGCATCTCGTCTCTTTTTGCGAAATAATTTACGACAGGAAAGGCGAATTATGAGACACGATCGTTTCAATTCCCTGATCCACACACTGGTCGAATTTCATTTATGGCCCGAGGAATTTGTAGCAAGCATTGCGAGGCGCCACGGATTTCTCCTTTTTGAATCGGTAACAGATTGCTCGACCTTCGTCATAAATGCCTTGACATTTGAACGACGCTGAATTTACTTCGACATAAACATTGTAAAGATTACAAGATTTTAGTTCAAAAAGTATAAGTGAAGGATCAGAAGTTTTTTTTTAAGTACTTATGAAGAGACGACTGGCTATCAAAATATTAAATTGAGTAAAAAATCAACCAAAAATTAAAGTTTAAATTTCAATAAAAGTAGCAAAAGAAATTTACCAAGTATATGAATGAAAATCTTCTATCTTGTACGTGGAGGCATCTGGAGAGAAATGGCGTAAAGCAAATGGAACTCGGTCGATACTCAACGAAATAGTTGTGAAAGTCTCTCATTGTAAATATGCGGTGTTTTAATATTATTGTAATATAATACATTGTTTAATAAAAAGTTACCATACATGTATAATATATATGTAGTAACTTTTTTTCGTACTAGCAAAATGATTTCCACTTTGATTAATAAATCATAAGAATTTACAAATAAATAAGTACATTACGCATTAATAAAATTAAAATTCCAAATGAGATATTAAAATAAAAATTTAAATAACAGAATATAAGAAAATGCAATAAAGCTAATTTTCTAAAAACTATTTATTGAAAGAATATTAATGACTCGAAACTTTTCTTGAGAAGAAGTTGACGTTGTATCTCAAAACTATCTCTTTTTCATTCTACCCAGATTCTTTCAGAATAGACGGATAATATTATCCGTTCATTCTGAGAGAACCTACAAGCCCAAGAACAAGTCACGAGTCCGAGTTTCGCCCCGAGCAAAGAGACGCCTTCTCATAAAAACGTGTAGCATCTCTCGAGTAATGGTATACAACATGTCAACCGCGCGGTATGGTCTCTTTAAAAAATAAAGACGCACGCAGCACAGCTCGGTGTTTGCACCCCGAAATCGTGCAATATGACACCGCGAAAGTCGAAGAGAAAGAAAGTGTGAGTGCGGAGAACATGACTGCTTCTTCCCCTCCCACCCCAGAAGACTGGAGAGATGGCGAGGGTAGACGGGTGACGCGGGGGATGGCGGTGGTCGTCAGCGGCGACGGTTGCCGCTCGGTGGTGCAAAAGCAGACGCCTTCCCCGGGTTTCATTAACCCCACGCATTCATAATCTCGAGTGTGTTGGACGTGCGAATATAGATTGAGATGGGAATGAGACCGTTTTTGTCCCGGTGGAATATTTGAGGCGCGCGAGGCGCCGGACGAGAGAGGGCTCAAAGGGGTGAATCTGAAAGAGGAGGAGAGGGCTATCGTTTGCGCCGCGCGCCCGTTGTTTGGCGGGTAAATAGGCAGTCGATTGAGAAAAAATGGGAGGGGGTCCTCTCTCCCCCACACGAAGGAGGAAACGAACTCGAGAGACCCCCGCGAACAGCCGCTTTTTGGCTTCGTCGAGTGCCCGACAGAACGATACGCTTATCCGGCGATCTAAGTGAATTCTGTCGGATTGGATATGCGCCTAATCGACAGGGTACAGACGCCGAGGGTCTCTCGATTGCAAGACAAATGACGATCCACGTAGATATTTTGCGTCTCGTTTCATACGTCAATCGATTCTCAGTACGAATCTATTAGTAATCTAAAGTATCGTTTGTTAAATATAATGGAATGATAGAAAAAAAAATAAAAAATAAAAATATCTTTGGGACATAAAAATGCCATATTGTAAACTTGGATGAACGGAGAAGTTCATGACCACGGATAGAAGAAAAGGCGCTCACGATGGCGAATCGAGTCGAAATTCCAGCGTGCCGGCAACTGGAGCACAAAGTTCACGACACGTCGGTCGTCGGAGGAAACACACACGAACGAAAGGTCGGGAAGAAGAAAGACGGAGAGCAGAGATACCAATAGAGAAAGAAAGAGAGGCAGGAAAGAGGCGAGGATCGAAGCAGCTATGCGTAAAGCGGAGAAGGTTCGCAAGAGATGAGGGAAAATAGAAGAAGAAAGCGAGGAGGGAGACATAGGACGAGAACGTACGGTCGCTCTCTCCATTTCTGTCCTCTCCTCGACTCGCTAGTTGCATTTGCCATTGGGTGGCTCTCGCTCGCGACACGAGAGGCGGACACGTCGGCGGGCGGCGAAGAGTGGCCACCCCGACGACATGAGGGTGGCGGAGGTGAGGTAGGAAAGCTACGACGAGGTGGGTGGTTGACAGAGAGAGTGAGCCAGCCAGGCAGGAAGGGATGGCGGTCGAGCGACGCCGCCGCCGACGACAACGACGACGACGACGACGGTAGGCAACGTCGGTGGTTGTCGCGAGAGGACCGACGCCACTCGGAGTAGCACCGAGAAAGCGAACGGAACGGAAAGCGGCAAGAGAGAAAGCGGGAGGAGGATTGGGAGGAAGAGGAGAAGGAAGCGAGAATTCCAACGAGAAACGAAGAGAGAGAGAGAGAGAGAGAGAGAGAGAGAGAGAGAGAGAGAGAGAG
>NW_017296881.1:1422091-1422872 GCF_001594075.2 Trachymyrmex cornetzi | reverse complement strand
GAGGTGAAAGAGGGTAAGAGAGGGACCTCGGCTTGGGGTGTGCTCTGTGTGTAGCCCGGTCGATTCAGCCCCGGGCACTCGACTCCAAGCTACCTCTATCTGCCGTATTCCCTCTATTCTCTCTCTCCGCAAGCATCGCCACGGTGTTACCCACCGACCCATCCCCTTCCCCTCCTCCCGCTTTTCCCGCAGAGGTCCACCCCGCTGCTACTACTGCTGCTGGTGCTGCTACTGCCGCTGCTGGCTGCTGCTGCTGCTGCTGCTGCGGTCGTGACACTAGGTCCCGATACAACTTCCCCAACGACCACATTATTCTACCGTACGTCCGTACGCGCGCTACTATCGGCGTTACCAGGCTCTCGCAACCACGACCGGAGTTAGAGAGGTCGGGGATAACGAGTTAAGAATTCACTTTTGCGTTCGCTACCACGTTAAAACTGGGCTCTTCATCAGCTGTAATCTCGAAAGAAAAAAAGGATTTAACCTGTTTCAATCAGTTTCTTCAATTAGACCAGTTTCTCTCAAATTTACGATCAGATCGAACAATTTATATCATATAATAAAAAAGATCTCGTATTATCACGAGTTATTTTTAATAAAACTGTAGAGAGGTAACTTTTATAAGAGTTTTTCCAAACTACTCCAAGTTGTCTCTTTAGCTGCTATCGCCCAATGATCGGGGTACCTCGCGACGACGACAAAAACCACCCCTACTCGCGGGTCGCCATCTTGGGAGATTCGACGATTTCTGGCGGAGAGTCGCGGGTTCCCTAAGGGCGGG
>NW_017296881.1:1419046-1421873 GCF_001594075.2 Trachymyrmex cornetzi | reverse complement strand
CTGATGACGTCAACCGCCAGGCTCCACCCAAGGTGGTGGTGGGCCCCCGGCTGCCTCCGCGAAGCCACCTATCCTACCTACCTCGATCTCCGCCGCGAACGAGCGCGAGGTCGAAGAGAGGGTGGTCGTCGTAGTCGTAGTCGCGGGGGGCGCTTGCGCGAAATCGCCGGATCGTTTATTTGTATCTGTCATTGCCGGCTGAGGTGGCGGTAGAGGGAGAATGCCTCTTTTACTCCCAGAGGAGAATTCCCCTCCTCTCCTTCACTCCCGCCGCCACTTGCTTTCTTTTCGCGTCTTTCTCTCGCTGTTCCTCACCTCCGTCGTCCACCCATCACCATCGCTGCCGCCATCGAATCACAGAAAATTCGAGGGTACCGATCGACACGCACATTGACTCATTGAATGTCTGGTAATTTAATTTTATCGTGGTTTCCTTTTTTTTTTTTATAAAATTTCCCTTCCTTCGAGAAAAAAAATTTAAGAAATGTCGAACAATTCGCTTCGATTTATTCTGTTTTGTAGTGCTTTTTACGCCATAATGTCGTACTGACTTAACTAGGTCGATAATCGGAGGTTCGCGTTTTGCAATGCAAATTACGTAACGTCGCGCGAGAATCTTCGAGAGTACGGGCGGTCTTCTCGCTTCCGGCTCTAGTTGCACAGCGGCGAATTTATTTCTCGTCTTTCGCATTAAAACGTTGGGAAACAGAGCGCTGCAACGAGCGCGGGTCCGTTCACCAGTCCCGCTTGTGGTCCAGACTAAAGGGTTTTAACCCGCACTTTCTCACCCTCCCTCGGTCTCTCTTTATATCGTAATCCAGCCGCCAGCGACCGTGTCGTCGTCGTCGTCGTCGTCGTCGTCGTCGTGGCGGTGGTCGATGCTCGGAAATTTAAAAAAAGATTCCATAAATAAGCACAAATAAGGGGAGTACACCGTCGCGACTTTGAAACCAGTTTCAAACGCTTTCACGGAGCGAAGTGAACACGTTATTAATTTTTTCCGAATTAACGATCGAGAAAAAAAAATTGTTCTACTTCGACAAGGGAGAAAGACGAAAGAGGACACTTGCGAGGAAAAAAGCCAAGGAAAAAATCACCGATTCTTCCCCCCCCCCCCCCCTCTCTCTCTGTCTATCTGTCTGTCTGTCTGTCTGTCTGTCTGTCTGTCTGTCTGCCTGTCTGTCTGTCTGTCTGTCTGTCTATCTCTTTCTCTCTTTCTCTCTTTCTCTTTTTCCCTAATTTTCATTTTGTGAAAATATTTCCGCGGAAAATAGCATGAAAGTAGAATCGGCTTCGGCTCGCCTCATGCTGCGGCGGCGCCGTTTTACCCCTTGCGACCTAGCGGGGCGCTTTGATGAAACCAATTAGCTCGTTTTTAACGACGCGTCGTACGAGCGCCCCGCGGTTATGGGAGCGCGAGTAAAATGTCAACGCCAAACGGCTCGTCTCGGCATAGCACCGCTCTCTCACGTCTCTCTCTCTCGAGAGCCTCCTGCCGAGAGCTCGTCGAGAGGCGTGCACAGGTGTGTTATGGTAACCTTGACTTATAAAAATAAACGGACCGTCGCGTCGATTGACCGTAACGGACGTTTTAATTGCGACCGAGAAGGCAGCCCCGTTGGCTGCGCCATTAAAGAACGCGCGCCCGCGTCGTCGCCACCACGTATAACTTCGATAATTTAATAACGATTATCTGTGATGCGGCAACGCCGCCGTAATTCGATTAAATAGTCGCTCCACCCGAGTGTCAATGCGCAACGTCCTATCGACTGCTTGCGTCGCAAGCGTGTCTCGACCATCAACATGCTAGCGTTCACCGAGCCAGGCTGGAATAAGAGAGACTGGTTTTAGACTAGTTACATCCAAAATCGAATTTCACTTGAGAGATCCGAAGAATGTGCCTTTGCTTAAAATCATTAAATATTATTTATTAAAAGGACATTCTTTATACTTTTAATAATTAAAGATTGAAAATACATCTAACATTTCAAAGGCTAAAAAAAAAAGAGAAAGTTGAAAAAGGTTTATATAATAAGAAAGGTTGATTTTTCAATTTACAATCAGTCTGTTTTAGAGTGAAAATCATTCTGAGCGTATAAAAGAACGACAAAAATGTTCTCGGACTTTTAGGTTGCTATTTTGCGAAGTAATTGATTGAAGACACATTTCTTCGAGGGTGGCTGCGAGAAGTAGCCGCACGAGAAGTATGGTGTGTATAAGCGCGCGCTCGCGCGCTCGTCGCGCCAGCGTTACCTTCGCCGCACAAGAAAAACGAAATTTCTTTTCCGACGCTCCAGTCGGAGCACTCTCCGAAAGAGGCGAGGTAAAAAGTGACCGCTCTCCGTGAGGGAAATATCGTGCTTCGTACCGAGCTTTTTCCCCGTTCCACTTCCTCCGACCTTCCAGACCGGACCTCTCTCGTCCCTCTCACTGCGAACCTGCCCGCGGCCGCCCCCCGACCCACCCCCTCCGGATACTATTTTCTTTCTCTGTCTTCTTTCTTTCTCCCTCTATCTTCTCTACCGCGTCGTTTCTTCGCCGCGTTTCACGAGGCACAGCATCTGCCGGCAGTAACAAAAAAATCCTCCAACCACCCTCGACGATCCTCCGGCAGCCTTAGCTTCGCGCTTCTGCTTCTGGGATGGGTTTCCCTCCGCGAGAGTGAAAAAAGAGGATCGTAGAGAACTCCAGTGCAGAGAGAGAATAGCGGTGGAGGGCGGGAGAGAAAGGGAGAAAGAGGAGCAATATATACCGGGTGCAAGGCGAAAGGAGCGAGAGTGGGCGAAATAGAGAGACGGAACGACTATAAGGAGAGAGAGAGAGAGAG
>NW_017296881.1:1416521-1418584 GCF_001594075.2 Trachymyrmex cornetzi | reverse complement strand
CTCTCTCTCTCTCTCTCTCTCTCTCTCTCTCTCTCTCTCTCTCTCTCTCTCTCTCTCTCTTTCTCTCTCTCTCTCTCTCCTCTCTCGCTCTCTCTTTCTCTCTCTCTCCTTTATCTCTCTTCGTCCGTACTACTACGCGCCCGCTCGCATATATACGTATGCGCCGCGCGGGGCGTAACCTACCCCCCTGGAAAACCACACAGCGATACCGACAGTCGGCATTTCGCTGTGCCATTGGCCCCAGACGACACTCGGAAACCCAATGGAAAGCGCAAATACGACACCGACTTCCGGTCTGTGGAAATGAATTCGGGAAACTCCTCGCAAATCGCGCAGGACCATTCCTCTCTCTCTCTCTTTCTCTTTCTCTCTCTCTCTCTCTCTCTCTCTCTTCGCCGGTACCCGCCAGCCCTCGTCGCGGGATTCGACCCCCATCCATACACCGCCTCCACCTGCTCGCAGTCACATCCGAATGCTGGAAACTCGACGATTGGTCGTGATAACTGCTGAATCGCGATTGGTCGTACCCGCACCGCGCTTTTCCTCTTTTCGCAGAAAATGGAGCGGATCTCAATAAGTCGCCATCCTAAGAGAAATCTTACAGGGAATTTTATATATTGTAATGTCATGGTACCACATGTAACCACATAAAACGTATTTTCCATAATTTTTCAAAATTCAGAATTCCCTTTATTCTCTCAATCAAATTATTTTATATTTCTGCTATGAGATTCTTAGTTTAATATTATTTTATATTTCTTCTTTATCAAAAAATATCTTACAAAAGACTAATTATTCTTTCAATTGTAAGAGGCTGTCTACAATAAGCCATTTACCTAAGCTTAAGTCTTAAGAAATTGACCAATCATAGATCGATTATTCTTTCCATATTCGACTGTGATTGTTCAATTTCTTACAACTTAAGACGTAAAGCTTAGGTAATGGTTTATTGTACAAAGAGAGCCTCTAAGAATTAATATAATTTTTTCAAATTCAGACCGAGAAAGTTATATTAAAATATATATAAAGTATTCTTCAACTGAATAGGAGGGATCAATGGCGAGACATCGTGTAGCTTCCGCGAAGACGAAGATCCTGCCAGGAGGTTATCGAGTTCGGGATTAACGGACGGGCATGATCCTGAAGGACCGCCACAGGAACGGTGGCCATTAATCCCAAGTTATATCGGGAGTAAAGCACGAGGTTACAACGCGGACGCGGTTGCATCGCCTTGGAATCCATTTCGGCCGGTTTCGCGTATCTTTCTCAGACGTCACGAGAATACTGAAAAGATAACGAGTCTTGCGCAATGAATAATTTAGACAAGCGAGACATTCGCCGAAATTATTTCGTGCACCTGGCACGATATATTTCTGAGACGATCGATTTTTCGAACGAGATTACGTGCGAGACGTAAGACGCTAGAG
The DNA here is from genome assembly GCF_001594075.2 of Trachymyrmex cornetzi. Taxonomy (NCBI): domain Eukaryota; kingdom Metazoa; phylum Arthropoda; class Insecta; order Hymenoptera; family Formicidae; genus Trachymyrmex; species Trachymyrmex cornetzi. Next base: position 1,417,157 of record NW_017296881.1, on the reverse strand, counting down.
GTGTTGAATGCGATTGCGTTCCCTATCGATCCCGAAAACAGAGGCTTCTTAAAGAGATGGAGCACTACCTTCGCTCGCGGTACCATTTGGGAAAATATCGTCAAAATGTAAGTTTTATGCATTACTATTATTTGCAGAATTTTATTCTCGATAATAACTTCCACACGACAATTATGAGTTGTATCTATAGTTTCTTGAAAAGTAGAGCATTTAAATCTTACTCTTCGCGCAATTTATATTTTGTTGTGACTGTGAAGTAAACGAATGGCAAATAAAGTTGGTAAATAAATGTCATATTATGTTTCGAAGGAATCCGAAGCGTTAAAGTATGTAAATAATCTTGCGCATCTTAATCCCGATCGTTCTCAATCAAGCCGGCTTTTCTTCGAGTATTTCACGTTGCGTAATCGTGTAAGGCGAACGACGAGACGTTTACTAGTACCTCACGCAAGAGTTACGTTAAGGGTTAAATATCGCCCCGCAGCGTCCTACGCGAAAGAGCATACGGCGGGAGAGGGTGGGCGCCTCCTTTTCATCCTCGCGCTTCCTTCTTTCTCGCGAATTCTTGCGGAGAAACGCGAGGGTACGAGAGACGAGCTACGCCATTGGATAATACCGGAGGCCCCGGGTTCTCCG
>NW_017296881.1:1397584-1416422 GCF_001594075.2 Trachymyrmex cornetzi | reverse complement strand
AAGTAGGTGCCACCCTCGCGCGCGCTACCGCCGGTTTCTTCTTCCACCCCTCCACTTTTATATCCACCTAAATCCATCCATTTTAAATGACGGATATTTTCTCCTCGCGACTGTATGGATTTTCATATTTTGCGCGAGCAGGTCGCTTTCTTTCTTTCTTCCTTCCTCTCTCTTTCTCTTTCTTCCTTTCCTTCTTTCTTTCCCTCGCTGGCATTTTAATAAAAATGGAAAGAGAGAAAGAAAACGACGGGGATTGGGGGCTCCGCGAAGAGCTGCAAGGAGATAAATCCCCTTCGCTTCGTCATCACGTTCACCTCGCAAAAGCGTTTTGCGTTTCCGGAATATCCCTGAGCGGAATACTAAGGTGAATTTTCGATCAAATTTGCTGCTATCTGAAAATATACTAATCAAAGAGCGGGAACGAACGTACGAATTTTTTAGTCTCTGAGAATACTCGCGCGAACGTAAAGGCGTCCAATTTTACTTCATTATATTTCTTTGCATATAAATGAAGTATAACATTTATAATCTTCAAATTAATATTACAATAAAGCCTGGTAAATTAGAGCTGATATACGGTTGTTATTTGTGTCTATTATACAAAAATTTCCTTTTCATTTATTCATACAATACACAGTTGATTAACATTTCGACTGCTTTTTACAATCATCTTCAGGATATTCCAAATAAATTTAAGTCCAATTATTTTTATAAAATAATAAATATAAGTGCATTTCCAAAAAACCCTGAATAGTTCCTCATTGAATTGTGAGCACAGCTCTTCTAAACCAATATCAAAATTGTTAAGTATTAAACGAAAGAATATCAATTAATTTAGTAACCTGCATTATATTATGCGTAAAAATATTATTGTTAATAATAATAACTTACCGATTTTAAGAAATTGCACATCCATTACGTTACAAAATTCTTTAACAAAAATCATTTAAATTTAATATAGTCGTTAGATATGTGTCCACGTCGGCGTTACAAAAATACATTCAATATATATTTATAATCTTCTCAAAGAATGTATATTTTCCTAGGAAGTTAACAAGAAGTTGGTTCCATTGAATCCTATCAGCAGCGTTATCGATTCGTTCGACGTAGTAAAAATCAGTCGTATTCCTGGAGTTTAAAAGCACAGTGAAAAAAAATCGGTCATCGTAAAAGGAAGAGAGGCAAGTTGGGAGAGAGGAAGAGAGCGAGAGGGTAAGAGAGGTTACTTGCGTCAGAGCCAGTTATAAGCTTCGGAGATCATGGAAGACAACGAAAGGGGGCAAGAGGTGGAGCAAGCAGACGACATGTATTATTGATGTGCCTGTGTCGCCGGCAAGCCTCTGCCTCTTCTCTTCTCTTCTCTTCTCTGTTCTTCTCTTCCCTTCCCTTCTCTTCTCTCTTACCCATCTTTGCCACTCTGCTCTTCCGAGTATCTGCACCTCCCGTCTCGCTCTCCTCCCCAAACCCTCCCCATCCTCCCCTCCGTCCCCCTTTCCTTCCTTGAAAACACCCGTGCGAGTCTTCCAGTTTCCGATACATTCCGCCAGGAATCCCAGCCGTCGTCTCCGTCACTCGATATCTCTCGCGAGCACGCACACGCGTGCACGCTCAACAAAATCCTTCCCACTTTCCGCGCGGAGGATGGGAACTCAATCTCATAGTCTCATCGCGCAATTAAGTCTCTCTATGCGTTTTATCCGTACGAAGAAAGTGCACATCAATCGATCGCGTTTTTTTTTTCATCTCATCCTTTTTCTAGTTAGAAATATGAAGCGTATTAGTTGACAAGAAGAGAGATCTTTATTATTTCTTTTTCTTTTGTTTTGTTTTTTTTTTTTTTTTATGAAAGTGGGTTGTTAGAACAGCGGTCGAGCCTCGAGTGAAGCGCGCTCGATCGTTCGACCGCTCGTTCTCCCGAGGGCAAGAGAACGCTGCTGCGGGATTGAAACCGACCGAGGATGGATCTGCAATAATTGCAAGTCGAGTGCATTATGCACGGTCGGCCGAGTGCGGAAAGAACGTCATGCTCCCACCGACCGACCGCTTGTGAGAAAGAAGGAGAAAGAGAGAGAGAGAGAGAGAAAGGGAACGCGAAGCGTTCGGAGCGGAGACGCCGCCTTCTTCCATTAATCTCGCCGCAATCGAAATTAGCATAATTGACGGAGCGGAGAATAGCGGCCTGTTCGACTCCGAAACGCCATCTCGCATAATCTCTCCATATATCTCACTCAGTGTTTTCCGATAAAGCACGCATCCGCGAAAGGACCGTCCTAGACATATATAGTCCGTGCAGCGTATCGAAATACTATCTGCAAATAGACGGAATCTTCGGATCGGGAAGAAGCGTTCGCGAGTTCGTATCTCGAGATACCATTATCGGAACAAAATCTAGTCAATCTTCTTGATCCTCTAGATGGATTCCCGACCTGTCTGAAAGGGTCACAATACCATATATATAAAAGATGAAACAAACGATTCAGTGTTTAGCCTCCTCGAGGGAGGCGAGAGAGGGGAGGGTGTTGAAATCTTTAAAAGTGATAAAAAGGGATCGCCCTGCGGTCGCAAAAATCTAGCCAGTCGTGATTCATAATTTGCTAAAAACCGCAACTCTCTCGCACCTCTCCCCCTCCCCGTCGCGAAAATATGTGCGTCGTTTGTATTCACGGTACGCGCGGAGAAACTTAAATTGCCACGATTAAACTCGACACCGCGCGCGCGCGCACGGGAGATTAATGAATTTTCGGAAGCGTAAAATCTCTCGATACTCTACGCGGCAATGTTTCTACTCTACGCGGATCGATCTGCAAATTTCGCGGCGCGCTGTTCGACTGGTTTTAATAAACGAGCGCGCGAAGGGAATGCAGATCGCGCGCACGAGATATATAGGATAGCTACATCTCGGTGGACCGCGGGAACGAACCGACGGCTTTTTCTCGCCCTCGTCCGTCCCTTTTTCTCTCCCTTTTCTCTTCCCTCGTCGTCGTCGTCTCTCTTTCACTCCCTCAATCCCTCTCTTTTTCACTCGCGCGCGCATCTCCTTGAGCAAGACGTATCGACGCGGATTTTTTTTCCGCGTCAGTCATTTATCAAAGCCCTTCGTTCTCGGCCCCACCCCACCCACCCGATACACGCGGATCTGGCCGAAGGATTTAGGCAAAGAGACTAGACGGAGATGGAAAAGGAAAAGGGTGGCGGTGGGCGGAAGGGAGAGACGTGCCCTTCCTCGGACCACATCCGGCAGTACCGGATTGAGACATAAAAGCCATTCTACAATAGCATAAGCGAGTTGTAAGTAGTTGTAAGAATTGACCACTTACAGCCGACTATGAAGAAAATATTCGGTTGTGATATATATTGGTCAATTTTTATTAATACAGCCACTTATAATTATACTACGGTATTAAAATAAAATGGGCTTTAAATATATGTACCAATATATGTAATTTAAAAACAAAATTTCAATAATTATTGAATCAATTTTAATAGACTTTTTAGGAGAATTCTGTATTCTACAGTTATTTTTAAACAGAGTTTGTCTGTTATTTTTTCAATTTTGATTTTTCAGTGTAAAAATGCGGAACTCTTTTTTACTTTTATAAGAAACTGTAGAACTATGAAAAGTGCTACCAGAACAGTTATTATTTTTTTTTATTTTAATAGAATGTTGTGCTAACTACACAGATTCCATTTTTGGATGGACTATGAAGTTAGACATTCTATTAATATGAAAGAAATAATGACAGTTCGAGTAGCACTGTTCATATTAAAAAATCGAAACTGAAAATATAGCGAGCTAATTTCGCGAATCTAGCATGACACTTCCTCTAAAGTACAAGAAAAAGAAAAATATTTTTTTCACTTATGGCTACAGTTATTCCTCGATTCTCTCGTTCCGTCGCTATTAGCAATACAGTTTAACAAGAAAGAATAGCCGCGAAATAGAAGCGACCTGCGTCCATCGACAATCGCGCTTTTTACCCATTCTTTTTCTAGCGCTCACGTCCGTGACGTGCCAGATCTTTCGGCTATGACGAATAATGGCAAAAATACAGACGGACGTATTGGAAGGTACGACGTAGCTGCGAACATGGTAATTAAGACCAAAGCATTAATCCTGAAAAAATTCGACGGCCGTGCGCTGCAGTTCCCAACGTTGGCTCGGGCAATTTTTGCCCGGCCACGTCCTCGCACGCAACCTTTCCCCGAGGAGAGCCTCACTTCCTCTCTGTCCTCTGCCTCCCTCCCCTGTTACCTTTCGCAAGAGCTCGATCGAGTATCGGATGCTTGTGGTTTTAGCGCTAGCACGAGCGGAGGAGACCAACGACGCTACGGTAAATCCTCTGCCAACTCGATGACCTACAACGCGCGCGCGATTACACCTGCCAGATCGCTCTTCCATTTCCGGGGAACACACTCGCCGTCGTGAAATCTTGCGAGCTAATATCAAATTCGATTGGGTTTACTCAGTACGTACTGGTGCATATTAAAGCCATCGTACACAAATTGCTGTAAAAGACGTGTTTAATATAAATATAATAGAGAAATGGATTAAAAACCGTGAAATCCAGTACTGGAAATTTTATTGTACTGTTAAGTAAAATATGTATTTTATAATTCAAAATATTGCATTTCACTTTTACACTTAGATTAAATCAGCGTATAATGGCATTAATATGCACTAGTGCGCACTAATGCGTTCAATTGAATTCACTATCAGATTTTGAAGGCATTAGAAATGTTGCACTCGCGAAATTTATACTCACGAAGATATACACGTTAAATTAAGTTGCAACAATAACCGCGCGAGTTGATTCGACCCTTCATTGCATTTTATCCTGTTATTCTACTATTTTTCTAGAGGTTCTCTTTGATTACGTTATTATGCAGCGATCGAGCAACTCGAGGACGAGCTGAAGACAGCAAGTAGTAAAAGAAAGCGACGACGTAATTTCACTCTATTATAAAAAGGCAAGCGCTATCAACTTGGTCGTCGTTAAAAAATTTACAGCAAGGAGGTAGTGCGTAGGTGGCAGCTAATCTGATCGGGCGCGAAAATGACACGTGACGGCAACAGCGGACTGCTGGTTCCGGCTGGACCCAGAGACGTATCTTTCTATCTCCCACTCCGTTTCCTTGCAGGTCTTCTGCTTCCGAGCTTCTATAAACTCCGGATGGTGGTGCGTGAACGCGAACGCTACGCGACCTTTTGTTATCTTCCTTTGAAAGAGACGCGAGTGAATATTGCATTACCTTGCGCAGAGCGCAAGGAAAATGGAGATAGACAACGAAGGGAAATGAGAGAGAAGGAGAGGGAGAACCATGGCGTCAGAGAAGAGCGGGTCAACCCGCCGAGTTTCATAAATATTTTCTGTACAAGCGTCGTCAAACTAATTTATGGTAGCTGAAGTATACGAGACGCAACGTTACGCAACGTAACGAGACTCGAGATGCGTTACGTCTTATTGCGTCAATTGTTAGGGAAAATTTGTGAAGTATGCAAGATAGTCGATATAATATATACAGAAGATAGTCGATGTAATATATACAGAAATCGATGCTCATTTCTACCAATAATTTCTATCGATGATTAACTTTAATTTCTTTTATCTTACTATTTATCTTATTATTTATCTTTTTTTAATTCTGATTGGCAATTAGAAAAAAGGATAAAAGCAAGTTCTCAAGGAACACACAAAAATCGAAATGACTTTATTTTGATTCTTAAAGTTAATAAACAGTTCAATTTTGTAACAAAAGAATCATCATTTTGACTTTTGTTGTATAATGTAAAAAAAAAATCATTTTGATTTTCTCTTAACTTGGTGTGTTTTTTGGATTATATATGCCAAGATTAAAGCTAATTTATACATTGACAGAAAAATGATTGACAGAACATGTATCAGAAGTCTTAATCGAAATTGTATCGTCAATTCTGTAAGTGAGATAAAGCAGGTAATCTGATATGCGACCAAAGCTCTTTTGGTAGTCAAGTGTATTTAAAGTACAATTTAAGGGCCATTTGGATAAGAAAAAAAGCGAAGAATCCTTCGCAGTGAAATACGAGTGTTTGATTAGGAACACGCCGTGCATATTATTCATGAGCGTGTATGGAGTGTGCTCGCGCATATGCAAATACACGGCGTTGTCCAAAAGGCAAATACATGTTACCGTAAGATAAGACTTGGTTCAAGGGCTCCAGGATTGTTGGGGATATCAGGAAAGACTCTCGCGGTCCCGATCGAACCACGGATTATTAGCGATAAGCTCTTTCGCCGAGCACGGTAAAATTCGTCCTTTCACACTCTTCCCGACGCCTCTTTTCCGCATGTACTTTATATTAGATTTAGACTTACGCCGCACTTCTGACTTCGTTAAAGGTTGACTAATTAAGCGTAAACGGCGTAACAAAAAGTACAAATTAAGCGAAAGCAGAAACAAGAAAGGATCATTTGCGCACACAGAAGAGAAGATTTTAAGTATGTTCTTCACACTAGAATGTATATAATAACTTCGGTAATAGCGTGCAAAAATTTAATGAAAATGATGCTGTTCGTAAGATGTTGGAAGATTCTTTTAAAGAATCGGAGATAGAGAGCTCAGCAGCTGCAAATCTAAAAATAACTAATAGATTTCTTCTGTTCTAAAAGTCTTATACCCTAAAATATAACATGGTCCTAAGCTCTGTCTAAATTCGTGCAAAAAGTCGTGCCATATGTTTCTTATTCTATACTCCACATTGATTATCAGATCATTGTATAGATGATTTCTTTGGCTTTTTATTGTATTTTACAAATTTTAATAAATATTTCTTTCTCAATCTAGCTGTTATATTGAATTATATTTTTAATAAATTGAAGGGCGGATAGATATGTTTGTTTAAGAAAAATTGTAATAAAGTTTCTTCTTAGCATACAAGTTGAAGTAATAAAATTTTAAAAATAAATATATAGCATACAAGTTGAAGTAATAAAAATTTTTTAATAAATATATAAGGCTACTAGCCAAGCTAGTTCTTAATGCTGTGTTAATTAAAAAAATAAAAGTTTATTACAACAAACGTTTCGACCCCAATTGGGTCATTCTCAATGTTTATACTAGATACAATTTGAAATTAATTCATTTAAACGACAATAATGTGACAAAACGTGTAATATGATTAGGACAGTAATTGTAATATTATATAATCCTCATTGTGTATGTCCTACAAAAGTTATGTATGATTGCGAGCCTTCTTAAATATAAAAACGTGTAAAAATAAATGCTCCATTATTCGGAAAAGAACTTGACATTGTAAAAACATTACGCCGCTTGGTGGTCATCAACGGTTACCATTAAACGGTGGCCACCAAGTGGCGTAATGTTTTTACAATGTCAAGTTCTTTTCCGAATAATGGAGCATTTATTTTTACACGTTTTACATATCTCGAAACGTTTGTTGTAATAAACTTTTGTTTTTTTAATTAGCACAGCATTAAGATCTAGCTTGGCTCGTAGCCCTATATTTATTTTTAATTTTATAAATTATTTGTGCCTTTTTTCTTATATTATTTAATGCAATTTTCTTCTTCTATTTTTAATAAGTTATTTTTTTCAGTGCATCCTGATTCCCTTTCTAGCATCCATTTATTAATATTACCTAATATCAAGTGTGACCTATGCAACGCAGTAGACCACGACTAAATGACCGGATACACACAGTCTGTGTATACAATCTGTGTGTATCCGGCCATTTAGATAATTCAATTTCCTTTAAGTGAAATAATAATAGTAGCGTGGCCCCAAAAAGAATTTGGATGTTGGGGTAGGCACAGTAGACGACAAAGAATAGGATAGGTTGGTAGGGAGACGAGAATGGGAGAAAATGGGAGAACGGTGGAAGAGCAAGTCATTTGTACGAGTCGCCGAATATAAATACCAAAGACGAAGTTAAAAAGTCACCAGTAGAGGAGCGGACCCAGTATTGTGAGCTATCGCATATATCAGCCTTGAATTACTTCTAACACGAAGAGGACTCGGTCGTAAGATCAAATATTAGCTTTAGTATAGTTGTATGTGCTTATGCGTATATAATAATTACATTTCCTTTTTTTTTATATGCTTACGAATCGATGTAAACAAAAGTTTCTAACATCGATTTGTAAATAATATAATGTCACACTTGGTGAAAGTTTTTCTTAGAATTAAAAAAAATTTTTCTAAATTTGTGAATAATTTTGTAACTTTTAAAAAATTTTTATGTGTTTTATATAATTAGGACACTTTTTAAAAGTGTCAAGAAAGTTTATACATCTTTGTTAGAATTCTTTATGTATATAAAATTTAAAGTATTTTAAGATTTCAAAGATTTCTCATTCTATAATTTTTAATGAAAACTTATAATAAAATCTAAAAGACTTTAATGCCTTATACATAATAATCACATATTCTGTTTCTTCGTGTGTTTTGAATTGAGAGAGACAAATGTTCTTGACATCACTTGTAAACAGTGTAATCTCTCTCTCTCTTTCTCATGTCGATTTCTTATAACTGAAGGTCACGATCCTAAACATGGTTGAACCAGTGTGTGATACCAGATTGTTTATATAAGAATCGTACAAATACAAAAGTACTCAGTACGTTTTAACGTTGGAACGCTATAACGTTTAACAGAGGGTGTACCAATTGAAGATTACATCGCAAATCATGGAGACGCCCGAAGAATATGTTGACAGCGGAAGTAACATGCAACATCGTGACGTTCAGGACATCATAGATGAATTTAATTGTGAACTATCAAACATGCGTGGAAAATGTTTGGATATCGGTTCTGGCCCAGGTAACATTACTAAGGAGCTGTTACTTCCGACCTTGCCACACGATGCGGAGGTAGTAGGTAAGTAAATGAAAATTTGGCGGTATGCAGTTTCTTTTAACAAAGAATCATCTCGTAGGCGTAGATGTATCCGAAACAATGGTGAATTACGCCAATCAGAAATATAGTGACGAAAAACGATTGTCCTTCGATATTCTGGACATCGAAACATCGGAATTGCCAAGTGACCAAATCGAGCAATATGACAATGTCGTGTCTTTCTATTGTCTGCATTGGTGTAACGATATATGGTATTTTAGTTACTTTCTTGGGTAACATTTAAAAAAAAAAAGCTTTTGTAAATAAAACAATTTCTTTAATTAATTTTGTATTATTAGAAGAAAATTATGCGAGAATATTTATCTATGTTGTATTAATGAGTACTAATCAACATTAAGAAAATATCTTGATTTTTTAAATTAAGTTGCTAAATTTTCAGGCGCGCTTTAGAGAATATTTACAAGTTACTGCGACCAAATGGAAAAGCGCTTATGATGTTTATTGGATATCATTCTGGATTCGAGGCATACCTACATCTCAAGCAGTGTCCACGATACCAATCTTATCTCCAGGCATAAATAATTAAAATAAATAGAACACATTTAACGATAATGTTAACATTAAATTCAAATGCCTGTATCCTCTTCTTTAAGGATGCACGTCGTTACGTGCCGTATTTCCAACGAAGAATGTGCAAAGATATCAGAGCGAGTTTGCGAAAAATGCTCGGGGACGTCGGTTTTGAAATTCTGCACTGCAGCAAAAGGGAGAAAAGTTATCACTATAGCAAACAAAGCCTCAAAAGTAAGATATTAAATAACAAGACAAATTATTATCTGTCTACACGTATAAGAATAAATTAAAGCATTGTAATAAAAATTAATCGTCGCAACTAAATAAGAATGTTTGTCACTTTGTTTATATAAAGTAAAATCATATTTGTATTTTTGCAGACCACGTGTACGCTGTTAATCCTTTCATCAAACGGATCCCCGATGATATGAAAGGTGAATTTATAGACAACTTGCTAAACGAAATCATGATCCATAATGCTCTGATTCCGCTTAAAAGCAAAAACAGCCAAGAATACTTAATATTACCATATTACCTGCTAATAGCATACGTACAAAAACCACCATCAGCTATTTGAAAATTTTTTTAATTATTTATAAAATGTGTATATTTTTAGATTATTTTTAGATCATTTTTAGATTATTTTTAGATTATTTTTAAATTATTTTTAGACCATACGTGACGCAAGATTAAAAACAATAAATTTTAATCATTCTAATAAAATTCAATCATTATGTAAAATAATGTATTATTAGAGGAAAGGCCCCTATATTATGAGATACCGTGTTCATTTTGGATAAATGCTAGAAGTCTATGTAGAATTTAAAAAAATAATAGGTCATTTTGAAGGGAATTTAATAAGCTTTAAGATAACGTTATATAAAATTTAATTCAAATTCCATTCTTTTTTTTAATTAAAGAAATGTAAAAAGTGAGCAAACTACAAGGTCAAAAAATTGTGCTCCTAATATGAGATGCCCCGAGAAATCGATAGTAAAACGCAAAATATATCAGTATTGCAATTAAAAAATTTTATTTCATGTTTCTAAAATGCAAACACAGCCAGCGTGCGTGGGTATCTCATATTACGATTTCCACGCCTTATGGTTTTATGATCATCAAATCTAACTTCTGTAATTAAACAATTCAACATATTTTTCTATTAGTACGACCTTACTCTATCACTACATGAAGAATTTATTGCCAAATATTTATTTATTAAATAATAAATAAGATTTAAAAGCTCATCTCAAAGAAGATATCCAAATTCTAAAATCTTTTTTTACAATGACTACAGGCATGATCTAATAATGAAATTTTTACTAAATAGTTTTCAATCCAAGAGCAATAAATTCATAGTGGAACCAATAGATAGCGTTTATTAGTTTGGCAGAAATGCCGCTATCTCATATTAGGCGCCTATCTCATAATAGAGGGCTTTCCTCTACTATAATTAGATTTATATTTCATAGCAATGTCTAAGAATGTAACATCTTTAAACGATTATTACATATGTCGAGGTTTTAAATTTGCCCTTCTATTTTCCTGATATTTTTAGACCCAGTTTCATTCTTAACTCTTAACTGACGTTCAACTTGTTTATCATCTTTTTCCAATTCTGAAATTGGAAAGAGTCAATGAATAAGTTGAACCTTGGTTATGAATTAACCGCCAGTTATGGAACTGGGCCTTAGTCTTTAAAAGTTTTTCAATTTAATTGTATTTATCTCATCTGACGTTGACAAAATAATGATGTAATCATATTTTATAAAAAAAAATATTCAAATATCAAATAAATAAAAAGAATACTATTTAGTAAAACCTGTTACTCGATATAGTTATATTCTATCGATATCACCTTAAACAAAAACTAACGTTTTTACGAAAGAAAGGAGGAAAGAACAAATACATATCACTTTCGACAGCTTATGCCTCCTACACACTAAATTTTATGTATATATTGTACGCTATATCTTTGATTTTACAATAGTACAGCCATTTATAGAATATCGTTATTATAACTTATGGATCATATCGTACGGATACAAGAATGGGCGTTACGGTATCGATATTCGCATAGCGGGTAATAATATTTCTAACTTTGTTCTCTAAAAAATACACATCCAGGCTTACAAATAGTCTTAAAACCGCTGACATCGATCGTGCTTGTTGACATCCAGTGCGCGCCTCTTAGAAAATACGACTAGCAAACCCAAAAGGTCATACGAGCAAACTCATATTAATTCCTCGTAACGTATAGCGATAATTAATCGCACGATTATTTCCGTATAACTACAAAGGTTCTCTTCGACAGTTGTTCTAAAGAGTGCAAATAGTCGTATTTCGAGCGGCAGCGCATTTCAGGATGGAAGCGGTCCAAACCATTGTGTGTGCCACGAAATATCCTCCGTTCGAAATTTCTCCGCATTCATTTGCAAGCATTTTTCAGTTATTTGCGTCGCAACTGACCTCCCCTTGACTCTCACATAATTCATAAATCGCGTAAAGCAAGTTCGGAGACATCCATAATCTCGCTGTGAAATCAACGCGGCGCGGATAAAAGATTCCTCGACTAAGAGCATGAATTTTATTGCACCACAATATTCAAATCGAGTACTAACAACGCCGTAGTTAATCGCAACAAAAGATGTATTTTAAACACCCGCCGCGTGTAACGTATATTCCGTCTTATGCTCCTGTGAACGTAATCGATAACGCGCGAAGACTTTTTTTTTAACTCTCAGTATATTCTAGTTATCGGGACCTTCCGCAAATACCCGCCTATTTCCTACATTACGAACGAGGACATCACCTGTCACAGCAGTAACCTTCCACGATCCGCTGTGATTCCTGATTAGCATATAATACGTAACAAACGCGCTCTCGAGTTCGAGCAGTATACTTTATACATATAACAATTGCGAGAGTCGTAAAGCATCGGATCTCTCTTATTAGTGTCAATCTGCTCTCAAATCTCACCGATTTAGCCTTCCATGGCATTTAAATTTCCATATTTAACTTTATGGAAGATAATACCGTAACTCCAAAAAGCAGATTTTACGAATACGCGTTAAATACGTATTTTATTTCGGTTTACGGAGAAAAAGCTGTAACTGGAAAATTATAAATTCCAAATATTTTATATATATATATTAGATCGTCTAAAATGCCTGAAACGTGCGTTTCGAGAGCGAGATTTTCGATCGTCTGTAATCCGAATGCCTTGCAATTAGTTTAATTATTAGTTAATAGCTGTCTTGAGATGTCTTAAGATGGCTTAGAATGTCTAAATCGTTTGGGACGATATATTACTGAAACATACTTTTATCGATTATGAGCTAATGCCGTAAATGGTAAAACGGAGTGAATAAGTAACGCTTCCTTAATGTATCAATCGCTTAATTGGTAGTTTCTTATTTCGTAGAAAGGACATCGAACATCAAATACGATTATTTAGAAAAGAGGGATTATACCTGGATGAGAACAGCGAAGGATGATCGAGGGCAAGGCACAAGTGAGTCAGAGAGAGGAGAAATTATTTTGTATGACCCCCTTTACGCATTCTAGCATCGCGAGGTTTATCGATTAAAATCGACACATCGCGAGATATACGCATACACACCCGCACACACATGATGTATATTATATTGTATAATCAGACACTGACGTAAGTAATCGACAACTATTGCTAATAGCGGGACAAATATCTTATTTCTATCGATACTTCCACACTTCCTTACGCATGTTTACCTCTCAGCGTGAAGCGATTAATAATTCATTTTTTTTTAGACCATTCATAATCCGAAAACATCGGATTGAAGCAACAGAGATGCCCGTTGAAAAGAATAATTTGAAAAACACGTGACGTAAATTTTTACATTGTAAAAAATATCACAAGATCTACGTATTTTCCGGAAATAGACATATTGAATGAGAATTGAATTGTAAGTTTCAAACTTTATGAATGAGAAAAGTCACGAATTCATGAACGTTAAAGAAAAAGATTCATGATCTTGAAAAATATCAGCTTTTTTTTATAAAGCAAAATATTTAGATAAAATCAAGAGTTGCGAAGAATCAATAATTTGTTCATAAATTAAGATTAATAATTCATAAAGTCGTATAGATCTACAGAAAGAGAAATCACAAAAAGATCCAGCAGGGAAAAATCTATAAAAATCTTTTTTCTAAAGAATTTGTAAAATTTGTAAAACGATGACATCTACGATTCCTTAACGATCTGCGAACAAAATCTGCAAGTACCTATAGAAATAAGATCTCCGTTCAAGATCTGATTCCTTCACGGAGCTTCATCACATCGATGCTTCATTAATCACCGCGTAAAAAATCGCTACGTGGCAAGAAAGCATAGCCGAAATTACGTATAGCTTAATTCTCGGTAGCGTTTCCTTTCGATTCTTTCGTCACGCACATCCAACATATGCTGAAATACGCGCCATGTCGCTCGAGAGAATCACGCTTACTATAAATTCTCTCATTTACCGCATGATAGCGGTAGAGAACGCGAATAGAATACATTAATTACGCATTTAAGACCGTTGCTGCTTAGGTACTTTCATAGTGGGATATTCGTCGTTGGATTTAGCATGGATGAAATGCACGTAATCGAAATGCGACACGCGCGATGAAAATTACAGGATTTTAAACTTAATTATCATAAACGAAATGAATGAAGGAAGCATGAGAAATTAAAAACACAAGTAATTCAGTAGTTGCTAGAAATCGATCATCATTATGCATATCAAATCATGTTGCCTAATTATGTTTAACACTAGAACCGCGGATTTAAATTAACCCAATCACGGTTCAAGGTAAATTTGGCATTCTATACGAGGGAGGGTTCTCACCATAAAAGTAAAATTAATTACTTGTAGTTAAGTAAGTATGATTATTTATGAAAAGTCACAAAAATCTAAAGCTCTGCGTACAAATTTAAATAAACTGTAAAAGAAAAACTATCAGATAGATAAAAAAAAATGTACGGCCGCGGTTCTAATATTATCGCAACATATTCGTTTTGGTTTATTTCTCGTAAGCACTACATATAATCTCACACCCAATTAACGTTTAAAAACCTGCATCGATACTATTATAAATGCACGATATTCCGATCAATATCTATTCAACTTAAATTAATCAAGTTAAATTAATTATAAATGGAGAAAGAGGAGCGGGAAAAATACAGGAGACAAAATGCGAAATCAAAACAAATTTGTAAACACAACAAATCGTTATAATCTCTCGTCGCTATTTACAAAAACGGAAGAATATGGACCAGTCGAACTAATCGTCGATTAAAGAACGAGAGGTTACATAACCGGGAAATACATAAAAATCACGAAACATATTACGATAATAAAACGGTAACGATAATGGATCGACTTGGACGAGACGATCGAACACGAGCATGTGGTCAGCGCCGAACGGCCAACGCTAATTGTAAGTATAACGAGATTCGGCGCGGCACGTCGTTCGTGCTGCCGCGACTAATAGCGAATTCGATTAAACGCACTCAGCACGCATTGGTGCATATTAAGGTATTACGGCGTACACAAATTGATGTTAAGTTTATGTGTTTAATATAAATATTGGGGAACGAGTTAATATAAATTTTTTTTAATATAAATATAATTAAATTTAATATATATATTTATTAAAAAATGTAAGTATTAATTAATATAAATATAAAAACGTAAAATCCTCAATATAATCCAATGAAAATGTACAATGCCTTTGTTGAACCAGCTACTGGTTGTGCGTGTGTGAAATGGATTTATTATATTATTAAATGTACGTACATTTTTTGATCCACACTTCGGATCCTTTCCGATATACAGTGTTATTTCCGTTCAAATATCACTTTGACCAGATTCACTAGATCATTGACCTAGTTATCATTATACCAGGAAGTATAATGACGTAGTCAAAGTGATATTTAGACGGACTTCAGATAGTACTGTATATTGAAAAAGATCCGAAGCGTGGATCGAAACATATGTGTATTTAATAATATAATAAATCAATTCCACACACACACACACACACACAACCAGTGACTCAACAAGGCATTATATATTTTCGTTGATTTATATCAACTGAGCTTTACACACCATTGCTTCCATACTCAATATATTTAATTGTTGTTAAGTAAAATATGTATTATATTTTATATTATAATTCGAAATAATTGCATTTCACTTTTATACTCAGAAGGTGTCAATCATGAAACCTTTTTTTTCCCTAAGACGAAAACGCGAAAAGTGAAAATTTTTTGTATGGAAGTGACTATATATGTATATGCACACATACCTAAAAATTTTCAACTTTTCACGTTTTCACTCCAGAGAAAAAGTTATGATCAATACATTAATAAGTATACAATTGACTTTAATATGTACCAGTACGGACTATAAGTGCGTTCAACCGGATTCGCTACAGGTTAAGGAGGGAAGACAATTATTTGACAAATCATTTTGTACGGGACGCGACTATTCTCAGTACAAAGTAGATAACGTATACGTCTGTACATGCCGTACTCCGCCACGAGGTGCAACGCCGTCAGGCGTCGCGCTATCGATCGCTACCGCGTCACAATCATCGACGAGTTTGCTCTTCTCCCGCTCTCTTCGCGCTTTTCTCCTTTTTTTTCTCGCCGCCTTCCTTCCTTTTTTCTTTCTCTTTTCCTTTTATTACGAACAAGCGTTACAATCAAACGAGCACCCTACGATGCTATGTTACAATCTCAACGATCGAGCTCTCGATCGTGAAGCGGACACGGGATCGTTGAACGTAAGATTCGTGCTGTGCATTTTTTATTTTTAAAGCAACGCGTTTGCTTCCTACAAAATCAAGACGCTATCGATTGCTAAAGGTACACGTAAATGTGTAGCGTTGTAAGGCGAGGTTCCTCGGGATGCGGAGTTCATCGTCAACTCGGACTAATAACGCAGGCTTTCTATAGAGTATCGTCGTTGCACCATATTTACACATACATTGAGTTTACTCTACTTCATTGTAGATTGAGAACTGATGAAGTCGCTGCTAAAACTGATAGACGATCCAAAAATGCGGCGGCGACTACGCAGCGGTAGAATTCTAATATCTTCATAATATCGGTGCAGCCTAATTAACCGCCAGAATATTATGTCTCTTGCGAACGTTTAGAAATGAAGAGATTATATATATGCATATATATGCTTTCGTATGCTTTCTTCATAGACATACCCGTCAAAAGATTTTTTTTTCGCTGTCTTCGACACGATTAGATCGAAGAGGGACGCAACGTCGAGGACAATAGTACGGTCAGGTACGAAGAATCGTTGTTAAGGAGATCCTTATTACACGTGGTGAGCACGAGGGATTGACGTGACGGAGGGACGCGATAAACACGGATAAAAGTAGGCAAAAGATCACGGATGAACTTGCTGCGGGTAACGATCTAACGCTTAGTTTCTCGACAGCGGCGGACGTTTAGACGCTCCAATTTGAAACCTCGGGACTAAAGCGGCGAGTGCAATATCTTCTTGATAGAACGGAACGGTACAATAAGCTGAGCCAAGTCACTACGATCGTTTGTAGGCCGTTTCAAACTACGCATACCTTATAAATATACACCTGCGAACTTCGCGGTTACTCTAGAACGACAGACACGTCCGTTACGGGGATCCGCGACGCAGCTCGACGCGTTCTATAAACATCTATTTGGCAAATCTTAAGTGTAGTCGGTACCTTCGGAAGACACCGGCACTAGAGTCGACCACTTTGGCGTTAAGCATCGATAGAGAGATTCTAGAGAGAGAGTGAAAGCGATCCTCGAATCAGGGATCCTTCATTAAAAACGGAAAAGCAAAAAACTAACGTCAAAGCGGTCAAGACTCAAGACAGATATAAGATCGATAAGGTACAAATTGATAACATCGTGACGCACGTATCAATTGACGTTGCGATTAATTAACAATCCGCGAACGTGTTCGTCGTAGCGTAGAGAATTCTTATTTTGTTGTTTTCTGTAGTTCTTATATTAACAACGATTATATACTAGCGCTACAATTTTTTTCTTTATGGCTATCCTACGATTAACAACATCAACAACAACAACACATATAATATATCAACGTGAATATATATGTATATATTATATTTATATATTCCGTTAGATCTAAACTTATCTCATGTACACACGCAACTGTATGTAACGTACACGTGTACATATGTACGTTACACGAATGTAGGAAGAAAAACGACACCGATCATGTCCCAAGTAAGTATGTATGACATTCATCCACATACAATACGTGGGAAAAGATCTCCAATAAGATTACACATACAGTGATTTGATCTGATCTAGTCGTAGGATATAAATGCACAGGTAGATCACACGCAAAGTGACTGTAATCGAGAAATTGGATGCAGCGTAAATAGCTTTGGAAAAACGTACTTAAAACTTATACAATCGGAAATACAAAGCGACAAATAATCTACAGTCACAATATTCTGATACAAGTATAATAATATTCAGATGCAATATAATTGTATAAAGAATAATAGCAATATGATTTCCAACTCCTCAATTGACGGAGATAACAAAGCTAAAACTTGAATAAATACCATTGGAACATAAGGGAAACCTAATATAATTGGAAATACGCATTCTATTTGCTCACTCTTATCGCTTATATCTCAATTATCTCAATATCGTCATCAACCATATGACTGAGTATAGCTTAATTAACGAAAATATATCCAAAACGATCGCTTCAATGCCGTAACCGACATGAGAGAAAAATCAATTATCTCTATATACATATATATTAATATCGCAAACTCGAAAACAATAATTACGTTCGCAAAGTAAAGCTCATACTAAAATCTGCTTCGTTACAGAGAGGCGAAACATCGAAAAACTTACGAACATATAACAAACTAACAAGGTTCGAGATAAAAAAAAACACTTCGAAATAAATATTAGCACACTGGATAAAAAGTATTAGTATGCGACGATAGAAATACAGTGTACGGTAAAATTTACGCATCGTATATTACGCACTTAATCGATTTCTTCTGTTACACCACCTTAAAATGCCGCAGAGGATACGTATTTCACCCAATGTGGCATTCGTCCAATTTCGCAAAAACTTTTATGTCCACGCATATTGATCTGTTCATGTATATTCCGAGCGTATCAGATAGAATTATACATACATTGCGTTAAATATCATTCGCATTATCCTTAAACCTATCTACCGTACTCGGATAAAGTCAGTCGCGTCTGCTACAACCTCATGAACAATTGGTAACTTCGTTTATGAAAAAAAAAAACTATCGCGATAATTAATGTCGACTAAAAAATGGTAACTCTGCGTACTTTTTAGAGATAAAGTATAAAATATCAGC
>NW_017296881.1:1387959-1397573 GCF_001594075.2 Trachymyrmex cornetzi | reverse complement strand
TTTTTTTCCCCCCCCCCCCCCTTTCTCTCTTTCCTTCCTGTAAAGGACGCCATAGCGATTGTTCAAAGGTGAACTAAATGCTGTACTTTTTATATCTATTGCAAATGAAATATTAAATCTGAGAGAGGTGCACGGGATATAACTTTAAAATTCTTAAGTTTACAGATGCACTATCGCTTGCAATAATAAATGCGTATGTCTTAATTGCTCTTTCAGGTTTTTCTGCTTGTTAAAACTCGATAATCGCGAATAGTTTATGCAATATTTTTTCCTTCACTCTCGACAACGCTTGAAAAAATAATGTACAAAAAAGAGCAGAATTACATAATAAAATGATAATAAAATGCTATTATTGCACGCGATGGTACAATTATAAAAGTGATATTTATATAAATATAATCTATAAATTATATAATATATTTATAAAATTTTGTTTGTAAAAATAACATCGTATTTTCCAGTATTACATCAAAATTACGTAATTTTGAAGTATTAAAAACGCAAAAATAGAAATCAACAAAATTGATATAAGCTCGACAAAATCGTAAAACAATACAGGCATAAAAAAGCAAAAAAATTAAATAAAAATATATATAATTAAGGTAAACGTATCTTTTAAGCTCAATGTAAAACATAATATCGAGATATAATTCATATTGAGATTCGTTCAAGTTCGTTCAAGTAGTTATACTTTCATATCTGTGAGTATCTTATTCGAAAACTATAATACATATAATTGATCAGATCAAATTATGGCTCTTTCGATGTAAGTACATGCAACGAAGGAATGTACTTAAATTCGTAATTATAAAGCGTAAAGAAAAGAATTTAAATTTCAAAAATACTAAATACCTTGAGATCGCTTATACAGTACACTTGTGCAACTAGATCGCAAACACAATTTAATGATAATTTTGTGCTTAATTGCCAAATATTTATTAACAAATAAGTTTATCAAAAATTCAAAAAACTATAATAGTTCAGTCTTTAGACTGATATAAAGAAACGCAATTCCTCGAAACGTAAAATATAAATAATAGAAATTACAACGACAAAGTAATCGTGTGTTTTACTTAAGTATATAGATGTAACACATTATTAAATGTATTATCTCCGTAAAAGTTTCTTCTTTCTCTATTTGATTTGATCATCGTTTCGTATACGATTATCGCCAAGCAGAATATGGTTCACCCCGTATACCTCTGCCTTTACTAAATCAACACGTTAAATAAATAACAGATTTACACGATAGACTTACGACGGGATAAATTTTAACTCTAAATTCGTTATTACTACGAAGAATTCCCTCATAGATACCTGTATACACGTATCATAGTGAGTAGCCTAAAATATCGTACAATTAGAAACAACAAGGACAATGTTACATCGTAACATTTTTGATTGTCTTCCTCAAAGAGGTTTGCCCGACCGTAATCGTTCAGAATACGAAGACTCTACACAATAAAATACTGGAACACTCTCGTGCCTCCAACAAGACAGTGTCCCAGTATTTCCACGGCACGGGCATCCCCAGAAAAAAAAATTTATTTTATATGGAGTACTTTCAGTCAAAAATATATCAGATCACGCGCGTTCGTGTAGACTTCTCTCAGCATTTTCCAATGTTTCTCCTCTAGGCCAAAGAGATTTTACCCTCTCAGTGTACTTCTTACATTATTCTGACTGGAATCTCCTGAGATCTGATCTTTTAATAGTCTAAGACCAATCTAAATGGAGCATCTTTTTTTTAGAACGAGATTTGAGTCAGTTTATGTAGTTGATTAAATAACGATGCCTTATGCATATAACAACAATATTAAATTAGCACTTAGGAAGGTTGTTTGTGTTATATTATTTTTTTTCTTACTTATAATTATATATATATATATACACCTCTCTCGCGCGTATTTCTCGCAAATGATCTTAATGCTTCGTTAAGATCATGCAAATATGTAATCGCAACTGTCACGTCTCAACGACTATCATAGATTCCGGAATCTCTCAGACTGCTTAATACTATGTGCAAGTAATGCAAAACTCATTTCTCATTAAAATTTGACCTTTGGTGCGTTCGGAGAGACACTATTAGCGCTACTTCTGTCATTCTATCTTCGTTGTTTATTAGACGTAAAACAAGGATAGAATGACACAAATAGTGCTAATAGCGTCTCCCTGAATGCACCTATTGTCTCTTTCTCTCTTTTACTAAGCAGATATTTTATCATTAAAGAGATCAGGATATAGGCGTTTTCACGTGAGGCACAATCGATTAAGGAATCGATTGGCATGTACGATCAACGCTCATCAGTCGAATAATGATCATCATAGTAAAAGATACAGCGTTAAAGTAATAGAAAATTACTTTGATCCACATTATTCGACATTTAATTTTTTTGAAGTATTAAATGGTAAAAGATCAGTATATATATATACAATTGTACCGTACATAATAGTCAAGACATTAACTCGTCATGCCTCATGTAGCACCGAGCTGCCTGAAATCACGTGATCTCTCGTTACAATACCGTCAATACGGTGGCAAATTCCCGGCGGGATGGCAAAAACGTTTTATCGTCGCTAGATAAGCGCTACGTGCCAACGTTCTGTTAATCGTTATTGATTCGTTTTCTTGTACAAGTGTCGGGAAAATATTGCGTCCAAGTAATATCTTGCTTTTTTTTCTCCACGTACTTCTCGTTGCAGAACTCGGACTGTAATTCGCGTTTGGTGCACCAGATTACATAACTGGATGTTTTGGACGATGCGTACAATGGCACGAGACACAGACATCCGTGAATCAATGTCGTGTCCTTATTTAACACATAGCTAGATGACTCGTTTCGTGAGTCAATATGTATTCTCGCTAAGTGATTCGGGCAAGCTAGCTCCGCCAGACGGTGACAGGGGTAACTCACCACTTTCGTATTTGCTGTAGCGGCTACTATACTCGGCCAGCAAATTAGCTTTCACCTGTGTTCACATCGGAATATATAAAAAAATTTCACGAATAAAATATATATTATTCGTCATGTTAGGATACAAACCTTGGCTCGCTCCTCTTCCAGTTTTTGCCGCACTTCTTCATGCTGTCTTTCCAACTCCGCTCTCTTCTTGTCATAAATTTTCGTTAAGCGCGTACATTCGTTTACACCTTTCTCCACGGTCGATTTTGCAACTTCTCGTTTTATACGTTCCAACTCGGCTTTGTCTTTGTGCACCTTGGCCAATTGTTTGACCTAAAGCGAAAAAATGTATAAAAAACCGAAAGAAAAAGGGGCTACGAGCTTAAGATTAATCGTTATAAATAAAAAATTTTTTTGAAACTGTTAATAAATAAACATGTCATTTAATAGGAAATGTAATAGGAATAAGTAATCAAATACAATCTAATAAGAGAAATACAAACTAAGAAGCAAAGAATAAAAATAAAAAAGTAATCTAATATTATAAGAAATGTACATTAAAATTATTATACGAATTGAAATTGTGCGATGTACAGTTACAAATTATATATATTTAATTTAGTAGCAGCTAAATTAAATGAGAATAAATACCTTATAATTGTGTGTCAATATAATATAAAAGTCATCTATTCTTAGACAATGCGATGAGAGTGAAAATAGTCATTTCTCTAAGATGTTCAAAGACAATATAAAAGTGACATATTAAGACAAGAAGGTCGAAACGTTTGTTTTTGTTTTGTTGTTTGTTGCCGGCAAATTAAAGTTTTATATTTTAACTAAATGACATGTTTATTTATTAACGATTTCAAAAAAATTTTTTATTTATAACGATTAATCTTAAGCTCGTAGCCCTTTTTCTTTCGGTTTTTTTAATTTATTGAGCCTTATTACTATTATAGGATAAATTATATCCAACGATCAGTTTTGTTACTTCATATATTTTGTTGTAGAAAAGTATTGTAATAGGTAAGTACCTCGCCTTGTCTCGTCGCTTGCAGCTTTCGTTTAACATCTGTAGTTTCTCTATCTAGAAGCACCTGAAGCATTTTTAATTGATTGGATTGCGATGCTCTCATCACTTTTTCGACAGTTGCAAAAAGATTCTCGTAATATTTTTCCTGTAGTTCACGTTCTTGTTGAACATGCGCCTTGCATACGGCTAAAAATCGTTCACTTTGACTTCTGGGTAAACCTCTGGTTCCTTCGATTCCCTCACGATTTTCAGGATCCTCCGGACATTCGGAAGTCTCAGGCATGGTCAAGGTGCTTAAACCCACTTCACTCGAAAAACTGCTTAAAAAATAATGCGACTGAATATTGTAGCAATTTCCGCCATCTTGTTTCGTATACTTACATAGTTTTACTCGACAGTCGCTTTACCAGCCTGTTGCTCATATAAAATTTCGATCTATGCTTCTCACCGTCAATCGAGGCTTTCTGCGACTGTAACCGTATTTTTTCTTTCTCGTGTTTTTTTCTCAAAGATTCAAGTTTCTTCTCAAGTTCCATCTTTTTTTCCCTGACCAGCTTGTTTTCCATGAGTTTTTCCAAACTTTCAGCTACTATTTCGTCACTTACTATAACAGAGACGAGTTGCCAACATATAAAGTAAAAAAAAAAAGATAAATTGGTTTTAGTAAAAATAACTAAAAAATAAAAACACTTACTATTGCTAACATTGACTGGGCTTTTATTTATAGACGTATCGACTGGTTGAACTGCAGGACAAGGAGTGTCATCGTCCACATCCACTGTGTCCGAACTACCTAAGCCACCGATAGATGGTCTACTATGTAAGCTACTGGAAGTTGGTAAAAGACTTGGCAATTCGCCTATGGACTGTAATCGTTTAGCTTTTACAACTTCCTCCTGCAAAAATAACATTATTTACTAAGGTATTATAAAAGAGTCAAATCACGTAAGAAACTTACAGCTGGTTTAGCAGTACTAGGAGTATCGCCAACTTTACTCTTATCCTGTAAAATGTTAGTAATGTTAGTAATGTTAGTAAACTTGGAAAAAACAAATTGTTGGGAAGCAAAAAGATTAGTAAATCGCTCAGCAATATTTTAAATCATACTTCGATTTCTTCCGGTTCTTCCAAACAATCTGTAAGAACCAATAATTGGTTCTCTCTCTTCTCCACTTCGCTCTGATATTTAATAGGATTCGCCAAAGCTTCAGCAAGTTCGCTTAAACCATCAGGAACGTAATCTTTCACGATAACGTGTAAAAACAGACTCGCTAATGGTAGGGGTTGCCCACATTCTGTTCTTAATGCTACGTGTCTATATCCTGGGCATAATCCAACTACGGGAAGTACCCTGTGACCGATTAAACGTCCAGATTCTTCGTACGCCGCTATCCTTATCGAGGCAAGTTCCGGCAAAACTACCTGAGAATGCGCAAACAACACATTATACAAAAAAAATATTTTATAAAAAAACTTACAATTAGAAATTTATGCGAATTATTATTTCACCTTCTTAAATACGAACGGCTCTTCGTCGTATATAGGATTAATACCATTATTCGGTACAATTTTTGTACGGAATTTCTTTCTTACGGTATCCGCTGGTAGACCGTACATGTCGACTTCTACGTAAGTTCCTACTCTTTTGTCGGTTAAAAATTGTGCGGATATTACGTGGATATGAACCGTGCCTGCTATAATACCATCAACAGTAGATTCCGCAAAGGGATCTAATCGCCGATCTTTCCTTCTCATAAATTCCGGTTTTAATAGATAACCGCAACGTTTATTATACTCAAATATTCCCAGATTTAATTGCATTGCCAGGTCTGTTATAAATAAAATCAAGTTTACTTCAACAGTAAATGATAGGTAATATACCAGATAAAACTCTTATTTACCGAGTGTTTGATAATTTAACGCAACCAATTGACATCCCGCATTCCAAAACACTTGTGGCATAAAATTACTGGAATCAAATCTCGTTCCTGCTGGATAAACTCTAGATAGTTGATGCTTGTTGTAATTCACAAACTCTAGTGGTTTTTCTTTCAAGAGAGTCGTAGCTTGCTTTTCGTCAAAAGATGACATTTCGTACATGCGTTTTTTTTCTACAAAAATACAGACGACATAAAAACTCGCCGTTTTCTCAAAATATGAAAAGAATGCATATAATATTCGTATTAAGATACTTTACGCACTTTCAGCCGATTCAAAACTATTAAAGTGTACGGGTTGTACATAATTAACTAAAGCTGAAATTTCTGCGCCCGCCTCTGTCTCTTTGGCCGCAGATTTATCTGGTGCGCCTTTATCACCTATTTTCAGTTTTATATCTTCCACATTAGACTCATCGTCCTCCGTACTCGATTCATCTTCTTCGTCTAAATAAAAAATCAATTCCTCGAATATGCGTATCTCTTCCATCAACATATTTGCAGTTTCAATTTCCTATTACCAACCTTCATCATCCTGGCCGCTGTCTTTACTACCCTGTCTTTGTTGTAACATCGGCAGATGGGGAATATCGCCATTTCCAATTTGCTGCTCATTTTCAGGTGCGACATCATCCATTTCATTCTGAGGTATAATATCCGGCGGAGGACCGTTTTCTCCTGCAGCAGATAGATTCGCTGTTCCATTAGTTTCATTCTCTGTGGTACCTTCAACAGTATCTAAAGCTTGCTGTTGCTTTTTCTGATGCTTTTTATGATGATGGTGATGCTTCTTTTTATTTTTTATTATTATTTTGCGCTTTAGTAACCCCGGTGGTGGAAGTTCTTGACCAGGCTCTAACTAAAAATAAAAAATACCTTCAATTACAATCATAATTTTTGCACGAAATTAATTTAATTTCTCCATTAAGCGTAACATTTAAAAATACCTTGTGCGATTCGAGTGGCGCATCAAGCAACATTTCCCCGAAAAAGTCTCTGCAGTACTGAGCGATTTTGGCTTGCTGCCTTGGATTGCAGTGATTTTCGAAACTGAGAATAACTGGGTAGTCAGACGTTTTAAAAGCAGTCTCAGCAATTGCCTCTATCACATCTCGAGCACATATTTCAGGTACGAATGTGTATCTAAAAAAAATTTACGTTTTTAATTATCAATTAAATACTTTTTTATGTAAAAGCGAATTAATTGTGCGATAATATTTATACCCGTGTACAATAACAGGTTCGTCAAATTTTCCATTCCAAAAATCTAATTCAACGCATCGACAACCAGATAAAAGACATTGACGATAAATTTCTACAGAACTTCTTCCAGTAAGTTGATGTCCTAAATAGAAGAAACATTTTATAAATACTCAAATTAAGTGTGATGTACTAAGTGTTACAAAAATAATTATAACAACATTTGTATACCTGTTAAATATGTGTTGTGACTAGAATTTATAAAGTAATGCGGAAGCGGTTGATCCATATCGTCAGACAATTCAAATTTAGAGACAGCAACAATTGGATTGTCTTCACTCATAAGATATCTCAAGAATCCGTCAAAACTCAGTTGCCCTTTATTTGCATTACATTTATTGGGTTCGTACTGATTTATAATATCCTTTGCCCTTGCTTCATTTGCGTAGGGATACAGTATCTCGTTGAGGCGCGGATCTCTTTGCGACTTGTTCAAAAAGTCCACAAATTGCGGAACAGACATCACTTTACGTCTACCAATAATTCCTTCAAACACTTTTTCCACGTCTGATCTCTGAGTGAGTGACTTGTAAAAGTTGAAGAAATCTTCAAATTGAAATTTTAACAACGGCACGACGTCACTCTAAGAAACAATATTGTCGTAATAAGTGAATATATGTATGTATGAAAGTATTTTACAGTAAAACTTTTCAAGGTTAATATTTAGAGCAGAACTCACTTTGCCGGATGGAAAGCCAGAAATATCGAGTGCTTTCTCAACACGCTTGCGGTCATCTTTGTTTTGTGCGAACATTTTTACTATACTGTAAAACGAATCAAATATAGATCTTATCCTATAAAAGAATCTTGCAGACAACGTTAGAATTACAATAGTACATTACAATATTACTTACTTTTTTACTGGTATCTTTTCATTTTTATCAGCAGTAAGTATAAGCTTGGTATGTGCTTTCAATAAGAACATAGTTGTGCTAGTGTTTAATTGAATCAAATTGTACGCCATTTGAAAAAGTTGTTCTGCCCAATGTTGTGCTATTTCTGCACGCGTTGTGCAAAAATTAATAAAATTCATATTGACAAAGTCAGAGCCGTAACAGATTGTTACAGTTTTATCTTCTAACGAGTCTTGAGAACCCATCGTTACAAGCGATTTCAGCTTTGAATCCTACAGAATAGAATTTTTAATTCGACTATAAATTTATCTGTTATCTCCTCTCTGACACACAAAGCGTAAGACATATAAACAAATGAAGTTCCTAATAATGCCACTAACACACCTCAGCGAGAACAAACAAAAAGTTTCATACAATGAACTAACTAAATGCATACAATGCTGCATGCAGAAGTATGTCACTTCATTCAAAGTTCTGCTTATTGATTTATAGGAAAACTGATCCAGCTAGGCGTGTTATTTCAATGAATACGGAACTGCCTTTATCTACCATTGGTGCTAGTGGTAGTAGGTGTGATAAAAAAAGCAAACTATGTATGGGACATAAAGTAGGTAATGGTCTATTTATAAATTAGTCAATAATTATTATGTGATGATGCTCTGTGCGTCATTGATATAATTATGGAAAAATTAGAATTCTCTTTGATTATTCGTTTTTGAGCATTTGTAAGTATTCAGTATTTACTTTATCACCAGTATTTACAATATACTATAATTAGTATAATTTACTATATTACTAGTAAAGTGGTAGCTTATGGAAACATCAGTAATGGATACATATGCAAACATTTGTTATTGTTAAAAGAAACACAAGTAAAATTAATACCTTTGGTACTTTTGCATATTTTCCTGTGCGAGTATCTCTTATAATTGCTATGTCCAGCATATCCATCTCATTATTTTGATCCACCCAGTGTAAGTAAAAACCATATTTATCCACTTTCAAAGTCACCGGCGTTGCCACCCCAGAATCCTACGATTACATAGCATTTGATATTATGAAAGATTTATTTTTGCCGCGTGACTGTTTACTATAATTGCTGCATAATGTACTTTCCGATAGTGCCATGTCCAAGTTCATTTATATCGGGAAAAGAAAGCGACGCGAGTTATTATCATGGAATTCTAATTCCTTTGTTTTTTTTTTGGCGTTGCTAAATTAGGAGGAAGCGCTCTTTTATGCCTAAAGTGACCTTTTACATTTATACTTTTACTAGCGCTCGACATTAAAACTGTCGACTACTAGCCGTAACATTAAAAATACACACGAACCTCGTCCCACTTGATAAACTTCTCTCCAGTTTGCAGCTGCTCGGAAACTTCCACCGGCTTTATGTGCATGGTGACACCTGTACCCTTATTGCTTGCCATCCTGACTCCTTGTTACCGCAAAACTTGCGCTCTTCAACACCGAATCTTCTTTATGAACGTAGTGGCAAAGCGACGAGCGGCGTGGAGAACGGCGGTAGCGAACACGCGGACGTTGACCACGAGGATGACGACGACGATGATGATGATAGCGGTGGCGACGGCGACGACGGCGACGGCGACGGTAACGACGACGACGG
>NW_017296881.1:1383829-1387899 GCF_001594075.2 Trachymyrmex cornetzi | reverse complement strand
GGCGGCGACGGCTTCGACGACGACGACGACGACTCCGACTCCGACGGCGACGACGTCGACGACATAAGCCTCATTGAGATTTCAAGCATTAGGAGCACCTGGATTACCGTGTTTTGGTCGCCGCTGCTGGTACCAAGGCGAGGGCGACTGT
This sequence comes from Trachymyrmex cornetzi, assembly GCF_001594075.2. NCBI lineage: Eukaryota > Metazoa > Arthropoda > Insecta > Hymenoptera > Formicidae > Trachymyrmex > Trachymyrmex cornetzi. Next base: position 1,387,748 of record NW_017296881.1, on the reverse strand, counting down.
CGCCGTCGTCGTCGTCGCGTTGAGCACACCTCGCGCGTATAAATACACAGGTGTATCTTAAGGACGTGCGCTCGACGCGTCCCCGGGAAATCTGCGAAGGACCTCGAACGTCGAACCCAATCACTCGCGAGCCGAGTCACGGGTTCAGCCGGGTCGTCGCGACTGGACGAAGGTCATCCACGGAGACATTTCATCGACGAGGAGGAGCGTGCCGTGACGACGATTGTTCGGAGCACGAATCGGGTGTCCTTAACCGAACGCGCGCGCGCGCGCGCGCACACACATTACACAAACCACACGCGCACACACACGACAGGACTCGTCGAGAGAGAATGACGGGACAACGACGATTGAAAACGCGACTATAAGTCACCGACTCTCCGCACGTGTGGTTGGATGTAGCAAGCACTCTCAACAGTCTCAACGCTACTCTCACGCTCAACCGCCCGCTTACTCGTCGACCTCGTCCGCCTCGTCGTTGATCCGGCACGGCCGCTTGCTCCGTTTTCAGCAGCATCGTCATCCTCCTTCCGCGCCGAGTATCGCGCCGCACGCCAACGGCCAAAGACAAGCACCGACAGCACTGGACAGCACCGCGCCGTCCGCGCACTGTCAACACCAGGAGGCGCTCTACCGGGAAGACGGCCGCGCGCGACCACCGTTTACGCTTCAAAATTCATTTCCACGCCGTGACGATTCACGATTCACGATGTGACGTCGAAGAGATTCATCATTAGTAATTTCTCGCGACTTAACATCCTTAAATTACAGCGATTTCGTCCGATTAACATTAATTTATGTGATTAATTCAAGTGGCAGAATTGCTGGAAAGATCATTTTTAGCTGTATAATTCATTGTCCCTGATCTAATCGATGGTTCTAGTTTGCGTTCTAATTTCCTTGAAACAGCAAAAAATTAATTTTATGCGTGTCAACAAAATTATGTATAGGACCTCTTCTTTTCAGCCTTGCATTCATCTTTTTTTTTCTCCAAGGTAGAAAACAAAAAAAGAAGGATGAACCATGCAAAAAGTAATTCAGCTGAAAAGAACAGAGCTTTATAGATATTATTTGACAAAGTAGAGTTCAAGAGTTTATCTCGGAGTCACTCTCAGCTTCTCTTGAAAACTGATCGAATCGGCTTTTTATTTCTTAATTTCTCAATTTTAGTTAAAATAAGCCAAATGTGGTTTATAGTCTTAATTATGAAATTAAAAAGTTTTTTTTCTCTTTCCGAGAAAAAATTCTTCAAAACTAAACTCATTATCCTAAATACCATCCTAATAAGCAAGAAACATTTTGGAATATTTCAATAACATTGCAACAACATTTCAGTAACATTGCAGCAATAATTGTTACAACGTTGTAACATTGCAACGTTTCGAAATGTTTCTTGCTTACTGGGATTACAATAACATTGCAGTAATATTACTGCAAGCTTCTACATATATGCTGTATGAGAAGCGACTGTGATTCTTTTCTCTGCTTTTTAAATTACAATGTGTGTTTCTATATTTAAAAAAGAAATCTCTTTCTTCACTTTCATCTTCTGGAATTTTTTCAATTTTTCCACCGTAAAAGGACGTGATTATCATTATAATATCGCTCTCTCGTGTCTCTTCCACTCTTCTCGCACAAAGTGATTGCGGCGAGAAGACACGAAAGGCTGTGTACGCGAGAAAGGCGGTGAAAGAGATTGACCAACGAGCGTTAACGAGGGCGCGAAGAGCGTCGAGAATTAACGACACCGGGGGGGATGGGGGCTGCGCGACCCTCTTCGATTATTATCCCCTCGGATACATACGCGCGGGGATCGATTTGCGGTTCTCCGTTCCGCAAATTCCGGAATCCCGCCGCGCGGGGCCTCGTAGCGCATCGATTTTGCATTAGTTCCGAGCAATTTGCACGACGCAACGACGTGGCGATGAGAATTAAATGGGTTTCCAACGGCTCGGATGATAGACTCTGCCCGACCGAGGGTTCTAGATTTTTCGGAAAATACGAGATAAAAAAAGATCTATACACGACGCATACATATATATGTCTTATGTTCGTTTCTATCAATGTAGTTTAATTTTAAGTTCGGTTCAACTAGTAACGTTTTCGATCGTAGCGCGTTTAGAACGAACTGGGTTGAATTAATTTAACGATGTTACATACTCTATTATTGATAGAGAATATAACATCAACCAATGATAGAGCATGTGACATCGACCTCCTAGGTCGGTTCAAATCCACTACATTAAAAAACGCTGTAACTCTTTTATCTTCTTCTGATTTTAAGAATTAGAAAAAAACGAAAATTAAGTTAAACCGAGATTAAAGTTAATCTACATTGGTGGAAACGGGCGTTAGGGTGCATTCCGTTTCACGCATGATGTGCATGATGGATCATTTTACTCTTCATTAATATTCGGCGAACAAGGATAAAATGATACATCAAGCGTGAAACGGAACGCACTCCTACGCGATAACTATGTAGATTCCGCTTTGAATTCGATCTAAAAATAAGCGTGCCCTTCCACAATAAAAAGAGGATGGACTAATCACCTACACCGCACCCATTAAATCGATCCAATCTCATCCAACTGCCATTAAATTTAAGTCAACTTGACTTAGCAAACATGTGAAATAGAACGGCAATGACAGTGACGACAATGAGGTGACGTTCCCGTGTATTCTCCTCCTTTGTGTCTGCAATAGCGTCTCTTATCACCAACTTGGGATTCATTTCAACGACAGTTGATAAGAAAAATCGTGCGATATAACGATTAAGAAATCGCAGGTCGCGGCCCTCCTAAAAAATATTTGTTGCGCATTATCGCATTTGAAGGAAACAAGGAGAAAGGGGAAACTTCAATGGGTTGCATTCCCGTATTCGGATTAAGATATAATGAAATGTAATATTAAAATATTACGATTGTATTATTACTCTTAAACACACAATCCCTACTATGATACAGACATTCACTCTTACATCGTTTACGACTAGAAACTCAAGATTGTTCGCATACGCAAATGGACGTGATGATATATTAGGTATTCGTTTGATATCTATACAGTTCCCATTTATTTTATTAGGCCTTAGCGCGAATAATAGTTTCAGGCCTTGAAATCAAAAATATTATCAAAAGCATTAAGTAGACGAGTGGAAAATATTTATCAGAAATTGTTATCTTGAAATAAATTGGATAGCAGTTATTTGAGAGCAATACACGTATTCATCTAAATACTTAAATAAAAATAATTCTTTAAATAATGGGAAAAGCACTTCATAAAACAACACTTAGTGTTTAAAGAACGTGATGTGCCGTGTAAATATAGTGGAAGTAAAAAATTCTTATATCATTAGAATATAAGATAACGTAAACATAATATATATAAAAAAGGTTTCTTTGCCTTAATTTCAGTATGTTTACAAATCTATTATGTCGTCGTTTCTATTGATCGGGTCTCCCTTGAGCAACGCCACAATCATGCTAAAGAGTAAAAAAAAGAACAAATATTTTTCATTTCTTACTCACTATATGTAAAAATATGTATTTTCCATATTTCTTTTACTATATATAAATTGTATTTATGTAATACTTACCAATAAAGATAAATGAAAAAGAATACAATACAATATCCAAGATGAATCATGCAATCACGTGTATATCTCTTCAGCTTGCTGCGATTGTGAATCTCTGTGGGATCGTAAACTCCCATATTACCACTAGGAACGCTAAAGTACTCGTAAAACAACCAAATTGACATCGGTATGTTCATCAGCGTTAATATAAACTGTCCGTGTATCAATAAAAGAAATACCACAAACGTATGTCCTATTAACTTTGGCAAAACTCCCTGCAAATGAAAATTAATGATGAATAATTTACATTATATTTACATATATATATATATATATGTATGTATGTGT
>NW_017296881.1:1342954-1381921 GCF_001594075.2 Trachymyrmex cornetzi | reverse complement strand
CTGTGTGTGTGAGTTTACACATCTTATTTTCTTACACATATAAAATATTTTTTGATATATATATATATATATATATATATATATATATATATATAACAGATGACATATCATACCATATTTAACTTGGAACAGCATTCTTGTGCATTCAGATAATCACACTCGAGATCAGACAGCGTTATAATCTTTACACTTTGGTCAAGGAGAGTAATGATATGACAATTAATTAATAATGTCTAATAACAAATTCAATTATTTGGGTTACACAAGATTAGTACAAAGTTGTTATACATGAAATTAGTAAAGTTAAATGTAAAAACATATAAATATTTTAAATAACTAAATATGCAATAATGATATTGTCATATTATTTAACAGAATATATATGTACATATCATTTCATTGTTGATTATGCCATTGCATTCTGATACTTTATATAAAACAGCCTTTTTTTTAATGTATACTAATCTAGTAGTATAGTGTAGTATAGGTAACCAAGCAAAAATACAATGTAACACAGTGAATCATTACATTCTTATTGTTTGTCAACATTAAACAAGGATGGAATGATTCATTGTGTTATACTGGCTGTGTTCCAAATTTACTTCCAGCATTGAAAATGCTACAGTTTACGTTACATGCACTATAGATTTTCAGTACTGGCAGTTAATTTTGGAACACAGGCACTGTGTCATCTGTCTCTCACTGGAAAGCACCAAAAAATTCTGATTCTTTCTTGCTTGTGTAGGCGGGAGGAAGGTTTGAAATTAGCGCCATTGCATCGCTGCCAATTCCAAAATAACCTCTTATTGCAAAGAAAGTCTCATGCGTACAAAGGCCATCGTTTCGCGAGCCCAGCATTGAAATTATCAAAAGAGATGGAATGAACCTGGGTGACAAAAAGGATACATAATACACCAGAAGGAACAGCACACAGCCCGTGACAAATAGCGCGATTACGAACAGAAACGGATCCGCGATTAGGCTCATGATGCTGCTACTTCTGCGTGAGAACGCTGCTGAATGGTGATCACATGAGATTCGCGGCTTGATAAGTGCCTCCTCCGGATACTTGTCAGTACTCGTCAGTATTCGTACTCGAATACTCGCTCGCCGGTTAAACTTTTGCCCACTTTTGCCGTAAACTTCCGGGGTATCGCTTACGATTGTTGAAATGCACACTTCACAGGGTTGCCAATCGCCAACGCTCAATCGGCTCAATCTCCTGCAATCTCCTGCGATGTCACGGATGACGGACCGTCCCTCGCCCCTCACATATACGCAAATTATTTTTACTGAACAAATTACACAAAGTTGATCAAATCTAGAATTCGTAATAATAAAAATACTAATCAAATCATTAGATTGCGAATTCCAATCGTTTTCTAAGGACAAATCGATCATTTATTATGAAAGATTCATTCAAGAATTCGCAGAAAGTGTGCGAAGATTCAATACTTAATCGGCTTAATGTATGTACGATATTCTTAACGGAAAAATTAATTCGATTTTTGACAATTTCAAACTGTTTTATGATGTCAATCATACCAACGTGTGCTGGTTTTAAGTTAGACTGGCCGTTGGATTGCTGCGCATGCGTGGAAAATCTGGGAACGTTAACTCTAATTCTGTTGGCCGCTCTGCAACATATCCGTTGTTCGAAAAATCAAACGAATTCTGTGTATTATTTACGTGTGTACAGTAACGGAGGTTTGTGTACTCCAGTGTACTCCGTAATTCTCCAGCGACTTTAAACACGGTGATGCTTGACAGTTATGGAGCTATGGGAAAAAGTTATCTTAGAATGGGTGAGTAGTAATTTTACGTATAAGTGCCAAAAATTACGCGCAAAGCGTCTCTGTGGTCTTTCGTGTATTCACAATTACACAAACGTCGAACTCTCAGTTTCAACAAATAAATTTTTCATATCTTTTTATTTGTGCTCTTTGCAATTTTTTAACGTAAATTTTTAATTTTAATTAAATATATAAATTATTTTATGATCCTAGAGTTTTAAGAACTAGAGTTTTAAGAACTTTTTAATTATGTTTAATAGAGAGCTCACACAAGAAGAAATATGTTTCATAGACAAATGTTTAAATTTATAGATCAATTGCCTGGAAGTACAGGACAAACCGGTGAATAATATAATAGAACTGCAAGATGGAATATTTTATATCAATTTCTTAAAATTAATGTGAGTATATTGCAATGCAAAACCTATTATCTAAGCCTATTCTTATTCAATTCATTATATTACAGAAAATGGAAGAAGCTTCAGGATTTTAATCAAGAGGATATTATGAAATTTATGGAAGGCAAGTAAATTCTTGTTTTTCATTTTGCTTAGTTTCCTAACTGTATCATCTGTAAGTTCTTGAATTTGAAAAGTAAAATTGAAGTTAATAGGAATACAATACTAAGTGGAATATAAATGCTACTTAATTTTTAAAATTTTAAGTGATATATGTAACTAGGAAAATAAAATTATGTTATATTGTCTGTTTACAGAGGAATATCCTACTTTTAAAGTTAACAAAGATGATAACGAAGAACATATATACATTGCGTCTTTGTTATTGTTACATTTGTGTCGAGTACTTTTTGCAATACATCAGTCTCTGCAATACAACATGTGTGACAACTTGAGAAACGAAACACAAATTAGAGTTAAAGCCTTTCTCGAAAGTGTTCTACCTATTGGCAAAGATATTACCAAGGAAACTATGAAAGAAGTTATTATGGAGGTAGAGGATACATCAACATCTATGGATAATTGCAGAACACCACGAACACCGCGAACATCGCCCAATAACGTTTTGAATTCGCCTCTAACATGTTCTGGACGTAGCAAAAAAATTTTGATTGAACGGGTTCGAGAATTGAGAGATTTGAAGTGTAGCTTGGCGATAGAACGATTTACTAATGCGGATTTACGGGACGACATATTAATGCAGCACAATAAAATAAAAAAGTTGCAGAAAAAGCTTGACGAAAAATCCGCGAAAATGAAGGAATTGCGAGATGGATGGTTCAAGCCAAGCACTCCTCAACCATCTCGTATACAAGAAGATAATTCACAAGAGGATTATTACAAAAGATATATTAATGATATGGAAAATCAATTGAGTAAACAGCAGGATGAAATTAATAAACTGGAGACAGAGAAAGATGCTATGTCAAAGGAATTATGTTGCACGCGTAGAACATCTAAACATTACAAGGAAAATTTTGCAAATTGCGAACGGTCCTTGGAATCTTTAGCAAACAAAATTGAATTGAAGGACAGAGAACTGATAGAACTTAGAATGCACAATGAAGAATTACGCGCGCATATGAAAGAATTGAATAGAAATACTAATCCAGAACAAAGTTTTGAAGTTGAAGATCTATCATGTCCTGCCACTGGATCATTGAACACTAGCGAAGTTTTAAGTACTGTAATCGATATCCAACTCCAGGAAGCCAAAGAAGAATCTGCTATATTGCATGCTCAAATTGATTCTTTAAAAGGAAGATATGATCTTCTTACGAAGGATTATAGAGCTGCAATAGAATCTAATAGAGATTTGCAAGAAAAGGTAAAGACGCTAGGTAGAGTACAAGCAGAATTAAATAATGTACAGAAGGAATTAGATGTATCAAATACAGCTGTCGCAAGTTTACAAGTAGAAAAAGTCTCTCTTGTTACTCAAACTGAAGATTTGAAAAATTTACTTTCATCTAGAGAGAAAAAATTATCTGAAACAGAACAATCGAATGTCGCACTGAGTACAGAATTGGAAAACTTAAAACTAGACATGAAGAATTTGAATGAATTATTTGAAAATGAAAAGACAAATTCCTCGCATTTAAGCACTACTTTAGAACAAACAAAATCACAGATAACAGAAAATCTTGCATGCATTCATAAGCTTACCGATGAAAGAGATTTGTATAAATCTTCCATCGAAAATTGTAGCAAAAAATTGAGAGATATTTTACATTGTGATAATCAGCAATTTGTAGAAGTTAAAACTGATAATTTAAATAATTCGACGCTTAATAATCTTACAAAATATATTGAAACAATGTTACATAACTGTAATATAATGCGCGTTTCATATGAAAGTGATATCGAGAAATTAAAAATAACAATAGATGAAACAAATACAAATCTATGTAAGCAACAATTAACCATTACAGCTTTAGAAGAACAAAATAAGCAGAATCTTGTGGAACTAGCTAACATCGAGGAAGAGAAGAAGCAAAAGGATTTATTAGTAAATGAACAAAAGCAAATTATTCTTACATACTCACAAGAAATTGAAGTTCTAAAAGAAATTAGAGAGGAGAAACTCGTTTTGGAACAAAATTTACATGAATTAACAAATAATTTAACAAATCGAGAGTCACTGCTGAGACATGCTATGACACAGTTAGAAGAGCTACAGAATATAAATAAAGATCTGAAATTATTAAAAGAAAAAACTGAGCAAGACTCTGAAGAATTCAAAAAATTTGTTAAACTAACATTTGAAAAATTGCAACATGAATATTACACGTTGCATCACGATTATTATAAAGTACAACAAGAAAAGGAAAAATTAGAGTATAATTTCAATTGTAATAAGGAAAAATTATCAAAAATTCAAGTAATAAATACTACATTACAACAAAACTTATTAGAAAATAAAGAAAGGATAGATACTTTAGAAAAGAAGGAAACAAGTCTCTTCACTGAATTAAATGAATACAAACGCAATGTACAAGAATTAAGAGATATGAATCGAACGTTGGAAGAGCTATACGCAGTGACGAAAACTGAAACAAATAATAAACTTGAAAGTCTCAAATCGGATTACGCTAAACTATTACTCGAATTGAAAGATGCCACTGATAAGCTAAATTTATTACATCAAGAAAAGAGTGATACAATGACGCAAATAGGATTAAAAGAAGCACAAATTAACAAGTTACTTTTAGATGTTTCAGCTTTAAAATCAGAAAAGAACGATTTAATGTATTCTCATAAAGAAACACTTGAAATGAAAGATAAAGAACTAGAAATGAAAGAAAAAGCCTTATTGACGTTACAAACCAAAATGGAAAAAATGATCAGCGAAGCAAATGTGACGGAAAAAAAGATGAAAGAGATAATTATTAATCTTCAAGAAGTAAGATCCAGTCAGGATGCTGTCTTGGCAACTCAAGAAGCAGCTCTGAAAGAAAAGTGTCAATACATAGAAGAACTTCAAGAAAGGTTTGACAATTCGAAGGATATCTTGAATAAAGAACTTGAAGAAACAAAATTATCATTACGTGAGTGCCAAATTAAATTCTTTGACTTAGAAAATCAACTTAATAATCAAAATAGGACAATAACAGAATTGCAAGACATGCTCAAAACAATAAATGTAGAACTTGAAACGAGTAAAGAGTATTGTAAGCATATAGATGCAAGTCAAGAGGAAATTATAAAATTATGCCAAGAATTGGAACATCCAACAAAAAATTTAAATTCTACGATTACGAAAACGTGCTCGGACTTTGATATACATGATGTATTGCAGTATGAGTGTATTAATATAGAGAATAAGTATAAGTGCATTAATATAGACAATAATGCAAATATCTTAAATATTATTAAGACGACTCTTGATGAATTACACAAATCTCAGAAAATTATCTTGCATTTATCATATGCAAATATAGAATTGAATGAAACTTTGTCGAAACAAAAAGTACTTGTAGAGAACAGTGTAAAAGACAAAGAAGAAGTTTGCAGTCTCAAGAATAAGATACGAGAATTGGAAATAATAGCACTGAAACGAAATAATTATATCAAGAGCCTCATAAAAAATAAGGAATCTTTGCAGGAATCTTTGCAGAAAGTTTTCGCCACGCGCAATGATTTAGATACTATTTTAACATCAACTAAACAAAAATGGAATGAAATACTGACAAAGTTTCAAAATATTTTTTATACTGAGCATTCCATTTGTGACGAGCTTAAACAGCTGCAAATTAAGAAGACAAATCTTGAAGATACATTGTTGAAGTGTCAAATTGATTATTTAGAGAACATCACATCTATATCTGACATTTTATGGGAAAAGTTCCTGTGGACAGAACAAAAATTACATGATACCTATTTATGTTCAATACATGAGAAAGAATGTTTGGATATACTAACTAATGTAGAAGAAGATCAATTTTCTAATGAGAAAATGGTAATTAATATGGAGCTGGAAAAATACAAAACGCTGCAAACTGATGTAATGAAATCTGAAGAAGAGATAGAATCTTTCACTGCTTTAGTTACTTTTTACGATAACAGTTTAAAATCTGGCGAAATCAAAAGTCAAGTAGAGATAGAAAAGCAATTACAAAATCAAATTAATCAGTTGACAAAGGAAAGGAAAGATCTAAAAACTAAAATGGACACTATACGTTCGAGGAATATAAAATTAGAGAAAAATATTGATGAACTTAGAACGGAAATAAAGAAGTTAAAATCGACGGGGTCATTGCCGGTGGAGACAGCATCGACGGAAGTTAACTTAACAATCTCTGAAGGATCTGAAGTGCAATCCCTGAAAGATGAGTTAGAACATTTGAAAGAACAGAATCAACAGCTACATGAAGAAAAAGATGAGTCAAGCAAGCTAGCAAAACAAAAATTTGACAGTCAGTTAAAAGAAATACATGCCAAATATGAACAAAAATTAGAAGATATCAAACAACAAATGGTAAGTAGAAAAATATCTATATTTTAAAATTTTAGGACTCATGTTTCACGTAAATGTTACTTTACGTTAAATTTACAGAAAACACTCTATAATGAGCAAATAACGAAGTCAAGTAAGGATCAAGAGAAGATTATGCAAGAAAAGTGGCAAAATCAAATGGAAATAATGTGTCACAAGCAGAGAGATGAGCTTAACAGATACAAAGCACACGTTAGTGACTTAAGTTCACAACTTTGGAGTGTGGGAGAAAAACTCCTAATCGAGCAACAAGAGAAGGAAAATGCGTTACAGCGTGTAACAGTACTAGAAACTAATCTTAAAGAATTCCAAACAAACCAGCCAATAGCCACAATTTCGCGTAAGACTTGCAAGTACGCACACAACTATTCCTTAAATGGGAAACATATTGTAAAAAAAAAATTGTCAATTTAATGATTAATTAATCTATTATAGAATGGAGAAACAAGAAATGGTACCTGAAAATATACAACACGCACATAAAGTAACAACGCTTATAACTGAAGAAACACTCGAAAGGAGGCACAGTATTAGAAACATGCAAGCGATGGGCAGTGTATTTAAAACGGAGGACGAGGAGGAAGTCTTTGATAATGTTTATCTAAGTATATTTTGCACATTATAAATATTCCAAAGTGAATAAAAGGTTAAATTTGATTTTTCTATGGTATGTATTAACTGATGCTCTCTATTTCAGCTGATATGAAAAGAGGCAATTTCATGCCTATCACAGATATCAACCGTTTGTCCGTTTTACAAATGAGAAACTCTCTCTGCAAGCCTCATTTGAAATCTTCTTATCCAGCAGAAATGCAATTTCTTCCTCCAACTTTGACTGAAGAAGAGATTAAGGTAAGTTTCTCCTTAATATATATTACATCTTTGGAATTCTTATTGAAAATATTAAATATTTTTTTAATCTCGAGTAATATATGTCTTGTTCATGTGTTTTTTTTTTTATAGACGGGTTCTTCAGTAGAAGAAAATTTTAACGATAGTCTTAGCCAAAGTCTTCTCCCAGAACAGAAAGCCAGAAAAAAAGATAAATCTCAGGTAAGAATAGTGTTCATCGCGTTTTATGAAATCATCTCTTAAATATTTGCAATACTTTCAACATTTATTGATATCATATAAAATATATAGATATCATATAAAAAACCCGGTCCTCCAACACCAAGCAAAAATGGAGGAAAATTATCATTGCAGGTATTTGCATATCCTCGTGCATGCTATTACTGTGCATATTCTTTGCACACAGTTACAAAAAATCTGTTCAAGAATTCGCTAAAACTGAAAGAATAAAACTTTTTACGACACTTTTTTTATTATGCAATCGTATCATTAGAAAATTACTAAAAATTTGTGTAGGGTAATGAAATAAGAAGCCCAAGTTCACGTATATTAAGAGAGCGAAATGTGGATAGAAGAACCATGACTACTCCTCATTCGCTGAAGAACATATTCTCGCTAAAACGACAAGATGAAGTGAGTATAAAAAATAAATATAAACAATTTTATATTAAGCGATATTAATATGTTAAACATATTTTTTTAATAGAATGCAACCAGCACGCCAAAACGCAGACTCAGTAATCTTTTTCGCAAATCTCGTTTACAATCGGATCGCTGAATAAATATTGTAGTCATATGATTATGTATAAAAAGTAATATGTGTTAGCATAACAACTAAGAGTTTTATAACTACAAATTATATTCTTTTATTTTACATAATTTACATGACATCTGCATTATTTATTTAAATATTACGGATGTCATGTAAATTATATGAAATTAGTAGCTATAATAATTTTACTCTATATATATGACTATTCTTATTTTTTGTTATGTCAAATATTATATATTGGAAGAAGATTGAGAATTATCGTAACTTTTGCAATGATACGTGTAATAATGTGTAAATAGATTGTGGCACATAAATAATATTTTATAAATTTATATGAAACATTCAAGTGTACAAAACATTATCACAAAATGTACAGGAAAAGCAAGATATAATTATAAAAGTATATCAAGTTTACCATGTGCCTCTACAATGCCTTCACAAATAAAACTATTAAATAAAGCTATTAAACAATTTTATCTATGTTGTGTATTTATTTAAAAAAGTTATTAAATGGTCGATAAGTATGATATTTTTTTAAATATTAATTTTTATATAAAAATGAAATATATATATTGTATTATTTTAACATGAATAATGTAATAAACTCAATTCTGAAAACTTAAAATTTTTTCTCACATGTAATAACGTATATGTTATAATGTAATGTTCGTTTGTCGAAACGTATTAATACATGTATAATGAAATAAACTCAATTCTGAAAACTTAAAATTTTTTCTTATATATAATAACGTATATGTTATAACATAATGTTCATCTGTCGAAACATATTAATACTTGTTCTATACATATATAAAAGCTCTATGTATCTATATAAATTAAGTTGAGATTAGGTTTGTGTAATTTTCAAATCGCGTAGCTGCTTTGAATACATATCACAATCCAATCGTCTAAATTTAAGAATATGAGAGAGCGAAGCTTTTAATAATTACGATGTCTCCTACTCAGAATCAGATTCCTGTAATTTAATTTGAATCAATATATATCATGTAACTCGTAGCATTATATTCATGCTGTAATATTATTCGAACTTACCATATATTGTCCCTCAACATATCTTCCCGAGTTTCTAGAGGTTCTCCGCAATTCCCTGTGCTCTACGTGATCCTGATTCCGCCGTCTATTGAAAAATTATGTTCCGTTTATTTTATAATCTCAAAATAGATACATGACAGCATACTTACGATCTTGATTGAATTTGTAAAGTTTTAAGTCTGTTATCAATATCATGTGAAGGACTCGTCGAGGTATCTTCTATGACTGCTGTAGGAGACGTTTGTATTTCTGCAGTGTTATTATTATCATAGAAAGCATTTGTTTTGGCTCCACGTATTACCACTTTAGTAACTGGTAATCTAAAAATGAAATGATCATATTGACATTTATTAAGTAAATGTATTTTATAATTTAAAAATGATCTATATTTCAATTGATGCATTACTTTTTTCTACTGATATTTAAATCAATAAAAATATGAAAAAATAAATTACTCACTGATTTTTCCGTGGACCACGTTTTTTCTTTTGTTTACTGAAATAAAAACGCCTATTTTCAGGTGGAAGTGCAATTATTCTGATTACTCGAGATAAAGGGACAAAAATATCAAAATTACGAGAAATTGTCAAGTGCATACATATCGATTTGTATACTGAAATATATGTGTATTTAGAATTTTCTTAAAATATTACTTTTTAATAAGTAAAATATTAAAATGGAAGTAACAATATCAAGAAATGATATAGATGACACATATAGAATATAATGACACATATTTATGAAGTGGTGGGTATAGAGAACGGCGTGTCACATGAAGAGGAACATAGGCATCATTAATTTTAGGAAATATGAAGCATACAGAAATGATCAATTCTTTTATTTTGCTACATGTTAATGTAATTAATAAAATATATTTTTTTTGCGCTTTTCAATGACTCTTTTTAATTTTGATAAAGTAGGATCTAGGAGCGCTGGGAATAGAAGGTCTTATTTGAAGCAATATTTATTCATATGTCTATCACACCAATTTGTATTATTAATATATAAATAGAATACAAAGTTTTTTAAGCTTACTTGATTTTCAATCTCGATAAAATACACACATCGTTCTCTATGCACTATTTTTTCAATTACCTCAAAAATATGATACGATAATATTATATATTTGTAATAATCTCTTATTCTAGCAGAAATGCTTTGTTGTTAAAACAAGCACGAAATATAATAGATTACATCGAAAATATACAATTTTTGTCCCTTACATATAGTTTTAAATATACACGATTGATATATAATTTTTATCTAAAAATATGTTCTTAAATTCTTTTAAGGTCGCCTGTAACAAGCGGTTAGGCTTACTACTCATGCAAACATATATGTGTATACAAAAAATAATTTTTTTGTTTAAAATATTATGATTTTAAGTAACAATAGATATTTACAAATTAAGCACAAGCATGCAGTTATACTGCAAGCACAGATCGCAAATTTTAAATAAAAAAATATACAACTTATGATTCCACATTCTCTCTTTCTTCCTCTTTCTCTCACACGCACACTTTCTCAATAGTGCTTTAAATTTTTTAATATTTCAAAATTATAAAATTATGATAATTATAAAATTTCGTATTTTAACATATCAAAATAATAGTTTTTAACAGTATACATCGATTCATCATACATAGAATTCATTCTTTTTCATAAATTTATCATAGCAATGAGTCGTAACATACTAAAGTTTTACGAATATATCATAAAATTAATAAAGCATTAATGAAAAAATGGCAGTAAAATAAAAATATTATTAGTAATGGGACTGCTACCACTATTTCTACAGAACTACATTTTGCAAGCAACATTACTGTCTTATAGCAATAATAAAAGAAGCACATTAGTATGTGCATAAAATTTACGCACTTTTAGTTTTATAATATATATTGTCTACATAATATATATTATATATAATATTCTAATATATTTTTTTGTTAAACTTATTAGTATGATTTTAATTATAATTACAAGTAACTTATATGTAACTAGTCGATAACACAAAGAAAATTTGTCAAGCACTTGAATATTATCACAATAAAAATTAAATGCTTTACTAGTTGCTGCAATACAAACTATATATATTACACATATATAAATTATAATATATAATTATAAC
This sequence comes from Trachymyrmex cornetzi, assembly GCF_001594075.2. Lineage (NCBI taxonomy): Eukaryota > Metazoa > Arthropoda > Insecta > Hymenoptera > Formicidae > Trachymyrmex > Trachymyrmex cornetzi. The sequence goes on along the minus strand of NW_017296881.1, from coordinate 1,370,370 downwards.
ACATAACTTGAAATGCAAGCTATACACAATATGTAACTACATACACACATATAGATAGATAATATAGTTTGCATTACAAAAGCCTAAAGTATTTTGTTTTTATTGTTTTTATATTCGAGCGCTTGCCGATTTTTTGTTATCAAACAGTTACATATAACAATTATTTTCCATTATAATTAAGATCATCCTATAACAAGTGTAAGAAAAAACAATATTATATTAGATTTGCTCTATATTCGGGTACTTCCAACTCACCCAGCAAGTTCGTGATCAGAACCTTCGTCAGGTTCATCAGCATCTTCTTCTTCTGCAATAATAAATATTATTGTTTAGACGATGAAGAAGACAGGATAACTTAAAATTAATACTTTACTCTTAATACTTCTATAATTACAATCATAAACGCAATTATTTCTGCAATATACGATGTTTGTGTCTATCTCAGTTTAAATCCGAATCCAATTCTACAGCATTACATTATTTTAGTCTTGCATGAAAACGGTAAGAAAATAAGTACTTTACAGTATTCAAAATTATGATACATTTACCAATTTTCTATTCAATTAATTTTGAAAAACGCGAGTTGTGTCTCATGAATATATACATCAGGAGCACTTTTCAAAATAATCATAATGACACAAAATCTTTTACCTGCTAAATCTTTCTTGCGTCTTGTGTAAGCTCGTTTACTTGTAACTGGTACTTGATCAGTTTCACCATGTAATAAACTGTTTCTGTATAATAATAAAGGCTGCCAATCCTCTCCTCGTGAAGATGGCATTCCAGCTTGTAGTCGTCTATCCAGAAAGTTGAGTCTACAATTGAATACATCATATTAAAATTCATAAATTTGAAGAAAAATATTGGCACAAGTTAGATTTAAAATATACTTACACTAAACGTTTATCTTGTTTGAGAAGTTTATTCGTGAATTCTGACAGTATTTCCAGGAACGGTAAATTCGGTGGTGGACCTGTAGGATCCTGTTCGATACCATCTGGAGGAGTAATGACGAATAACACTCCTGCACGATGCAAGGCCGTAATCGCTTCACGATTTTTCACAGCGTCCAAACCAAAGGATAAAGCAAATCGTTTCGCCAGTTCCTAAATATAATTAGATTTTAGCATATTTTATCTCATTGCATTACAAACTACGTATTGATAGTTACATACCTTTATCGCGGTAAATTCTTCGCTATTTCTATTCACTTTGCCCTTTTCAGCCATTATCTCATTGTACAAAATATTTAAGCTTTGTTGCATCGTTAATGCACAATTCGTTTTGTTGATGTCTCTCGCTTTCCCTAATGTGGTTTTAATAATATCGCCATAGTCATTGTAATATTTGACGTAATGTTTAAACACATCTGCCGCAGCTTTCGTGGGAATCATATTATATACGATTAACTTGCAGTAGCCAGCCAAAAAATTTCTTCGTTTATGTAGTTCTTCGATTTTAGAATGTTCATCATGCTCATCTGTGAAATAAATTCATATTATATATATTTTTATTTAATATATCACTCCTTTATACTCTTCCAAAGTGCATTACTTAAAAAATTAAATTTCACAGAAAAGAGGAGAAGTATTTTTCAACTTGACAAAAAATTATTAATTAATCAAATAATAGCGGCAAAAAGAATATATCCTTAATATGGTCAAATGTCATTTTTGTTATTTTTGTTTCACAATCTTTGAAAAAAAAGACCATCCTTTTTGAGCTATGCCAATTTCTTTATGAAGTTAAATTACTTCACTTTTAATAATTGATGGGATAATGTTTATTTAATTCATTCATGATAACACGAAAATAAGGTTTTTTTTAAATTGTTTATCTTTTTAAGAGAGCAATATATTAATTATTCAGTTGAGACACTGAACTGTCTAATAATAGAACATTTTCCTATCAAACAAAAAATCTACGTCTAATTCCCAATCTTACTGTCTCGCATATAATAAAAGATATTACTTTCTACTATGATACAAATAAGAACTAAAACAAATTTTAAGATACATAATAAATAAATCGCTGTATGCATGTTAGGAAAATAAAAATAAAAATAATAAATCACCATCTTCCTCTTCGGAGAAGACATACTCTTGTATAAATCTATTGAGCATGTTTTGCATTGCTTGGTCCGGTTCATATACCAATTGATGCATCAAGGGATTAGTATGCGTAGTCAGTTGGTTGCAGAATACTACTAATAAGTCACATATGGTATTGTACGCAACTTCCCTTAAGATCGGCGATGATGGCTATTTAACATTACAAATATTATTTATAAAACATTTTACGTAACTTTGTTTTTTGTCGAATTTGGGTAAAAATTATAATTACCGTGCTGCTACTATCACCACTGACGAAATGGCGCATCAAACCTATAAACGAATGCAGTCGTTCATTCAACTGCCGACATTCATTCTCGCCACGACTGCCAGAGTCCACAGCTTCCATCAAATGATGTTCGCCCCATAAAATGGCGAAGAAGCATGCGCTTATGCAGTATTTAACTGCCTTAGGTGGTAAGCATCTGCGTATAAACAATTAAAATTAAAATATATTTAAACATATTTGTATAGTTTCATAAATATAAGGAAAATTACTTTGAAGGATCCTTTGCATCTTCAATATCCTTATACAATGAATCCCATATACCCCAAGGATTCATATTGTGACAGGAATAAAATATAGAAACTTTTTTGAGTGATTGGACAACGTTAAATATTTCATCTTCGTCTGGCTCCTCATTTCCCTCAATCAAATTTCTATATTCGTCGATCGCCTCTTTATATTTATTTACGATTGAATCGATTAAAGTTGAACGAGCGACGTCACACCTATAAGAAAATAATAATTTGAATACTGAATGCTTTAATATGTACAATTTGAAAAAAGCGATATACATACCTAGTGAAGATAGCATGACCTTCCACACACATGTGTTCCAATGTTTTAGATGCTGTATCTAAAACTTCGGTATCATGCATTTTTTCTATAATCCCGTGAATTTTACTTAATAGAGAGTCTAAATTCATTTCCTGTCTAGATTTTGTATAAATATCTAAATCAAAATATTGCGGGATTGCGAGTAAATTTGCCAATTTTTCAGGATCCGCTCTGTACTTATCAAGTAACAGTGGTAACGTTTGAATAAAATGTTCTGTCAATTTTTGCTTATCATCGGAAACTTGTTTAAGTTCTTTCACCGACAGAATTTTTCGAGTAGGTCCACGGCCGACCGGTGCTTCGCCCGTAGCAGCTTGTTTTATGCAACACACCATCAATTCAATGAGGGATGTTTCTTTTTGATTATCCAACGCTTCCTCATCGGGACCAGCCTCCTCCAACAAAAGATCCGTCATGCATTCCCAATCCTTCATCATTTGATTAGTTTCGATCAAAGAATCAACTAAATATGCCCCGTGCTCGTGTAATTCGGATTCGATGAAAAACAGAACAAGATCACGTATAAGTGGCGTATTCGGTAATCGTTTCTTGCCACGTCTGGTCTTAACACTCGCCATAGTTACTTCGTCCAGACGGAATAAACGTTCGTTCAGAAATTCACCGGCTGCCTGCGCGACCGCGCGATGCGATGAATAAACAAGCTCGTACACATGTTCGCAGTCTTTATCAGTGAGAATTTCTCTATGATGTTTCAAGATTGAGATAACCAGTTTCACAGCCTGGACCGCCACATCGTATTCCTTGTCCAACGTCATTGCGACAATTCTATCCTTAAACTTACTTGTGAACAACTCGAGCTTCGTTTTTAGTTCCTCTGAGGCATACAATGGTTGTAATGCCTGCAAGCATTTTAGTCTAACTTCTCCAACTTTATCATGTAAAGTCCAACCTACAAAATTCAAACACGAAAATATAATATGACTCTTATTTTCATGTGTAAAAGTGAGAAAAATATTATGTACCAATATATTTCAAATAAGAATCATCTAAGAAATTTTGATGGAACTTCTTCATCCAGACTCCGATTTCTGCCATGCAAATCGCACGTATTTCCGGCAAGGTATCTCTGTATCTATGAACGAAAACGGATTTGAACATGTATGTAAGCATGTTCTTTATTTCGTCCATATTCTCTTCCAATTCTTTTCGCTTTGCCATCAAAGATTCCAATCTGTCTGCTGCTCTTTTCTCTCGAGCCTTTTGTCTCTCTGCTTCATACTGTCGTTGCGTGTTGTCCAAATTTATAGATACAGTTAAAGCAACATCTACCAAAGCTGTCATTAATTTCATGGCTGTAAAATTGTTTTATTAATACATATTTTGGAGCTTACAGTAAAATTTTATAAATACAGTTGCTCAGTTTGTTGAAATTTACCTGCAAGCGTTGCAGTATGTCTAAATGCTCTTACTTGTGAATCTGACAGCCCAGTTAGTAAAGAAATAACATTATCCATTAAAAATTGATCATAAATAATCGAATATTGGCACTGTCGGACGAGAATTTGGACGAATTCACAAAAATTTGCACGGAACTTCTTCCACTGTTGTCCCGTCATTATCAATGGATATTCACCACTTTCCTGCAGAATAAAATTTTATAATGATAAAGTTACGACCTGTTAAGCATTATAATCTGAGAAACGGACTTCGTCAAATTCCTCGGTCATCTTGCGAATTATTGCCACATGTTCCATGGTCAGTTGCATCTCGGAAGTAATGCGACCTTTGCAACCACTTGCATTAATAAAAAATTGCATCAACATAAGAAGGGCGTTTTCTCTGTTACTTTTGTACTTTTCTATCCAGTCGTCAACAATAGTCTGTCAAACAATATTTATAAAAAAATTTGATATACAGCTCTTCTTTGGGTACTTATTAATACATAAATCAACTTACAGTGAGCGAAGAACGATTATTTCTAATAACATAATAAAGACTAGCTTCATCTTCTAAACTATGCGGATGGTGCGCTCTTTTGTTACGTCCTCGTCCACCGCCACCTTTGCTTTTGTTGGTGGATAGTGGAACATAATCCGTATCGATTTCTTTGTACTTGGGTTGCTGCACCACGCCTCCTTTAAAAAATCAAAGATTACAATTTTTCATATTATTTGTGCTACAAGGTCCGTAAATATTGACAAAATACATATTCATACATACCACGCATCCTGGCACGCGTGTTTCTTGTAATTCTCATGTTAGAAGCCGCTGGTGTTGCAGGAGGCTCGAATTGTGTCTGATTATCAAGATTCCCTGATTGTTCCTGATATTGCGGTTGAGTTGTACCTGGCGAACTGTAGCTCTCAGAGGAGTAATGTTCTGGACTATAAATATACAATAAGTTAATTTAAATACAATCATCCTCATATACAATTTTAATAGAATAACTGATTAGGAAGGAATATAAATCTGCTATTTTAAAGTACTTTTTCTTTCTTTCTTCAGTTTCTGTTCTTTTTTGCAAGCAAGTAGATGACATTTAAGTTATGTCATTATCATAGCAGATAAAGTAATTTATTTCAAACACAAGTGTATACTAGTTTAGCCACAAGGAACCGACTTAATAACACCAATTCGCTAATTGGATACTTACGTGGGATTGTGCAGCGGAGTCTGAGACGGAGTCTGATTGTACGGTGTATACGCATTGTAAGAGTCGTTCGCGTCCCCGCCGGAATTGTCATTCATCGGCGTCAATGGTGTCATCGGCGTATCATACTCCGGAGGCACCGGATCGTCCATACGAATCCGCTTGCCTCCCCTTCTGTGCATCATCGTGACGTTCTCCAAGTTTTAGTGCGTCGTTCCAGAAAGATTTCGTGTCCCCGGGAAAACGCACGCTCGGCCGCGATAACCGCGCGTTAAGTCGCCATAACCGCGCGCGAACCGTACTTTGCCAAGATTCTCACTGAACGTATCGAGACGCACCATTCGGATACTTTTGACAAAGCGATACCTCGCACAAAGGCTATTCCTCGTGATTCTTGACGACGCTTTTAATTTAAACTCGTTTTTAGCATTCGGTGCCCTCCTCTCTGTTATTAACACCTGATTTCCGATACTCACAACCGTCCGCGATATCTCGGAATGCCTCGATATTTAACGTTCGTCAATTGATGCCAAATTTCGTTGCAGTCGAGATAAGATGGGGACATCTTGAGATGCGTCTACACGAATGATTTTCATTGGTCGCCCAATTGAGAATTTCCTAGATATATCTAGATTCATGAGAACGCGTCCACCATTTTGCCTGAGCACCCGCCATTTTTCTTCCAGCCGTAATTTGAATTGTCTGTCTCTTTTCTCTTAACGCTTTCAGTGACGGTGTCGGAAAGGACGGAGAGTGCGGAGAGCGCGCTATTGCATTATTCTTGTAATAATGCGTTCCGTTTCGCGCTCACAGCGCTTGTAAGCATCATTTATCTTTGTTTAATATTCGATAGGCAGGATAGACAACAAGGATGGTATGATTACATGCGAGCACAATTATTGAAAACAAAACACACTTCAGTGACGATCCTCCGCGCGCGATGAGGAAAAGTGGAAGCGCTTCGCGCGCGTGCAAATGTGCTTACGATTGCAGAAATTTCACCTGAATCATCCAGATATCAAGTTATGCTTGTTTAATATTTGGAGAACAAGAATAGTCGGGTCAAAGTTTCTGAACGCGGCTTAGAAACAACGAAGGTAAATCGAAATACGTCTAATGCCCGTTTCTACGTAAATTATTTTTTGTTTTTTTTTTTAGTTATAAAAAATAAAGCGTAAATTAAACCGAGATTAAAATCAGTCTACATTTGAGGAAATAGAACCAAGATTAAAATTAAACTACATTAGTAGAAATGGGCATAAAGGAGATGAAAGTCTGCTTTCTAGTTGCAACTACACTTTTAAAATTTTAAATGAAATAGATATAATATGTTTGATATTCGATTAAAGCGAAAAAAAAAATTCTAGTGGAGGAATAAATATAACAGATCCGAATAAATTCCTTGTAATCTGCAATTAATATATTTTGTTGATTTTCAGAATGTGATTAACTGATTCTCCCGAAGAAGTTTTGACGATTCTTTTTCGAGACGCCGAACATCGATCGTCATGGCGGTTGTGATCTGACAAAATTATTTTTCGGGAGGGTAAGTCTGCTAACGATGGAATATAATACAAGACGCCAGCGCTCTTTTTCAGCTCTTTTATTACTCATATACTTTCGTTGTTATAATGATACGTAAGATTATACAATGATACTCTACAAGTTAGTTTTGATAAGAAATAAGAGAGGCGCGGATTCGAAAACGTTCGCGCGGACGCCGACTTTCCCGAGGAAATACGACTCTCGTGTCTCAAAGGTGATCTCGGTTAAGTCCCGATTAACTTAATCAGCGATTTATACCAGACCGGTAAAATTGTTTGAAACAAAAATTTCTAATTGCAAAATTCGCTAATTTTTGTCTCTAATCTTTTTTTTTTAAACATGTTGATAATTCAACAAAATCAATAATTTGACAAAATGGTATCAAGTAACATTATTTCGTTAAGTTGTTAATTTTGCCGAATTATTAACATATTGTATAACAGAAGATTAGAGACAATATTGTACAATTAGAAATTTTGTACTGTTAATAACTTGATCACTGATTGAGTTAATCAAACTTTTAATTTGCCCTTAAGAAATTCCCCAATTATAGCACTCTCCTCACCCAAATTTTTAATATCACACTACTTTGGTTTTATTAAATAATTTTATATTGATCTTTTTACGCGTTCAAAATCAATGCTTAAAAAATTACAATTCTATATATTTTTAAGTCACATTAAATCATTATAAAAAACCAATTGTAATACTCGTAATAACTCATAATAACTCATACAAATTACAATACATTCACAAGTTGATAATGATCTCTGCGAATTAATTGATGTAAGATTCGTAATTAAATTAATCGACGTTAATATCAGTAATCAGGTGATTTAAAGGTGTAAACGAAAAGTCGGCGTTTTTTAAACGTAGAGCGAACGTCGATCGGTTAATCTGCGGTACAGAGTAAGAAATGTACAAAGCGGGCATGTCTCGTTTTCTTCTCTCGTGCCGTATTCGCTTAATTGCCTACCTTTTTTTCTAAGCCTACGATTTCGCGAGTAGTGTTACTTTCTTCCTTTCTTTTCACCGTCGTCGCCGGTAAACGCGCCGCGAAATCGCCGTGCGAACGGAATCCTTAAGGCAGTCGTTATTAAGTACTACGATAAGTTTTGGCACTTACAGATTTACGATTGCACTAATTGCGAATGGTACCGGCCACGCTCTCCGAGAAAACGCCTGTCTTCTACACTATGTATAACATATGTATATTTGATATCAAATCTCCGCTGTGTGAATGCGGCGCAACGAGAATCGCAATCCTCGTGATTTTTTCTGTGTTAGCTGCGCTTCCTGGGGACGGTATTGCTATTAATTTGTTGGTTTTGCTATTAATAACGCTCGACATATTGTTTACTACGTTATTATATCGTTTGAAAGAAATTTTACAAGAATCTCCCTTCCTACACACATCGCGTATACACATATCTGTCTACAAAACTTCGCTGTACCATTTATTTAGTCTTACTTTGCTACGAAGGCCTGGAAATGTTTTTGTCATCATCTCTTTTGATGGTGAAAATTAGTATGAAAAATGCCCAAAATATAAATATGCGTGAAAAGAACGATTTTGTTAAAATATCTAAAAATTGAGGTAGATACCGATCTGAAAATAATTTTATTACACCATTAAAATTATTATGTAGGAAACTCGTGAGCAATGCTGTAAAAAGTTTTGACATTCTAATCATTAGTTTGAGCATATCCTATATAATATTATTTTGATAGCCCAACAAAATTTATTCTCAAGTCTCTGGCTAAACTTTTAAATGCTTTAGCAAAACCGTTCTTTTCATTTGCACAAAAAAGTGGCAGTGCTTTAATTCGGAAAAATTTATTTTTGTTCGCTTGTGAGTCGCACGTGACGTTGTACATGAGAAATGTTTTTGCTTTGACAAATCACTTTAGCTCGAGTAAAGCGACGCAAAACTACTGATGTTACAACGTTGCGATGCGCTCGCATCCTTTAAATTTAAATCTATATTAAAGCTTTGCAGCAAGAAACACAGTGTAATACAATTGACACAGTGATCATTTCATCTTTGTTTAACAGTGACAAACAACAAGGATGTAATGATTCACTGTGTTACATTGTATCATCTATGTTTCTTACTGGAAAATATCCTATATGTCTCAAAATTTGAAAAGAGCTAGGTACTTTGTATACTCAAGTTGCTAAAAGCCGGTTTTATACCTATGAGAATATTGGACGGTAATTGTCGCTTGCCTTAGGCCCAGTTCCTCACAGTTAACTCTTAACCAAGGTTCAACTAGGTTCTAATCTCTTTCCAATTCTAGAATTTAAAAGAGACAACGAATAAGTTGAACCTCGGTTAAGAGTTAATCGTGAATTGTGAAACTGGGCCTTAGTAATGAAAACAAAACGCAGTTTTGATATTTTAATATTTTTCCATTTTAAGTGCAAACGTGAAGATAAAATATGCCTGTTTGCTATTTGATTATACGGTTTACACAATAATTTTTAATATGAAATATAATGTATAAAAAATATTCCGTAATTCCAATAACAGAGAAATTATGTCAGAATAACATTTTTGAGAGATACTTAAGCTTAAGGCAAAGCAATATTAATAAGCGAGATTGAAAATTTGATCGTGTTAATTCAAATGTAGGTAATATAAATAAAATTGGCACAGCGAATATATTCAGGAACACGAACGGTTCGTTAAAAGACACAGGAAGAAGAAATGTACGTAAACGACAAATCACTGGTAACTGTTACGCGTGTTCCATGTGTAATATTCTTACGCAAGCCGTGACCTTTTTTCACTAATAAACAAAAATTTAAAAAAGTAACTCTCTATTCTCACATATGAGAAGCAAGGCGTTAGTGACGTTTCTTCGATACTGCTCGCCTCGAGGCACGTTATTTTTCATGGACGCAATATGTTCAGGTAGGACGCAAGGATCAATAGCTCCTTGTCCCACCTTCATGGTATAATAATCGATGTTCAGGGGGATGAAATTCAAACGAGGCCAAAATCCGTGTGAACGGTGACGTCGCAGTTGTTGGGCTTATCGGCGGCCGCCATGTTTACCTCTACCAAGGTATCCACGCTGTTAATCGGGCAGCCTTTGAGGATTTTCTGCGCCGCTAGGCTGGTGAACTGCACCTGCATGTCACTGAGACTGGGATAAGAGTGCAAATCCGAGCCTCGGCTCACAGTCTTCTCTAAGTTGGGCTCGGAGCCCTGAGGAGCTCGCTGCTGCTTCACCGTCTCGAGATTCTCGATGTATACGTCGTTGAAAGAGCCACCGAAACCGTCATACGACTTGGTAGGTGACGGCGGGTTCGAGGCGATGTTGTTCTTCGAACCGGGATGAAGTAGATTGCGATAACTCAGCGCGTCCTTTGATAACGACAGGCTAAGCTTACGCGAGTTGTTCATCGCGTCGTTGGTGTTCTTCGTGGTGGACAACGCGGCAGCCTCCTGTACCAGAGCGTTCTTGTCGACGTTGTTGGCCGAGGCGTCGATCAAGTGGACCTGACTATTATTCAAACGGTTCGTTAGCTTCAGCTTGTTAGGCACTTCATCTTCGACTTTCGGCTTGTTCTCCTTGTCAGATTCCGATAGCAGAAGACTCGTTTTTGGATCTTTCGGCGTGTAGAGTGACGACGGACGCTCGGCCTTGATCGGTTTGTTCAGTTTCTCGTCATCTAGTTTTGATTTAAAAAGCTTCTCGTCATCCACCCGGGTCTTGTAGGCCTTCTCGGCCACTAGCTCTCTCTCCTGCTTCTCCTTGCAATCGATTACTTCCTTCTCGGCAATCTTCGTCTTCACCGTGCCGTTCTCGAAAGTGATTACGGACCTCATCGGTGAGTTATTCTGCTGAACGTAGATCTTCGTGCCAGGCGAGCCGGAAATGGTCGTCGTACTAGTCGTGTTGGAGGCCAGCGTCACGCTATTCTGTATCGTCCGTTGCTCCTGTGATGACGGGCTTAGATTGGTGGACACCTGAAGAGTTATCGAGTTCTGCGCTTCTTGCAGAGGAGTCAGCGAACCTTGCTGAACGACTTTGAGCGGTGACGATTTCGTGGATAGCGTGGCCGTTTTCAATGGCGAACAAGTTAATTTCGTACTGGAAATTGACTTGCCGCTAGAATGAGACGAATGACCCGACGAAGTTTTTTGCAGCACCTTGAAATACAAATTTCTTTATTGAAGAGAATATAAAGAAAAATTAAGGAGACGAAGAAAATTAAAAAATTAAGGAAGTTAAAATTGTAAAAATTAATCATTTAATTGTTATATACAAAGAACATTGAAATGTTTAATATTTTGATACATTTTAAATGGATAGAAATATTTACGTGTACCTTTTTTTATTAGAAGAAAGTATATACGCATGCAAATATTTTGTTACATATTTATAACGGAGCTACATCCACCTTATGCTGCGGAGAACCGTTGGTCGACTTAGTGCCACTGTTGCTGAAGTCATGACTCGGTCTTCTTGAGTTGGACTGCCTAGTATTGGGCCTACCCAACGTTGTCGTCTTAACCGTACTTGCATTCATTGTTCTAACTGAACCAGAGCTACCACCGCTTCTGCTGGGTGACGAATTCGTCGAGTTTTTATCATTCTGCGTTTGATTACGCGTTTGATAACCTTCCTGATTGGTGGTGCTGGGCGGTAGAACAGATGCTCTAGACGTACATCTGCTCAAGCTTGAGCATTTGGATCTTGGCAGAGTAGAGCACGGTGATCGATGCCTTCGAGAGCTTCTTGGCGTCGAGTTGGCCAATAAACTCGAGGAGTCACCGCTGGCTTGACGCCGATGTCGCCTTGGTAAAGTGGCCGATCGCACCGAGCTCGAATCATCCCACACTTGGAAACTGGCCTGCGATTGGTCTAAACCTTCCATCATCTGAAAAAAAGATTTGATCAATCTGATTTCGCGCGATTCGAAACTCTTCGGAATCAAGGAGTTCTTACTTTTCCACCTTCCCAATTCAATTCCAATTAAATTATTTAAATTGTTTATATTATCTCTCTATTTATTACTATCATTAAATTTTCAAGTCCAGCGTTATTGATAGCGCGATACGTTGTCGACTCAGGAATTTTCATTAATTGTCAGGGGAACCGGTTAATTAGCCTCGCGGCGCTAGAAGTGCTGTGCAAAAAGTTTTGTTTTGTTGGTTCTTATTGGGAAATACCTGTATGCAACTTACCGAAGGGCTGGCGGCCCTTGTCTGCGTGGCAACGCTATGCAAATGTACGACGCGCGGATTAAACCACTCGGTGGGGGGATACTGAGCACTGAAAGTGCCCATTAACGGTGCGCCCTTCCTCCTTGTGCTCCGCCGAAAGAGCCTGGAGAGCAGGCCTATCTTCTCTGAAAAAATCCCAGAAAAGCCTTGAGGAAGGGATTTGGATTTTCTTGCGCTTTGTTAGAAAACAATGAGGATCGAGAAAGGGCTTGCCAGCTATAGGGTGACTAAGAAGCTACAATCTGGATTGTATTATACGATCTATAGATTTATGTATATATAGGATATTTCGCAGTAGTTGTTTATAATTGTCCTAATATAATCAGAACGTTCGTTCTTAAAGAGTACTTAATATACTAGAAATAGCCGTCCAAGGTAACGACTAAAAATCGTTCGAGCAGTTTGCGAATATAAATATAATTAAGTGCGAAAATTTTTGGCTGATGCAAAAGTTCCGAAATTCCGCTTTTAAAAGAACAGTTATAAACAATCGAAAGCATTTTTAATAAAACTGATTCATCCATCACCCATTAAATTGATTAAATAAAGCAGTCACCCATCACCATGCAATCCCTTTCCCGATTAGACTCACTGGTTGGACTGTGAGGCGCACTGTCGGTACTCGCGTATTCCGCGCTGGAAGACGTATCACTCCTTTCGGGTCGTCGTGGTAAGGACCGTGAACTTCCGCTTCTGTGTAAACGTCTGGCCGAGCCCCAAAGCCGCAGAGAGTGTCGCCTTTCGAGACGACCGGGCATCGACCGACACCTGGCGAACAGGACTTTATCATTGGGATTTCCTGGAAGAGAGACATATAAAATTGTTTTTAACTTTTTATTACATTACATATGTAAATAAAAAAATTAATTATATGTAAAACGAATGGAATGTTTAAAAGATATGCTGATAATTTCCATATCTTGAAAATTTAACAGTCCTCATGCTTGCTATCTGTCAAATAAGACGAATGATGGTAGAAAGTGTCCTTGTGTGAGTATCAGGTAGATTCAGATTACCACATTGAGTAGACCGACTGGGAAGAGTAAATTCTACGCGACGCGAAGACACACGTGCAAATATCAGAATGCCCAGACGACGCGTCACTCCAGTTAAAAGGGTTAATATCACGACCGAGCCATGCGTTGTAACTTAAAAAAAAAAAGAAAAAAAGTGGAATACCCTCATTCCTGAGAGTTTCATCTTGGTACATAGCCACGGGCGATACGCCGACGTAGCGACCGACGACGAGTGGGTTACCAGCGTGAGAATCAGTCGAGAAACGAGTGAGAGAAAAGTAGGAAGATTATATACGTGTGGTCCTTCTCCCCTTTCCACAATGATGTCGACAGCGTATGTAACGGTAGACAATGTCGTGACCAATAGCTAATATATTGGTTGTGCTAAACGCTTTCCAGGCATCGTCAGCTTCTCTACTCCGTTCTCTCTCTCTCTCTCTCTCTCTCTCTCTCTCTCTCTCTCTCATCTCTTTTTCCTTCTTTCTTGTTCTCTATATGTGCTGATGTTGGCGGCTCTATTCTGCACGTACGCACACTCGACGTATGTTAAAAAAAAAAAAAGAATAAAAAAGAATATACCGCAAGAAGCTTCCGCGTGCGTTGTAGTATAAAGGTCTCACCTGGCGATATATCACGAAACATGAGAATTTTTTGTCAAAGATAATAAAAAGTCGCAGATAGAAGAGAATTCCTCGAGTTCCTGTTGCGGCAATAATCGAAACGACAATTGCATTAGGACTTTTCATGTGTAATCAACGCCCCAGGTAGAACACAAAATCATAATAAGAAAGATGATTATTAAGTAGAAATAAAAGGAAAATTCATAATGATGTTAAACAATGATGAGTAATTTAAAAAATCTCATTATCATGTCCAAGAATTCATCACAAAATCATCGTCAAAAGTATATAAAATAGCATTATGATCTTTCCTAAAATGATTTCTACTTGATGTCATCTTGATCTTGCTATGATTTTTTGTGTTCTGCCTGAGGCAGCGTTTCTTGACTGAGAGACACTGACAACGAATATCATCAGGAATAAGAATGTGGACATATGGCAGAGGACAAACATTGTTTCTTCCTGACATTTCCGCGAACGTGGTAAAAAGCGAAATTAAGATCGCGCACTGATTTTTCGTACACGATCGCGAGAGGAATTGATGATCTTCCGGCGACGAGGCTTGCGTGGCTACCAAGGACGACAACAACATAAACGTTCTCCCGACTCGTTCGTCGAGTCGCCAGCAGAAAAAGGCCTCGGAGAGTGAGCAGCTTCGCGAACTGCTCTCCTCCTGGACACAATCGGAACGTTTCCCGAACACGTGCCGAACGAGTTTGCCTGGACCGACCGGTCTGCCGGACAAGCGAGTTCATTCTCGCAAGTTTTACGAGGGCTCCGACTTCCTGCGCATCCTTTCGTGAGACACGGCGAAATCGATCTCAGCCTCTCACGCGTTTATCTGTTCATCCGTATGCTTTTGTCATTGAGCCTCGACGTCACAAAAATTATGCGAGGCATTACAAGTAACACAAACGCATTTCTATGGTACTATTTATGTTACGCCTGCAGCGTACATTAATTTCTCTCTGGAACACTCGGCTATATTATTTAATAACAAGAATTTCTCCACTCTGTTGAACTCTATATTTAGCACTTTCCTGAAACATAATTTCGGTCCCGCGTAATGCACGTTCATATCGTGTCGTGGAAACGATGTTAACGCGTTAAATTGATCGGCAATGTGTTATAAATTAACTATCTTGCGTTATAAATTAACTATCTGATTGATATCGCGAGACGGTGCGGCGGGAAACATGGTTACGGGAAACTTTCCCTCGCGGATAAGCCTCGCGCACCGCAGGAGACAACGGGATACGCGACACTCTAATAAGACGCAGAGAACTCTGCGGTTACTATACTGAATGAAGACGAAAGCACGTTAATCGCGTCATCACCCAACACCATCTTTCGTGCGCGATATATACAGCCGATATTTCCGCAGCATTAACTTCTTGCACGACAACTTCCTCGTGGAAGCGCATAACATATGTCTACGCTTCTCGTGATTAATAACCTGTCTGTTCTAACAACGTTTACACGTTTCTTACATCACGTTTCCATATTTTAACTAAAATATTAAAGAAAAATAGCAAAGGAACTGCTTAAAAAATAATTTTCTTCAAAAGTCATCGCGTTTACATGAAGCTAGCTAGTAAATTATAGACTTTGTCTATTGAGAAAATAGCTCGAGGTGACGTCAGGCTCAGAAAATAATTAGCGAGACTCGTCTTACCTCCGCAAATAACGTCCGCCAGGTTCGTCTGTACAGCCTGATGCGTAACATCGCCGTCTCGCAAAGTGAGCATCTCACCGTGTACGAGTGCCACCGCCTCGTCGTTGCTCATCAGCATGCTACCCTGACCTCTGGACCCGTTCACGTCCCTGGAACACCGCCTGGAGCTACCGGAGTCACGTCTAAGCCTTTTGGTCTCGGGCGTTACAACGAAGTAGCCCTGAGACGTGTGATAGATCTTTCGTTCTTGCATGAGCTTGGCGAGCGCGTCGTAAACGAGCTCTCGGCTGGGCCTCTGCATAGCCGGGAAGGCGTTCCTCAGGGCTGATCTGAGGGTGTCCAAGGTCGCCGCTTGCCTCTGGGAAGTCAGCTCCAGAATCGCCCAGCATAAGGCTTCTGGCAGCGGCGTGAACTGACCTTGGGAAACTGGAGCCACTAGACAGTCCTCTATATCACCTGCAAAACGGGAGAGGCTCGAGGTTAATGCGCGAACGTCTTCGTCTGGGCATCCGGAGGCCACGTTATTTTTCTACGAATTAATTGAACGGCGTGTTTTCATCCAGCCGAGTCATTTTATGTAACTTGCTTTATGCTTCAAATACCAATTTTGCTCCGTTATGATCTCGCGCGCTAGATTTTACGATCGTTCATCGCATTAGCGCCCTCGGAGATCAAATGAGCAATAAGATCGTACTATAATCTTATATTTTCTTTTTATTTCTACCGCCGCTGCAGTAAACTTCTGTTTGTCTTTTGACACACGGTTATGTAATTTTATTTTCAAGGTTGTCGTCGATTGAACATAATAGCTACTCTACTCTGCGTTACTCTACGAATCTGATGACACATACAAATTAAATTACATTCACGTTAAAGCCTTTCCAAACTAAATCGTGGCTGTTTGCATTTCCATACGTGTAACGACCACTAAATATTTCATTAACAATACACACGGCGATGAGAAAGAGTCACGTTGGGTGGTTTTATGTCGATTTCGTGATCTCATGGACGGAGCAGAGATACAGTCATTCCAATTACGAATTAATCGAATTCCTTCCACGAATAAAGTCAAAGAACAAACGCGATTGGTGAACATGAAAAAGACGGCGAATTTATTAAGCCCAGGCGGCAACGGCTCCGTGGTATTATGAGAGAATCGAAATCCTTATTCTTCCAGTCACGTTTTACGGTAACCTGGCGACACCGCGACTGCGTGCTCTCCTACATCTGGTTTACGCCCACAAAAAGAATATGGATTATTCTAAACTCGGGGTAGGACCTCGAAATTCCCCGCGAGGCCCGCGCTTTCGTTCGTGTGTCGAATCTCTAATGCCTTTTCGAAGTCGATACAGAGAAAGTCAATGCCAACGTCAACGTAAAACACACCGTTCGTCTACATGTTACAATATTATGCACGATAAAATATCTTATTTCAGCCATAAAAGATCCGTTGCGCCCCAGAAATATCTATTTGTGAAATCGCACTGTTTGATCGCGCTCATAATGAAGGATCTCTACCGATCGAGAAGTTCCGTTTGAAGTCGACGGGAAAGTCGATTGCCAACGCCAACGTGAGCCGTTCTTTTACAGTTCTTTTCGAGCGCTGAAATATTTTAATCAATGTAATCGCGGATAGTATGCCAGAACTCAACAATGTATTCGCGAAGCCACTTGCTCCACCGATCGTGTATAATTAAAGGTTTGAAGCCGGCGGAGAGGAGCTCTATTTAAAGTTCGTGCGATCGCAGGCCCGCCTTCTCTAAGGCGCAACTCTGCAATTTCCCTGCACGTCTGTCAACGGTTGCCTTTGTTATTCGCAAGACAGGGCAAGACAGGAAAGAGCGGATCTCCAATTACGCGTGTAACTAACGTGTAGAAAACGCCCGCCTCACGAGCTCCCGTTAAACAATTGCTGTAAATAGGCCGAATAAATCCGCCTTCCTAGCTCTCCTTTGCTCTTATTCTTTCGGAGTATCTCGCTGGCAGGACAAGTTGTCTCGTTGTCCGCCTCTACACCGACATCTATCTTCGCTTGATATATACGCATTTCATAAAGCCGGGTCATACGCAAAAGGCACACAGCCTCGGCAATGCTTCCACTTTCGTCTTAAACATTATTCTCACGCTCGATGCTCATTGAATACGAAGATGTCTATTTAGACTTCGACTACTCTACACTCCGGTTATACTTAGTGAAATTATTCTCACGCTCAACATATCCAGTCGAGATACTCGAGCTGTGTATAGTACAGTTTAGTTAATGAAATAAAATATCCTTGTTCATTCAAGATTCTGATGCATGATATCTCATTTAACGTTCAGTAAAATTAATCTTGTAGTTAATCTCAGTAGTTAATCTACTTCAACTCTATACATCATTTATTTATGTCGTTTATTTACATATCTCTCCTCGCAAATACGACGGTCAATTGAATTACCGCGTCGTGGCTTTGAACAACCGGCACCTATATAATGCTCACGTGGGAGCGGCCAGTTTCGGTTTCATTGGCGCGAGCGAGATCTTATCCTGCGAACGCGAGCGCGGCATAAAAAAAATGGTACATGATCTACGTCATCGTACCGAGGAGATCGCGAAGAAAACGAGCCAAAGTTGCGTTGCACAATTTTCAAGGAACTTTGTCGACGACAGACGGAAAGACGGACATCGTAGCGAGGCCGTCGGGATCGTGGAACCTGATACGTCGGTTTCTGGGGCGTGGATGTTTACCGACTCCATGCATGTCGTGAGAATCCCGTCCCAAACGTGTCCTGAACGTGTTCTCCGCGCGCGTTATCTGGCACTCATTATCGGCGTGCACTCCGAATTGAAGAGGTATTTGGTATCGGTCGACCGGCGAGATATGTATATACGTGCGAATTTGTCGCGATCAAACTCTCGAGGGAATAAAGCTTCTCGCGTGACATCGCGCGAGACTTTTGTCTCGTTTGCCAGGTTTTCTTTTCTTTTACATTTCTTATCCTCGATCTTTCTTTTTATGGACGATTAGATGACGTCGGATAACTCGGCTTAAATCTTACTCAACTTGTTTTGCTCTTGAAATTAAACCGTCAGAGCAATACGTGCGCAATTTCAGACGTACACCGAGAGAACACCGACAATTAGACGCGCGCCATAAATTTTCCAGAAAGCGTTCTGCGTGCGTCAAACCGCTCTATTTGTCGTTTTGTTCCAATGTTGCGGCGCGCGATATATAAGACCGATCGGGACAGACGATTTATGTCCGATGGACATTTACCACCCAACTAGCGGTTGTGCAAATGGCCATTAACGGTTTATTCTTATTTTTGTTAGGCTTATGCTTTATGACTCGTCTATGCCTATGGGTAGAATTTAAAAGAAACGATCTTAGTATCGACGGCTGTGTTTCGATTCCTGCGTCGCTTTATCGTTTTACGGCTTTCTCTCGATCGCAGATCTCAATATTGCAATGTCACTTTGTTGTACAAAGCCACTCTTATTATCCGAGCACAAAGTACTCTAAATAAAATCAGGTAACTGGATCGGGGGGGGAGAAGGGAGTCATTCTGCATTTACCTTTTTTTTTTTTATTGCGCGCAAGTTGAAACGTTTCTTTCTCAACTTGTTCAAGTTCTCAACGCGACTACGTAACGAAACTCGCGAACGTGAAGTCGACGACACTGATCCGTCGAGAAACAGTAGATATACCGTGAAGCACACCTGCCGACCTGCGGCGACCCTGCGAAAAGCTATTATTAGCATCCTGCACCTTTCTATCATTCCACGAGACTTTATTATAATAAAGCTGCTCCACGCTACCCACGTAGACAGCATTTGTTTGGCGTCCCGAAGTAAAAGGCAGAGCCGACTGGCATTCGGGTCGGTCGATCCACGCCCACGCGAAAATATATCGACAAATATCAGCGCGAGCAATGGACGAACGCAGAAACGCGGAGACAAGACACGGTGGCTGCCGACGGGAACGACGAGACTTGTTACTTCTCGGACTGTTCCTCGAACGCGGTGGGATCACTTCCGGTGTACAGTACAAGCTGCAGAACATGTTGCATATATCCTTATCGCTGTGATCCATCGTGTTGGTCGGGTTGGTCGGTCGGTCGGCCGACCTCTGCCGCCTTTATGGCTATGCTCATGGGAAATGGCAAAGACCACTCGCCACTCGAGGAATCACCTCGTAACAAGGCGACCTTTGAATCGCGTATATATACTCTCCTCGAGTCCCCGGCCGGCGCGACTACCCGCTCGCTGATTATATGTAAATCCTTTAAGACGCCACTTCGTACCTCCGGCCATATATCGATTCTAGCGACTCATTCTCCCTCATTTGTTTATCTTACGCCGGTCTCTTTTTGTCGGATTGCGTCAGTGTGCGCGAGAGCAAATACGGAAATCGTACATTAGATTAATCATACGTTAGATTGTTGATTGCACGGTATAACAGCCGTTGACAGCACCGCGGAAACCATTTTATCTTTTCACTCTTCTAAAAGGTACCGCATTTATCCGAAAGATTAAGTAAGGCTGAACATTTTACTCTCTACGGACGATGCTCCTACAAATAACGCTAATGCCTGTTTCTATCAATGTAGGGTAACTTTAATCTTGGTTCAACTAATTTTACATCTCTTTTTAGTTCTGACAATTAGAAAAAGATGAAGAATAGGTTGAATCAAGGTTAAAATTAATCTTTATTAGTAGAAGCGGATATAAATTAATTAAAATCGACGGACTCTTAATTCACTTCCCGTCTTAATTTTGTCCATAAAAAAGAATGGAGTGATCAATTAACTCCTCCAATGTTTATAGGAATCGCCTTAAGGATCGATACTATCAACGTTGATCAATTAAATTAAACGAGCCTCTTTCTTTCGTAAAGTTAGCTGTAATACAGATGAATGATTTATTTAAGTCTGATAAACCGATGTTGGTGAAATCAACCCCGAGAGCAACAGTTTCCGATGAAAGTGAAACTCTCGGGTGCACAAGAAGATGAAGTGCACAAAGAATCTACAATTCTTTCGGACAAGGCGTGGTTAGTTAATGTCTGGTTCGCACGAAGGTTTCTCATTCGTTCCTACTGGATTTATGCATCCCTGTCAGCAGTCAATAATCCCGCCGAGACGTTAACCGACCGTTTTGTTATCTGTACGCGGAATGCGAATGCAGTTATGTAAGAGGCACGAGTCAATTATAAATAAATAGACACGCGCGTGTGTACCTGGTATTCCAAGCTGTTCTGCCGCGCTGCTCCTGCTGTTGCACTGTTGGAAATAAATTTTCCTACTGCGAAAGCAAACGCGAATTCTCGACGTGACACAGAACACGAGGAGCGAGTCGAAATCAAATGGAGCGCTCATTAAATTCAAACGTGCGAACTCGATCTAAAATGCGAACGTACGCCCACGTCGAAATCGTTCCCGAGCACATGTTACATCATTCGCGACTAGATCCCCGGTGAATATTATTTCATATAATACGCCGCATGTCATATCGTTTGGAAAATTAAATCGTATACAATTATCCGACCTGTATTTAACGAGATACGAATCTCGATGGTATTATTTTTAGAAGGTACTTTATAGCAAGTACTAAGTTGGTTTTTTTTTATTGCTTCGTTGAATGATACTAGAACTTTCCTTTCCGCTTTCACCAAATTTTAAACATATATACCATTTCACTTTAAGTACAAAAGCTATAAAAATAGACCTCTAGATTTCTTGTGACAACAAATCACAGCAAACGATACGCGTTCGTGATCTTTTCGAAGAGTTATTCCACTATCGAATCCGGGTCGCGACAACGTGCACACTACTCGACAACAGTGACGAACACACCGTGTCCGTAATGATCTTTGCCTAAGGCTAACTCAAACATCATTCGGTTGGCTCAGACATCGCGAAATATTCAGTCTGTAAATAAGAAATGCTTAAACGATTCGCATCGTAAAGAAAATATCTTGAATGTTTCGAACAAAATAATCCAATTCAATTTGATGAAAAAATCAGAATTTTTTAATTAAATTCTCGAATACGAGCTTTTAATTATTGCAGTATCCAATGTCTTTTTATATATGACATAATTTAATCACATTAAATAACTTGTATTATGACGTGAACGTTGCTATATTTTCCAAGTTTTTATATTAAAGATAAAATCTGATTTAATTTGATTATTAGGTAAACTTAATTTCTGCCGTTTTTCGTCTCCAAAATTGATTTGTTTCGAAGGGAAGATGAATACCTTAAACAAAATAATTTTCTTCATTTTCTACTTTATTACTAATTAATAATACTTTATTAATAATACTTTGATTGAGGTATTTTGCTTCGAAACAAATCAATTTTGGAGACGAAAAACGGCAGGAATTAAGTTTAACACCTAATAAAATCAGAAATTTTTAATCGAATTCTCGAATATGAATGTCTTCAGATGTCGCAATATCAGGTCCTATATCTGTTTATATATAACACAATTCACCGTTATAACGTGTGTTGTGTATGACTGCTGTTATATTTTACAAATTTTTATATTAAAGATATAAAGAGCTTGAAATCATGCGCGCACGGCTGCATTCGGTTATGAACGCGGGAGGTTTTAACAGCTTGGAGAATACCTGTCTTTCGTGCAGGACCCAGTTTTTCAATAATGTATATTTTACACCACGCGTACGCCTACGAGCAGCACATGGTGTCATTGGTTGTGAATTCCTATGGTCCTACGCAGGTGGCGAATGACGACATATCGCGCGGACAGCGCAGTATACTTGTACATTTAACTACCGCCTTAAATAAAGCTTTCATGAGCTCGGTAGCGTGTCCTTAATCATCCGACGAAACGTCGTCGTTAAGTGTCATCTCGAATTATTACGCAGGAAATATTCTAATATTTCTTTTTATCACCTCCGAACGGATACGCTGCGCGTAATGCCAAAACGCGTTCGCGCTATTCCCGCGCTATCATCTATATGAGAAACAGAGTATATACACGGACTTTCTCTAGCCTCTCGCATCCATCGAACGTAAGCCGCTTAGCTTTCCGAGAAGACGCATATACACGTACACACGTGCATATAAGGATCTGCAAGTTGCATGCGTCCATGACTTCTAGATGTACGCAAATGCGCGAGCGCATACATTATCGGAAACAATACGCAGCGAAGTTATTACGAAGATAATCAGTGTCGCAAGCATGCAAAAAAAAGTTGCCATTCTTCATTGCGTCATCGCGCATCATGATATAGATTGCGGTCAAGTATTCTTTTTTTCTCCTGTCGAGGCTAAGTCATTAGATCTTTTTTATTCCCGCATTAGACTGTATATACTCTCTTTCTTTCAGTCAAATATTAAACGTATACCTATTTCACTTTAAAAAGTATATAGCCACAGAAAATAAGACCCATTGTGTCTAGAAAACTTATTTTTACTTTGCGCGATAATATGCGTACAACTTGGGACGTTCTTGCGGTATCGCGAATGATCATACACAGAATGTCGTGACACACCGGCCACTTTCCATCCCGAGGCCTCCTCGTATATCGTGTCTCGATGTCTCGATGCAGGTTCCGCGCGCAGTATATCCCTCTCGTGCCACATACTCATATTACAGCCGCCTAGCATATCAAGAGGACGGCATAACAATGCAGAGCATTTTAATCCTTCGCCTAGGAGAGCTGCAATATCAGAGGGCGACGTAGAGGGGAACGATGTAGAGCGTGCAGCCCGCGTGGTACTTGCGAGATCAATTTTTATGTTATTGCGGAAGCCGCGCGAATCCCCGTTACGGTGATATTAAATTTCGCTGGATCGCCAACGGCGGCACGGGGATGACGACTAGATCGCGCTCGGATTTAAATCCCGACCTTACGGGTCGTGTGATTTTTCGTTCGACGGAAAGACGATATAAGCCGAGGCCATGAGAATCGACTCGTAGCCTCGATTCCGCGTTCGACGCTGCTGCATCACGCGCCGCCGCCGCCGCCGCCGATACTATTCGTTCTCTTCGCGATAAGGGTGCAGCCGTTCGCTCGCTCTCGCTCATTTGACACGAGCCATTTTGCAAGTACGATCGCTCAATGCGCCCGTCCACTTCGCTGTAATTGGACAATATGCTTGCTCCATCCTAACAACATTAATATATTTATTATTAATATATATTTCAATTTAATCTCTTGTACGTAATATTTAGCGAAATACGTTATTAGGTATATATGAGGTATACAGATTTGAGATTTTCGTTGCCTCATCGTTGATCACGACCGATAATGACGTAATTGAGTTGAATCAAAAGGGATTGGCCTTCGAGTAATAAATCTCACGTTGTGTGCTCGTTGTGGTGGCTAGTTTCAGCCAGTGCGGTTTTAATGATAATTAGGAAGCTTTTCTACGCGGTGAAGCATTGCATCGTGCTCAGAAACGAACTATCTTCGACCTGCCACTCCCAATCGAGAAAGTTTTATATTATTCTTGCCCATTGTTTCTCGAGCAACAAGTTGTGTAAGATTGTAGGGCTCACTAATGCGTTTCTATCAATATTTTATCCAGATTGAATTATCCACGCTGTTGGAAGTATAGGTTCGATATCAGATCGCTGTTGCGTTAGTAGACTAATGATTACCATTTAAAAAATTTTTTGAGATATGGCTATCCGAGAGGAATAAAGTTTGTCCGAATGATTCATATACACATATGTATCCTTTACTTTGAAAAGTGACGCAATAAATGTCAATAACGATTTAAACTTGACATTTTTTGAAAGTGAATTCATATATATATGTATATAAATTCGGATAGGTTTTATTTCTTTTACAATCGTATCTCAAAATTTTTGAAAATTATTGATATTTTTAGATTGCATTGAAACTATTAAGAATGATCCTCTTTTTGCCCAACTATTCAAAATTTGACAAAAAACGGTATGTATTATTCCATGAAAAATCACAAGTCAAGGAAAATTATAACAGAGGGCTAACATTTGTTGTAGTGATTTCTTATGAAGGTAGGTCATAAGGTAACACGGAAGTGATGCACGTATTTATCTGCAGATGAGGCGAATGTGGTCGCTTGACTATCGAGGCCAACGGAGCACAGGTGAAATGTCACGACTGTTTGCTAGTGATGAAATTCACTAACCGGAGATTAGGTGGCTGTAAATACAACGGTGAACGTCTAAAAACGCCGCCCTCGCGATATTAACAGCGAGACTGCACTGCTAATCTCACCTCGTTTAATTGCGCTATTAATTTACCCTTGAATTCTCTCCGGCAGCTACTTAACGTCACCGATGAGCGAGAAATAAATAAGTGAATTCTCGACGAGTCATACTATCGATACATTAAAATCATTAGAAGATATAAGAGAGCTTCTCTAGAGAAAAAAGAAAAAACTTTTCAAAAACGTTTCTTTGGCACGATAAATTGCCGGTCTCGGCTCAAGATCGCCGCCTATCCTTTTAAAGCGCAAATTATACGTTGGCGAATCTCCTTTTCGTCGTCGTAAATTAAAAGCAACGTCTTCAATTCCGCGCGGAAGAATGGGCGATTGCAGCACGTCATCAATCACGCCGAAGATATATTAGCAGATTATTGTACTCCCTTGACATTAACCTACATATGTGGAAGTAATGCGACTTACGCTTGCAGAGGCCAACGGATTTTACAAACGCAGCACCACGCCTTTCGTCGCCTCCATGGACAGGCGGTACACACCTTTGTAATTATGTCGCTCGTGGTTAGTCGTGCCTAAGAAGTAATCGCCACATTGAATTGCCTTGTCGAACAAAGTGAACCACCGAATCGGTGTCGACGACCCGATGCGTTTCTTGTCGTAAATAATTCCCCAGAGAACTGTGATTACCTCTCCGTTTTATCTAACGCAGCAATTTGTTTTATATATTAAATCTAACAGTAAGTATGTCCGGAACAAAGATTAGAGCCTGGACTGGCGCCATAATACATCGAATGGTTAAGAAAAATAAGAGAGAGGGAGCGTGAAATCGGCCAATCTCCCTCTCTTTTTAAGATTATGATTGGTTGAATAGAAAGAGATTGCGACCAACTGTTTTCACGTCCTGTCTCATTTTTGCCGACCGATTTTACACGTACGGATGGCGCAGTCTATATGCTCTACGTCCTTGGTCCAGAACATTGACGTTGATTGCCAAGTATTCCGACTCGTCCGAGTCTTCAAATCGATTTACTTCGCAGACAGAATCGCGAGTGAAGTAATGGCGAATGCAGCGAAGAGAAACCGATGCGGGTTTCCAATTCTAAAACGTGCGATCGCGCGGTACGACCTCGTGCTCGGCTTAAATCGGATTCCAGGACGTGTGAAATCGCGTCCCCGCGCCGCGATTCGAGTGAATGCAAGCAGACGAAGTCACGTAGCAGCGCCTAAGTGGTCCCGATACCGATGCTGTCGACAATGTCCATTCGATTCAGGCCCTCATCCGACGCATGCAGGCACGCACGCCACATGGACTAAATGTAAACCGGTATACGCTCGCTATTAAATCCGATAATAATAATAATCCGGAGCAGAATTTATTTTATGATCCGCCGTCGCTGTAACGCTGATACGCGCGCGATTCTACATTTTTTTTCTCTTTCAACAACGCAATTTCACGAATTTGTACAACGCCCATCATCAGTACTCCGCCGTTTGCTTCATCGTTCCAAAACGATTGTCATAAAGTGATGGATACCAGTTTACGAAACTGATGGTATCCAAGAAGAGCGACGTAAGAAATTCAGAAATCATAATTTTTACAGAAAGCCCGTTGTGAACATAGAATCTCAAGATGAAGAAATAAGTCATTCCAACTTGACTAAACGATCTTGTGGTACGACTTGTTTTGATACTTTGCACCGCTTATGTTCGTTCCACGTCGTAACACCGCGACGTTGTAATGGATTAGTCGTAATGAACCTACAGTCGCGTTTCACCTGAAGAAACCCGTTTTCCTTAACGGCTACTAACAATAGCAACGCGATCGTATACCCACGCGAAAAATTAGCAACGCGAATGGCTACGCGATATCCGACGTGCGTGCATCCGTGAGAGTCTCAAAACAACATCTTTGTGCCTATTTTTGAAAAATATCCGGACGCGCGCCGCCGCGAATAGAGAAAACCGGTTAAAAACCACCGGTGTGTGAGATAAACCCTGTCAACTTTTATACTTATTACAGAAAATACTGGCCCGATTCGTTGTACTTTGCATTTGAAGAGCGTTATTAAAACGACCGGAGAGGTTTTTATCTTGTACGTCCGATCGTTTCGAGAATACGAAAGTATTGCCGTCGCCTTTTACTTTCGCCTCTTCGCGACGGGAATCCACACCGCCGCGATTCTAATCAAATTTCCACGACAGGAATTCGCGCGCGATTGAGATGCAACGTGGAAGATAGTTCGGCAAATTTATGCTCAGGATGACATCTCGCTATTCCAGCCCGTGTCCTTTATCGTCGGTCTCAACGAAAGCTACGCAATGTCGCGATTCCTGGCCGACGCGCGCCAATTTCCCTACCTACATTTCCTCGGAGCGAACCGTGCCAGACGAACAGCACTCCGGTACACCGCGATACCCACGTGCGTCTCGCGATGATCGGTGCGCAAGCAAGTGGAGAAAGAGAATATATATTCTCTCGCGCTCTGGTGTCGAAGATGGTGAGCGCGGGAGAAAGAGAGAGCGAGATGACGAGAAAGATATACTCGCGAGAGAGCTCTCCAGAACGGTCCAGTTCTCATGGATAGTCGGACG
>NW_017296881.1:1282723-1342874 GCF_001594075.2 Trachymyrmex cornetzi | reverse complement strand
ACCCCCCCCCAGCCGCTCTACAAGATGTTTCCAGCCTTTTCCCGTACAAGTTTTGTCGGATTATTCCGCGATAAAGCAAGAAAAAGATACCTCGTCAGATAATTACCATAGAAATATCTCAGACTCGGCACAATCGACAAAGAAATTCTTATGTTCTATCAAACTAGAGGTCGAGATTGAGATTGAATTGGAATTTTAACTAATTAGAAAAAAAAGAAAATCAATATCAGGTTAGTGAACTTTGCTTTAATTGGTCGAAATCCAATCTCAATCTCAATTTCTCTAGTTTGATACGAGCTTTAGGATGATAAAAGAAAATTGGCACGTACTCTCTAAAACTTTTACAATGAATTGTCACTCTGAAGAGTAAAATCTCACTCTTAAAGTTTGTAAATTGAGTCACTCTTTTTCAAGTCTGACTCCATTTTCATTCTTTAGAGTGAGATTCCACTCCAAAAAATTTCAGGAGTACATAAATATTCATAGTCGGTTGTTATATTTAAGATTTAAGTACAGTTTTAAGATGCTATAAGCTAATTACAGAGTCATATTAGTATGAGAAAAATTTCTAGTTGAAAATGAACAAATCAGAAGATTCTAATTATATCAATCAAAATTCTGACTATCTCAACTAGAATTATAATAGATTCAAAGAAAATACTAATTTATCCATTTTCAATCAGTATTCTAATTAGTGTAACCAGCTCTTTTTCTAGTATATCTTAATTATTAAGTAACAACCGGCTATAAAAAAATATCGGCTTAAGATAGACGGCGTTTCCATGATGGAAAATAAAATCATTATTCCTATCGAGTTTCATTCATCGGAACTACTCAGGTGAAGCGTTTCCGATTTTTTGTATTTAGATGAGAAATTGTTTTGCTATTTTTATTCACAGATTTTAGTAAGATTTGTAACGCAAAGAACTAAAACGCCTGTACAGCTTCCGCTCGGGTTAACGTATAAACAGCATAAATTTCGTTCGTACATAGAATCGTCCTTCGCGGATCTTACCATCTCCTGTATGCGTTTTAAACAATGTTCTTCAACCTGCGCGCATATTACGGCGCACCGTGAGCTTATCCCGAGTGCTCCGTGAGATATCTCGATCACGCGTCGGCAAACGAAGATAAAATCCTCGCAATAAATTTAAAGCGAACTGGATACTGCCGCTGAGAAAGTGTAATATGCAAAGGGGTTATTTCACGCGTGCATAGGACGTGTCGGAGATTTTACTGGTCGCTCTCAGGAATCTCTCGGGAATGTTGCAGCGCGGGCGTGTTTTCATCGAGACTACTGATAAGCGGCTTAATCCCAGACGCGATTCGCGTAAAAACGAAAAATGCCCGATTAAATCTTCCTTTCCCCTCCCCTCTCTGCGTATCATATTTAATGTTATATTTAACGTGCAAAATTCGTTGGATTCAAATCGGTTATGACGCGAAAGAACAATTTCTCAAGGACGTTGAATTTCTCAGAAATAGCGCAAGAAATAATTTCTCAAGGACGTTGATATATGTCGCGATAATACGGAAGAGATAGGAAATTTAAGCCATGACAGTGGCATTGTTTTCGGGAATTTATTATGGCTACGAGACGTCGCTTTCGAAAGCGCAGGTTTCACTCCAAGTCAATTACCTGAATCGCGACGCGGCGCGGAAATCTTCGCACGCTCCCCCACATATTAGCCGTATTTCGCTAAAACGCATAAACACTGTTTTCCGTTGTATGGAACAGTTAGTCGGAAATATACAAATGTGTGTACGCATATGTACACACGCGTTCGCGTACACGTCTCATGCGTATATCGCGCTCGTTATATTGTTTTCTGCTTTTACCGTTTCTACCTCTAGATACGTGACTATCGCGGTTCAGGTCGTAATCTAAATATATACCCCGGATGAAAGATACATTAAGATTGCAAGAGAAAAAGTGCACACGAATCAAATTCATTTCATTCCTGGCGATAAACCGCTCGCCTACAACATTTAAAAAGAGAACACTCTGAATCTTTTAGAGTGAATTGCCACTCCGAGGAGTGAAAACTCGCTCTTAAAGATTTTGAAAATTAAGCCGCTTTTTCAAGACTGGCTCAATTTTCATTCTTTAGAGTGTATGCGTGGAAAGAACAGTTTTACTTAAGTACCCAAGTAAAAAATAAACCAAAAATTAATCAGAAATTGGCCAGGAATTCTAGTTACTAGCTAGTTTCTGACTAGTTTGACTGGCCAGAAACTGACCGTTTTTGGGCGACGCTTGCTTTGCCAATAACTGGACAGTAAAACTAGTCAATTTCTAACAAGATTTTGACTGGTATCTGATCACTTTTTGATTATTTTTTAAAGTTTCTATCTAGTTTCTTAATTTTTTTATTTTATGAGCAGTTTTTAAGCAGTTGATAACCATTTTCAAAGCAGTTTATGGCTAGTTTCTGATTAGTTTTTAACTAGCTTTATAATAAATTTTTTAGTCGTTTTCTAACCAATTTATGACTAATTCTAATTTTCTGAGAAAATTCAATATTTTCAGAATTTTTGCTGAACAGAAGCTGGACAGCATTTACTTATTATTTTTTTATCTAGTTCCTAACCAAAAATTGCTCATGAAATACTGCCTAGTATTTTCAGAATTTTTACTGGACAGAAACTGGCTAGTATTTTATTACTATTTTTTCGTGCATAGTTTATGGCCAGTAACTGGCCATCAAACAATAATCAGTATTTTCTTGACAAGTTTTGAATAGTTACTGTCTAATTAATCCTACCCAAGAAAAACTATCCAGGTTAATGACCAGTTTTTCCTTGAAATTTTTCTACACGGGTATTTGAAAATTTAGCTGAATACAGATCTGAAAATAATTTTATTTGGAGCATCAAGATAATTATGTAGGTCACTCAAACTGATTGCTAGAATGTTAAAACTTTTTGCAGCATCCCAAGAACAGAATGTTAAAATAATATCATATCGACTAACTTATGACAAAAAAATGACATAAAGTCATCAATGTGATTCGTCAAATTGATTATTTATTATTTTGATTTTCTTGTCTTCCTTGGTATTGTCATCAACGCTTAGCGTCCTACATAATTATTTCGATGAAGAATCCAATAGTTACTTTCGGATCTATCTCTAAAGTGTTAAAATACTTAAACAAAATAAATCTTTCCACGTGAGATTCAACTCTAAAGAATTAAGAGAATACCAAAGTCACGATGCAACGATAACTAATCATCAGTACTCCCGATTACGGAAATGACTCTCGGTGCAGAGATATATATACGCGCGAACGGGATAGATTTTCCCTCGCGTAATGTGATGCGATATTACGATCTCTCTCTTGAAACATTGTCCACTTGTTTGGCGAGGAGTGCCGTGTTACTCGCGCACGATTCGCGGACCGAGGAGAGCACCCCGGCCAAGTATCGTATCGGCTTTCCATCCCGAGAAGGTAAATGCCGTACGACGTATATATAGGTACGTTTGTGCTGCACGGCGTATCGCGTATCGTCGCTGAAATTCTGCAGTTTTGCACGAGGCACGATGCGCCTCGATAACGAAGGATGCCTTTCCCTTTCGCGGCCAGAATGCCACGTTCTTTGCTCTCCTCTCGACTCTTCTCAAACTGCACGAGGAGAGCGCGCGCGGGGTCTCTTCTCCGGGCGCTGTGTAATTTTCCACTCGTTTCCCGTAGCGGGTCATTATATGCAGCCGATTGGCCGGATTCTCCGACGACTCCGACATCCTCTCTCGCGTCTTCATTTCGAGAGGCGCGCATATCCACGGGATTAACTCTTTCGGCGTTTACGAGCGTCCTCTTCACATTTGTTTCACGTTTTATTGTCCACGTTATTACCTTAAACGTTTCCAAGTTGCACGTCAATCAGCACGCGCTGTCACTTCGTTCGAATGGCGGATCATTATCATGGTAAAAAGGAGAGCCAAACGACGCGCATATATCACGTTACCCTCTCCGAATGTGTGCCACCGAGGAGAGAATCGTTGCAGCTGCGCATATGTCATATTAACCGAGCACGCTCCGTGAACGCGGGAGGGTGGCTTTGCATTTATTATCCGTACACGATTTAGGGTGAGAGAGAAAAAAAAATGAACCCGCGCTTCGCCTCTCTCCCGAGAACGAGACCGCGGCAATAAACGTTAAAATTTGATACTCATCGCCAAACATCGCACATGTGTCACGTAATAACGTGACACCGCATTCGCTCTCAGAGATGTGATTAATACGAGCCATCGCGTTAAATCGCTTCGTATAATTGCCAATCTACGTCTACGCTAATATGTTTACGTTGCATTATCCAGAATTGGGATCGCGGTTTGTACGCAAATTATTCTCCATGCCGACGAATGTGATTTGCGGTTTCATAGCCTGTTCTTACTTTGCGTAAGAATCGAGGAAATGTAGTAGGTAGCGTCTATAAGTACGTCGTGGACGCACTTTCCGTGCGTTGGTTGCAGGTGCGTTTAACAGCGAGCGCCTTGACCTAGACAATCGCCTGGAATGGCGTAAGATGCTTATTAACAGCGACTTAGACGATACTGCCACGCGTCTTTCTCTCTCTCTCCCTCTCTATCTTTATCTCACGTGGGCGTACGCGAGGGAGGTCGCGGATTAATTTATTAGCCGATGCAATTATCCGTTACTCAATGCCGCAGCCAGCCCGTTCATTCGCGACGTGCCGCGGTTGTCTCTCGACATTTCGTATCTCGCGATGTTGATTTAAGTCGGCGAATTATCTCGTCGAAAGGTTGAGAGGCTTTCCCTCTCTTTCTCGCTACCGGTCTTAAATTTCCCGTGCAATTACGATCGCATTAAACGCTACTCGGCTTCGCTCTCGCATCTATATTAATCACACCCGACTACGTAAACGGCGCGCCGTTTGACTGCGTAATATTAACTAATCGCGGCAAATGCCGATAAAGCGAGGTAGCTACGAGTTCCATCGTTAGAAGTAATATATGTTCATTCATAATCGTACGCGCTCATATTTATCGATATTATAGACTCATGATTAACTAATCCTCATCAAACATTCAGCTACGAAAATTACGTGTAATTAGTTTACCGTTTAAACAATCACTAGGGAATATGCACATGTAATTACTTAATTATTCAGATGATTAGAAGCATCTGCGTTCTAAGAGATGTAAAGTAAACTTCCGGGTACTCTGTGACAGGTGCTGGTTCAGGAGTCTGACACCTTCTTTCGGAATCATGCAATAAGATATCGCTTGTCTAGGAAGTCACGACGCATCTCTGGCAAATTGCGCAAGTTATTGAACGAATTATGAATATGAATAGGAACGCGGTACGTTAAACTAACCGTGGGGAAAATGTCCGTAATGTCTGAAGAACGACAGGAAGGAGCGAAGTAATAGCGAAGTATGTCGTGTCTCGACCCCACCATCATCGAGGTAATCGTCGATCTACACGAGGAGGCGGCCGCCAGGATCCAGCTGACACTCGACAGGAAGTTGCCACTCGAAAATACCGTGGCACACATTGATGGGCCCCTACAAACGTTTACACTACGGTGGTAGATGGATAGACAGATAGCTCCGTTGCTCGACTCTGTCATTTTACTCTCTCGTACTGCGATCGTACTACACGTTTGCACACGTGGAACGTACGAAGGAATCGTAGGACCGTGGGATCTCGTCGTTTGAAATTCTTATAATTGCTCCTTTTAAATTCAAGAAAGGCGAGTAGTGGCCCTTTAAGATCCTTATAATGTTAATTAATGTCGGGTGCACACGTTATAAGCAATTTTCTTCATATTTTTACTCGCATCAAACTCGCAGTTTTAGCGAGAAACGTAAATTTATCTATTTTCATCTCTACATTATTTAAATAGATATAAGGTATCTTAGGAGGCTCTTCGTATTCTTTTATTTCGGAGAAATTTAAGAGTAAAGTTCCACTTGTACTAAAAAAAAACCTAGATTACAGACGAAGGATTAAAACTCAGAAAATAACGATAATAATAAATAACAATAAAATAGAACGTAGCAATTATAATTTCTGATGGGAGGGATACTATAGAATATTATTACGAGGATGCGATATCTGGAGAGGGATATCGTTAATCCCTTGCCCTTGACTCGCAATATTCGTCAGGTATCGATATACTGATTATACGTTTAGGCAACAACGTGCTCGCGTACAAATCTCTCGCCTCTAATCAAATGGTGAAAAGAATTTTTTCCTGACACGGGAGAGGTAATCATACGCCGAAGCTTATTCTGATCGAGCGAATAGCAAAATCGTGACAGGGGAGGCGTGAGAGGCTGACCGACCTTACGATTACAGAGACGTGTTTAGAGCGCGCCGTGGCCTTAAGGTATCGACATCGTGTTCACGGTTCGCATTTAGCGCTAAATGCGACTCCTCTGTGTCGGATTCTCTTGGCTTAACTTTGCCCGACACAAAGATTCGATTAAAGCGAATATGGGATGTAAGCACGCCATCGTCGTATTGTTTGCTGACTAGCTGAGTGAAAGATTTCTGTCGGCGCTTGTTGCGATTCGAGATGGAGACAGACGATTCATGAAGGGAAAAAGAGTCAAATCAAAAGTAATCTATAAGCAACAGTCATGGAAATGTCAATCGAACCGGGTAGACTAAGGGGGGCCAGCTTGGAATCCTGTTGTCAGGACTGTAACAAGGCGCTTTGCACCCTTTAACAAGTTCCAATCGGCATGCCATGTGCATATTTGTGCGAACCGAGCAAGATATTTTCTTTGAGTAGAGATGCGAACTTTAAAGTCGACAAACAAAGTAAATATCAGAGCTATGCGTAAGAAATACTTCTTAGAATTGAATGAATTATTTACGTATTAATCATTTAATTAATAAATTACACTGAAAAAATAATGTTATCTCACTAGAATTATTTTAATTAAAAATAATCTTGCTAATTAAATGACAGTATTAATGAAACAAATGAAATTTTATCAACAAAAGCATAACGTATTTATTTCATTAATGATGTTATTGAGTCAACAAAATTATTATCAATTGAAATATTACTGTTGATACATCATTTTTTTCAGTTGATATTTTCTTTAATTTTATTCTGTTCACGCGCAATTAATGAAATTTACATCTATATTTCATTCTCATAACAGAAAAATTATGTGGCGATCCCAGAATCATACGTACCGTGATTTCTCTCCCAAATCAATTTCGCACGGTTTCCCGATAATTGAAACTTAACGGATCGTTTAAAGTGATATTTCTCGCGGGCTCGTGCATTTGCAAGCAGCATGGCACAATCGTGATTCCCGACGACGTTTCGGATTGCTATTGACGTTCGTCGTCATAAAATGCGGCTGCATATTCTTCAGTTCGCGCCGCACAAACGCAAACGGAGTTCGCGCGTCTTAACAACGTTCAACAATCCGTCAATACGTACGTACCTATAATGAATGAAGCACGGCGTTTAGTCTCGCACGAAAAGGCTGAATCGCAATCGCCACGATCGGTTCGACGCGTACGAGTACGTACAAGCTCGTATTCCGCGTTACCGCATGACGGTCTATCGTTAGTGTGTTGCGTCAATGTGCGCCCGCACCTATTTATAGTACAGACACAAAGTATAGAAATAACTGGATGTCGATACGGCGCTATTAATTTCCCGACTACGGATATACACGTTCCAGCACGTCCTGGAGGATCCTCGTCGTTACGCGAGTCCGAACTCCTTATCTCCTTGATGCGTTTGACTTTACCCGCATTAGCATTCGCGACTTGCAACCAACTATATATGCAATAAGTGTCTGAAACAGGTAATAACGTACCGTCGGTTTTTCCCCTATTAAACCCTGCCATTAGACCTTTACCGCAAACATCATGGATCTCATTCACTTGACAAGAATATCTCCTGATTGAAACGTATGATAATAATGAGAATATTAATTGCATTTAGTATATCTTGTATAATCAGGTATGTCTAATTAATAATAAATAGTTGCTCACATATATAGTTGCTCGGTCAATTATTACTCGGTAAATGGAAGTGGTCGATGCACGTACAAGCTTCATGATTGCGTCGAGATAAATAGCGAAATGAGAATTATGCGTGGAAAACGCGTCGCTTATCGAAGCCACGTGTCTCCAATGGGGTACCACGGCTTAATCGATCGCCCTGGAATGCCGCTACTGTCGCACACCGAAGGAGGCCGATTTATTACCCCGCGTAAGCGCACCGTAGACTGTATGGATTTCAGTTAGGGCGTGGAGGAGACGAGAGGGAAGGTCTGACATTCCAGACGGGCTCGCGCGCGCACACCTCGCGTCGTCCCTTTCGCTGCGCCCATCGACGCGACGACGAGGATGCAGGATTCCGGCGTGCGACTCGCGTACCAATCGGGTCATTTCTATGTGGAGCGCGTTGTGCCATTTTCCTTTTTTTTTTTCATAAGGCATCCCGGATCTTCTTGAATCGAGTTGCTGCGGGGAAAGCTATATACGCGATTCGAAATTGTTGTACAATTTTAAGTCACGTACTTTTCACATTTATTTCATTTACAATAAAATTATTAATTTACAATAAATATATGATATTGGAAAGTAAATAGATTTAGCAAGCTTCGAATGAAAAATGCAAAATCTCGATTCATTTATATTTGCTTTTTTCTATCTAGATAAATTCGTAAACCAGCTGCATAATCGTATACTGGAGAAAAAGTTTGATTGGAATTAATTAGAATTCTGGTTGAGAATAGATAAATTAGAATTTTCTGATTGATTATCTAATTTATTATAATTGTAATTGAGATAAAATTAGAATTCTGATTAATATATAATCAGAATAAATAATCAGATAAATAAAATTAATATAATTTAGATTAATATAATCTTCTGGTTCGCCTATTTTCAATCAGAAATTTTTCTCAGTGTACGCACATATAAAAAAAATTATCCAATTGAATTTTACGTGTTTTCTCATGATAGAAGTACGATTAGAAAATTTTATTTATGCATTTATGTAGTTATACAATTATGCAAACTTGTCTAGACAAACTCTTATGAATCAGCACGTTGTTGCGAAATACCACGACAGATTAAAACGACAAAGACAAAAGCTCCTTGCTAATGAGTCACCGGGTGCGCTACACGCATTTCACGCGTACTGACCGTCAGCACGTTTTGCAGTAAAGTCGACGGTAACTAGAAAATTATGCGAAAACTGCCGTAATATTTCCGGAGCCACTCGTCGTCTTGTCGAGAAAGATGGAATGCGGGAAAGTAAAGAGGTCGGATATAAGCCGGGCGGCTCGACCTTCCGCGAAGTGGACAGACCAATTATGTGGCGGCGCAAAATCCGCATTACTGCACACGGCGAGCATATAAGACGCGCATTATGCGCGGTGGTGTACCCGACCCCTAATAGGCAAATAGCGGAATGTTAGCCAAGCTCGTTTGCCACACGGAGGTATCCGCGCGCGAACCGGAAAGCTCGGCGCAGCATCGCGGCACACAGGTGGCTGTTTAAAACACTTAATAATCTTCGCTTGCTGTGATTTACGACAATTAACCGCATTTCGCGCAATTAATCCAAATTACAAAAAGTCACAAATTAATATCCCGCCGGCTGATTTATTAATACGCTGATTCATCTCGATTTAATATCTCTAACTTGTCACGTGGAATTATTATTTATATATCTACAGAAATATAAAATACTATCCAAGTCAAACATTTATTATTATCTTATTGTATAAATATTTATTTTTATTTCTATTATATAAGTTTAAATATGTATTACATATTACTGTTGCCGTTATATTCTTCGCAACTGTATAGACCAGATACGAAGTGGATAAAGAAGAAAAATTCTAAAGCGACCGCTTTTCGATCTGTGATGCAACTTTTCGATGTTTACGCAGGCAGCTTTCCTACACGGGGGGGATAAAGTCACGTAACGCGTTCTTTATCGCGCGAATAATTTTCTTTCGTTTTTGCGAGAGAGCGTTTTCGCGGCGCATCGTATAATAACGAGTCAAGTTCCTACGCCGTTGCGCGGATACGCGCGTGCATTAGCATAAGCCCGGTATGCGAGATAGCTGAGCGTAGGCGTGTATATAGATACGAGCGCGCGGAGCATAAAAGGGAGCAATAAGATCGGGAAGAAACGGCGGAGATGGAAAAAGACCGGGGACACCGACCGAAAAGGCGTAAAGGAACTCGACGGGAACTCGAGGAGAAAAAGCGCGACGCGACGTAAGGAAACAGGAGTGCATACGGGTGCGCATGGGTTACCCGATAAGATATGTGCGAAGCTATTTCTGTATAGAACGTACGTTGACGACAGGCACGGATTACGGAAGATAAGCGGATAAGGACTGTAACGCGTAAAGGTCGGACACCTTCTGCGCGATTCGATCGCTTTATTTACAAGGAGTCGGTTTGTAGTCAGTTGTACTCAGCACACTCTACACCTAAGACTGAAACGTTCATATGTGAAACTTATAATCGATAATTTACAATACAAATGTATGCTTGTATTTATTTATTTTAATGTCGATTTTAATATCAATTTTAATATTTATAGATATTAGGTGTTAAACTTAATTCCTACCGTTTTTCGTCTCCAAAATTGATTTGTTTCGAAGGGAAGATGAATGAATACCTTAATCAAAGTAATTTCCTCCATTTTCTACTTTATTACTAATTAATAATACTTAATTAATAATACTTTGATTAAGGTATTTCCCTTCGAAAGAAATCAATTTTGGAGACGAAAAACGGCAGGAATTAAATTTAACACCTAATATTAAAATCGATTAGATTATGCCTTGAGCATTAGGGAATGTTAAAATCATGTGGCTATTATATGTGAGTATTATTAACAAATGTTAATGATACATTGCAAAACGATTATAAATAGAATTCTAGTTACTCGAACTTATCTGGATCAAAATAAAATGTATTTCAATATCCAGTCACGGCAGTTTATTATCAGCATAGGCGTTAAGTACGATGAAAAACAAAAAAAGGTATAGAAAGAAACGTTCGAGATTGCAATCGTGCATCATTTTCGCGCATTGCATTGGCATTGGAATTCGAATACACCAGGGTCACGCAGGATTATCCTCTCGCTCGTAAAAACCCGTTCTTATTAAAATATCGACGCTTTCACTTTCACTTTCACAGATTGCTTTATCTTTAATTGAGCTCTCCTCGATTATCTCAGTTTGAATAAAACTGATTTAATC
Source organism: Trachymyrmex cornetzi (assembly GCF_001594075.2). Classification (NCBI taxonomy): domain Eukaryota; kingdom Metazoa; phylum Arthropoda; class Insecta; order Hymenoptera; family Formicidae; genus Trachymyrmex; species Trachymyrmex cornetzi. The sequence continues at coordinate 1,331,638 of NW_017296881.1, read as the reverse complement.
CGATTGTACGGTGAACGCGGTCGTGGCCGTCAGGTTGAATCGACCCTACGGCGATGCGGGAGTTAATTCGATGGTACGTACCGAGGCAGGTGATCGAGTGGTCCGCGGGTGGTCGTAGAACATTTCGCGCCCATGCCGCCCTCAAAACCTCGAGGGCGCAGGGCGGTCCGCTAACCATCAGCACACCCGGCGACACGTGACCTTTGTACCTCAGCTGCCGGGTTGCATCCACCAGGGCTGCGTTCCACCAGCATTTGGAATTCGCTTCCAAGAAACTCTGCAACATACAGCACGAAATAATCTTTTATCGCACTTTGCAGCGAGCAAAATTTTGATACGCTAAAATTATGCTGAATTATGCTAAAAGTTGCGCAATGAGTAATTATTTTTCAATTTTAAATTATCAATTAATTTAACAATACTCTTCTACTGTTTGTTTTTAAATATTTCTTACAAATTCTCTCTCCATGTTCGTGAATGAAAAAGGTATTGCGATAGAAAGATATTCTTTGTGAAATCACACGACCATATGATGACTATCATCCGCACATTCATCGTATTTTGCATTACTAATAAAAAAAGCCGTTACGCGTCGCGCGATGGAAGCCAGCGAGTTATCCCCAGAAATATATGGCTCGGTCGCTAAGTGTTTATCTCTCCGTGGAGCCGTATGGCGTTTCACCCTCGTCGTAACTCGGGTGAAACATGGTTCTACCCCCATGGATATTTCCTAGAACCCCCGCGTAGTTCCGCGTCACAGAATGAGCCGTGATAGGGTCGAGAGCCCCGGACAATGCTCATAAACGAACGGCCCCGCAGGATTTTTCTCTTCCCTGTCTTCTTTTCCCTCTCCATTCGGCTAAACCGTGAAATTAGTGCGGAGTGCTGGAATCGATCGGCGCGAACCTATAAGGGTGATTTATAACAGCTCTCGTTCGAACGACCGATGTGATCAGTCCCCACAATTGTGAAAAGTACGTAGCTTTCCTATTGTACGAGCGATACACGAAAGGAGATTAATCCGCTGTATCGCGAAAATGATGTCAACTTTTATTCAACTTTACTCTAGAAATCTGTGGATATCACTGATTATTATCAGTTTCAAATATGTCGTTGGATAATCAGTGAAATTCAACTGAAAAAGAAATTGGAGCATAATTACATAATTAGAACACCGATATTTGTACATCAGTTCCAATGCTATATACATTGAATTTATAAACTAAAGCAAGATTAGCTAGGTTAGGGATTCCACGTTTTATTATTTTTTTTTTAGTTAAATTTCACTGTGAATTCACTGATTATCAGTGACATATTTGGAACTTATAATCAGTGTTTATCCACTGATTCAAATTAAAAAAAAATTATGCTTATTTAATTTTATCGATCGGTAAAATAATTATTTTCGAGATATATATTTAGAGTATATCTTATTGTTATATATATAGTAAATATCTCAGGCTAAATTGTGCGATTTACTAGATTATACCAGTGTAGGTAGAACAATACAAGATAATATCGGAGTGATACGCGGACGCGATCGTTAGAATTTCACAGTGGCGTCGATTTGAACCACTTTGCGAATCGCTCGAACGGAAAAACAACGTTTGAGATGTCGGACGGGACATCGCCGAGACAAGGAGTCCAATTTAATTCCATGTAAAGAATACAATGCGCGCCGCGTGCATAAGACGATTTTGCATCTAACGGCAACGTAGGATCTCCGGACTTTCACCATCTGGAAGTCACCGTACAGCGACGCGGTTACCCACTACTAAATGACGGAACCTCCGTGTAGCCGCTGCAAATTACACATCCGTGATCGATCTGATCCACCGCTAGAACGGCCAGCTCGTTTTGTGCCTGTGCAACGGAGCACGGCGCAAACATCCACCCTTGCCAAGGCTGCGTTCCGTATTTCGTCACTGATGTACGTTCCATCGTTCACGGACCACCGTTCTTCCACGTACATATATAAGTCGAAACCTTCCACGAAATTTTTACGATCGCAATAACGTCCTGACACGACGTTCTTTTTAAACTCGATATTTCATAACAGGCGCTCAGTGATTTTCACATTTAATCGCAAGATATTCCCGTCTCGAGGGGACACGCCTCCGAATCACTTCGTCGCGTAATGACGTTACTTAACGTCACGAAACGAAGCGCACTTTCGATCGCAATCGGATTCTTTTATCCCCGAGGTATTATTACAATCTCTCGACGCGGAGGACAAGCTGTAGCGTCAACTTTCGTAATCGCGGCGCGATTACGACATCGGCGCTGATTTTCGACACTCCGGCGAGGATGATATTGTAATAAAGGCGCAGTGCTCGCGTGCATGGGCCGGTTTGTTAAATTGCCTGCGAGGCGCAGACGGCGATTTTCAGCAGGTGAAACTTTTCGGTTACGTCAAAGACGTGCTTCCTCGAGACTCGGTGTACGGCAGCTCTGTGCTCCCCACGTGGGAGCTGCCTCTCGGTGTGTCGGATCAACCGAGCGAACACGATCGATTTCACGAGATCGTGCCTTCCACCGATCTCTTTCTCCTAACGCGCGATCGGGACACCTTCTACAATCGAATTACTCTTAACGCGCTTCGTTTTTTCCGCCCGGTTGAACACGATAAACGGAGAAAAGCGCCACTTTCGCAATTTTAAGGAAATTTCGTTCGTCTCTTAACCGTCCCTTTCGTAATCTTGGCTTAGGCTTTACGAAAACATCCTGAAACGCTTAATCTAACTCTGCGTCGACAATCAAATCTATCCAATTTACTCTGTTATTTATGGCTTACGCCATGTGCGATGTATAAAAATTGTAATATTTTATAAACGCTTATATATGTGTGCATAAATCGTGTATGTACATGTTTAAAGATTTATTTCTATAATTAATTCTGACATATATTATTTTTTAACCCGCGGTACAAGTCTCTAAAACCCTGGCAAGAAAGTTGCACAGGCACGTAAAAATATCGTGTTGCATCGCAGAATGTACCCGGAGTGGGCAACAGGATATGCTGATAAAGTAGACACTCTTATTGTCCATGGGAGGATCTAACCGTGAGAGTGCGACAGTTCTGAGTTAACCATAATTAGCGCTGAACCAGCTACCATGTCTCCTCTATCCAGCCCAGCTGCACGCCAACTAACTGTGCGAAAAAGAGTGCTTTTGAGAGGGAATCGCTAAAAGCAAATTAACTTTACTGTATTGCGACGTACGTTACGCGAAGTAACACAATTCCCGTCGCCGCGCGCCGGGAATAACGTTTTACGTATTTCTCACTTAATCTGCAGAAAATAACAACGAGCATTGTAAACGGACGCTTGTTAGGTCGGAGTTATATAAAATAGCCAGGAAATATAAACGATTCCGTATTGAATGAATCGAGTGCTATCCCTTGAGGTTTCTATGATTATTTTGTATTTATTCTCGGGATCTTGTATACATTCTGTCCCCTAACTGTTCCAAAAGATTATAAGCTACAGATATCGAGGGGAGTAGCGAAATGTAGAACGACTGAGAATGAGGGTGAAACATTTGGGAAACATTGGATAACGATGGAGAAGAGATAAGATGAAATTGGAAATCAGATTGAGAATCGTGATTTCCTTTACACATTTTCTTACATACGAAAAATTGCACGGAGAAAAACAATTTTTTGAAATATCTAAAAATTTAACTAGATACGGATTTAAAAATAATTCTCTTGGACAATTAAAATAATTATGTAGGAAACTCAAACATAATTTAATAAATAATAATAATAATAATATATAATAATATAATAATAATAATAATTTAACAAATTTATTTTAAAATCTGTATCTATCTAAATTTTTAGATACTTCAGCAAAGCTTTCTTTCCTATGGAAATTTGGCACACGATAATTTTCTTTTTATATAATTGCACTATTTAACGTTATTTGACACCGAGATTGAAACAAAATAAGCATACGTTCACGTTTTGTAAACGAGCGAGGAGAAAAAACAAATCGCGGAGAAATACAAAAGTATAGAACGAGCCTATTGTTGTTCGGTGGCGCAGTGCTTGGCGCACGTAATATACGTATTGCGATTTCCGTGCCGGCAATGAACTTGCGGCAATATGGTCTATAGGGTATACGGTCGTTGGCTACCCGTTAATTATTATGCAATATACTCGCCGTGCTCTCTCCCACCGCGCCTATATGGTTATCCTTTTAAAGCCCTAACTTGAGACGCCGCGCCGCGCACGAACGTGAGCGGTTAACGGAGTCGAACGAAATACACCTGAGAAACTTATTGCCAATGCGCCATTCGCACTGCGGCATTATTACACTGCGACGGGCTTATCGATCTATCAAAACCCTACTAGTATTACCGCAATTATATTAATCCTTCAATATTTATTCATCAACCAAAGCTGCTTTATATGTATCATATTTTATCTGTTATTGTGAAGAAATTTATGTATTACACAACAGAAGAGACGAGGGCAAATTTTTTTGCAAGACTTACAATACTCGTATTATATTGACGAAGAAACATAATATACGAAACGTTTAGCTGTTGAAGGTCGTTTCGTCATTGCGAAATTGATCTATTTATCAGCCATTACCGGATGACAGGCATCAAGGCGTTCACCCGTGCCCGTCGTCTCGAATTTTAATCAGCAACCCTCTATAGTCCCGCGTGAGTACACGGGCTGCAAGCATAAATCACAATAACATAATTTATATGCTAATATCGCGAGTGCAGCGTGCGCTCGAATAGTATTATACGTTGGGCGAGAGACGCAAAGATCTCTTTCTCTCTCTCTTTCTAACGGGTTATACATTCAGATATTGACACATAGGCGTCGATCACGTATTCTTATTTATCATGTCAATAGAGAATCAATACAGATTACCACCGAAGAAATTGTACAAAATCGATACTTCCCAAAAAAATTTGTTTCTCATAAAGTTATAAGTATTATAAATGGAAAAAACTTAATGATACGTTGGCTACATTTCTTCTTTTGTTACGCCTTCTTGTTAGAAGATATTATATTTCTTCTTATATTACAACAATAATAATAATTGCAACTGTTTTATTATCGTTCTAATGAATTAATATTATAGTTGGGATTATATCTCGCACATGAAAAGCCCATCGTCCGAACAAAACTTCAAATTTATACAAGAGTAAATTGTGCAAGATCAATAAGAACAATTAAATGTTGAATACAAAAATAATATCGGTATCTATTAATCTAAAGCAGAAAATAAATTCCGACGTTCCATACCGTCGTTAATCTAGGATTCACGAATGAAAACGCAACAAAGAGGCACCGACGGCACCCCCTTTCTCGTACATTTTTTTCAATTAAATCGGCAAACAAATAGACAATCGCGCGCGAATTGCTTCGAGGCAAATGGGTATCCCGCGGATAAACGAGTTCTCGAGGTGTAGGAGATAAAAGTCGAGCTGGCTCGCGATATACGCTGCGTGGTGCTGATTTACGAAGTCGGCAGTGGACGAGGACGACGACAACGCGGCTACGACCGATTCCGCCGCGCCGGCCAGGAAAAACGTCGATGAACGGGAGAACCGGAGAGCGAGGTGGCTGAACCTTGGCCGAACCCTCGAACCCAACACCACGTCCGACCCGCTCGAACGATACGCGCTTGATTTTATTGTTCTGTTCGTAAGTGCCGCGCACTAGTTACGTTCCGGGTGCCGTTGCTCGGTTCAAAGTCGAGTGACTATTACGCTCCGACGATATTCGCAATAGGTCGTAACCAAGTACAGCTCTGTTTAAGTCTTCTTTTTACATTTAAATCTAAAACGAAACAATACGAGACTGTAATTTAAAAAATGACATTTTTTTTTAATACAATGCTCACATTAAAATTACTGCAATATATTCAAATCAAAAATTACATCGCAGTCAAAGACATCAATTTTATCACAACGTTCGAGAGCTATTATATTCTGACAGTGGATTAATTGTATATATTTTTGTGATTGAATGTCAATTTACAAACAAGATGTGGTATAAACGAGTAATTGTAACCAACATAGTCGTGGTTATAAGTAGCTCGATGTAAACTATCGTGCTTTTTGTTGTCGCGGCGTGGCGACGGTGCTCGTGGCGGAAATCGCTATATGCGGATGGAAAGTGTCCGCCAGATCGTTGGCTGCGTCGACCATCCCCGAGGCAATGCGCGATCGGTGTATCGTAATAACAGTGATTTAAAAACGTCACAACGAGCGGCGACGGCCGGCAATGCATTCGCGAGAGCCGTCGAGGAAGCGTAAAGTACCCTTTTCTCGAATGCAGACTGTGCACCTGAAAGGCCTCGATAAATCTTGTAAACAACTTTGCGGATCAAAAGCCGTATCGAACAATGCCCTATTATTTAGTAACCTGAGATTACTATGGTAATAGATCCGTATTGCCGTTCGTTCGTCATTGTCGCTTTTCTACCGTAAGATGTAAATTAAAAATCTTTGGTCATAAAAAAAATGTACATACAATGTCCGATCACACTGTCGCATAATTTAATTAATTTATATATATTTACTAATTATATATATATATATTATTAATTATATATTTAATTTGTTATTAATATAATAACTAATATAAGTAATATAATACGATGATATAAAAATTAATTGGATTATTATAAATCATATACGTATATAAATTTCATTTTTATGCATTTTGTTTCATTAATTACTACCGTTACCGTTAATTATATGTGATAGAATCTCGTATATAACGTTCTTCTTTGGATAAAATTAATTGATGAAACATAATGTTCTGAACAATGATCATATCGTACTGCGCACAGCGATGCTTTTGACGATCGTTCCGTTGAAAAGCGATCGTATCTTCGTCAATCGATTATTATCCGCAGCATCGATGAAACGGTCAATATATAGCGCGAAACCACGCGGAACCATAATATCGATGAAACATACATAGAACGTTTCTTCAGTAACGTCTAATTACTTTAACAATTATAGAACGTCGATCTAATTCACTGTGCGACCTCGAGATTATATCTTCTCTCATACGAACAACACGATTTCCTGATTTTACGTTCGAGATATTCCAACTTCCATAAGCGTTACTTCACATTCAATTTATTCCGTGGGGTTTCTTTTTAACCAAGAATGTTGAAACTCATTTAATTTTCAATCAACTTGAGAAAATTTTCCCCTCTTAAATTTAACTACAAAGCATTAAAAGTTCTCAGTTTCGGATATTTCAAAAATAGGTCATCCCTAAGAGTATCAAAAACGCTGTTCCAGGATATTCAACGGTTTAGCACCTTCACTGTCATCGTTATCGACGTTCCTTATTATTAACTCTGAAAGCAAGAGCCTCGCTCGTTGATTTTTCCGCAAGGGTGCTTCTCCGCCGAGTACGCACTCGTTGAAAAGTGAGAGCACTTCGTTATTGCGGAGAGTCACGTCCTAACTTTATTTTGTCACGAATAATCTTCACCTTTGTTTTCTGATTATTCCGAAAATTTCCAAGAACATGACAAAGGTATATTGATTTTTCAAACTATGTCTTGTAATCAAAATTTGTAACAACTATTATATATTCATTATTAATTTAATTAATTTATTATTTTATTTTATTATTTATTTATTATTAATTATTAATTTTCCATTCTTATCTCACATAATGAGAGTAAAAATAAAAAATGCATAACACCGCTTATTACCACCGGTGCACTTTCCTCTCGTCATTGGTTATATCGGCACGAGCATTAATGTGATTTTCCCGACCAGACAGTAGACCGCTGTTGAATATTCAGCGGTTACATGTTACGCATTGGTGGCGATAAATTCGAGACAAGCTACATTACGACGCGCACGGCGCCGCCGCCGCCGCCGCCGTCGTTCAGCGGCGCATCTCTCGTTTCGCCGCCGTTTATTTCATCCATGGAAGGAATTCTGGACGTAAAACGCGAAATTTATTATCGAAGGGTCGGATGACGTCGGTGCGAGAACGTCGACCGCGAGAACGAGCTTCCGCCGTTTAACCTGCCGCTCCTCGATTATGCTGACTTTTGCGAAATTGCTCGTAATTCACATTGTCTCATTGTGGCATAACGGTGCGGGCAATCAACGTTCGCTTTACCGTAAAGGACCCGCGCGTTACGGGTCAACAAGAAGAAGGAACAAAGAGAACATAAAGAGTCGACGGAGTCGCAACGTCTTCCAACATTGTCGCTTCCGTTCAGACTTTTCCGGCGCCAACGAACAAAAAGAGCGCACAATGCTGTTTATCGAAAGATCAAAAGCGCATATTGTCGACGAAAATTCAACGCGACAAAAACACATCAACGACGTAAACAAAGTAAAACGCGACTAACCTGAAACAGATTGTAGCCCTTATCGTACATCCACATCTCATCGGCTGGATGTTCCTTTGGACTTTCTCGTTGACCGGCGTTTGCAACGTGAGGAGGTGATCCTCGAATCAACTGAATCGCCAGGGACCTCTGCAGAAGCAAGAGGCATCGGGAGGGCCCGGGGCCTCCAGGGCCCGTTCCATCTCCTAAGATCGAGGCCATTGTGAGGGCCCACCTAACGATGTCGATGATAGGGCGGTGGCATCACGAAATCTGTAACAAGAGAAAAAATATATTCACCAATTTGATCTGGGATAAACTGTTTAGATTAATCAATACGTTAGATCGTCAAAAGTGATCAGTGTAAATAATAAGTATTATAATAAACAATTTCTAATTAATTCTGTCTCAAAACAGGGTTGATCAATAATCTTTTTATTTATTATACGAATGTAGTAAATTGAAGAACGGAAGAAATTAATCATTAGATTAAACGAAAAAATTAAATGAGAGATGTCAGTACGATTTGTTCCATAAAGTTGCATAAAAAGGCGCCCGGACGATTTTGTACGAAGTTACGTAACCGAAAACTGTAGACACGCTTGATAGCGGAGGACTTGCGAATGACCTGCAATTTTACGCAACGGAGACCTCCGTCTCTCATCTGCCGTGCTGTCTTACGTCCAATTATTCTTATCGTCGTACCATGGAGAGAGATAAAGTGACGGCGAGTTCATCGCACTATGTATTATACGAGTTCACGAAAGTTACAGACGATGAGAGACTGCGCGAAATCTCTACACGCGTTTGTCCGTGACACATACAGCTGCTTTATTGAACGTGCTTTGCAGACTAACTCCGCTTGCAGGATATGCATAAAGAGAATCTAGGATCAGTGGTTCTCGACTCATGCAGATTTACGTTCAGTCCAAATAAGCCAAACGCGAATTACGTGTCTTATCAAAAGTTCACTAATATCGACTGTATTCAATACAAAAGAATTATTTTTTAAATTACACTTTATATCATCAATATATTATATTATATGTTGTACTTATTAATTTTCATTTTATTTAAAAAAAAAATGATAAAATACAAGCTAGATTTTTCTAAAAAATTATAATTCGTATTAGACCAACGAGAATAAATTAATTAAGAGAAACAATCCTATTTTCAAAGCGGATCTTAGTGCTTAAGTATTTCAGTAGGTACATTGTATACAAATTCACATTGAAATACTTAAGTATTAAAATCCGCTTTGACCGAAAATAGGAGAAATTATTTCTCTTAATTGATTTTTTTTATACTCGCATTTGACGATATGCAAAGATAGTTGAGAGATCCTGCGTTGTTGTTTTTCATCTTCTAAAGGCCATAAAGCAACGTCACGTATTCCTATATTGTATCAACATTTCCCACCTCGGACGCCTAATTGATTTAGCCTAGCGCCCATAGCTAGGCCGAAGGGTGAAACCCTTACTCACGAAAATCCACTCATGGCACCACAGCATGAGAGACGGAACGGCGGGTAATAAGAAAAAGGGATGGTCGTCATCGCCCTGCTCATTGTCGCAGCTTTTTCTCTGGAATCGAGCCAGAGGCGCAAGATAGCTTCATCGATTCGATGGTCCGTAAATTTGATCTGACCTTAATTACCAGACGGCCCCGGGCGGCCAAATGTGTCGCAGTACATTTCCGGATAAGGAAGAGATGTGGCAGATGAGCTTTGACTTGCGAGTTAAATTATTTGTTTGTTTAAAACAAAACGCAAATATATTTTTGAGACCAGTGTTCATAATCTGTTCTTATTTTAAAACTTAAATAATGTCTTAAGATGCTAATACGGTTCTGATTGGCTTATAACATTTTAAGACCATATTTAAAAGTCTTAAATATAAGAACTGGCTATGAAAATCGGCGTAAGACTACGTGATCTCTTAACCTATTTTTTAAGGAAAGTAATAAAAATGTGTATAAAATCAAATAAGATCAGAGATTAGATAAATTAGATTTAATTATTTAATCAGGTACAGAAATATGTGTTAAACATATTGCGGTTTAGTTAATACGCTGATATTGTCCCATTTATCTGTCCGATAGCGATGAACATTGAATCGATTTATTGGAAAGTCCCGCATGGTTAATAGTAGTTAAAGTTCACTTCCTGACATCGATAGATGTTTGATAACGCAGATAAGATATACTATATGATGCGTGACGAGCGTACGGGATACGCCGGTGTACCGCAACTATCGCATTATTTTTTAATCGGAACATAATTGGATAGTTAGTGGTACACGATCTTCTGTATCGGGTAATAAACGACATTGAATAATTCCCTGTGAAATGACGACTTTTAGCTCTCACGCGATCACGACGCGCTGATGATATCCTGCAGGAATATATATATATCAAAAAAATAAAAGATACACGTAGATAGGAAGGAGAATAAGATTTAATAGCGCAAATTTCTCGCGTTGTTCGTTCGCGTTGTCTGTCGTGCCATCCGCTCTTCGAACGCGCGGCTGTTTGACGCACTTTTATCCGCTGTATCTCGGCGTATCTCATTCTCACCGATACAATGGAGCAATTTTCGCAATGTACTTGGCAAATAGTTTATCCTATCTGCTTATCTAGAGAAGGTCGACGATTGATCTCGATGCAAAAGAAATTGTTCCAAAATGAAACGTAATTGAAGAATGAGGGAGAAGGAAGAAAGGATCCTTTGCGCGTAAAGAAACGTTTCTGAGAGTCGTCAGATCTCCTTCGTGCCGCGAATCGAAGCTCGATTTCACCTTGTACCAGTTCGTCGGGCGGAAGGTGTTCGACTGTGCCGCATCGCGGAAAAAGGACTTCCTGCCGCATGACTCACAACTCACCGACTCACTCGCCACGCGCGTCGTCGATCGCGACGGACTCTCATTAATGTCTCGCCAATTGTGGTTGGATCGCGACGCAGCCGATGCACGCCGTTGCATCCCTGAACCTGAACCCCGGTTCTCGCGTGGGATCGACGAGGCACTGACAACATTAATTAGCGCTCCCTCGTTTAATTTTCCTGTCCGCGCCGCGCTTTTCTCAAAGCTTCTTACCGCTGGAAAGCGGAATGTCTCTTCGATTCCTCATATAGCGCGCGAGTCACGAGCGACCTGGATTCCCCGATCTCGTCTATTATAATCGTAATTATAGTAATCACGGCCGTCGATCGATTCACCGACCGGCAAGGCGGCAACGTCTCGTCGGAAATAGGAAGAATGCTATCTGCGTTAACACGGCTATTCTCCTTGCGGTCAATCCACAGCTCGATCCCTCCCGACCGATCGTTCGTAGAGACAAGGTAATTTCCTGCGAGATTAACACGTTTACAGAAACATACAAATCGCCACGCGGTGAAACGACGGATACCGTAACTTAATTACGCGCCGCCCCGTAACTCTATAAGTTACAAGTAGGATTACACGTCCGGTTAAACCAAACGATAACTGCGCAGATACGTTGAAATGTTAAAGATACGATGTAATACATTCCGATCTCGCCCCATTTAATCGACACCTTTTCTAACCTAGAATGCTTCGTTTATAGCCCTCTCCAATAAGTAGATATCGCTATATTATATTTTTTAAAGCGCTTTTTATATACATATACTCGAATCGAGTTCCGGATCGCTTTTATCATCTTGCTTCTACTGAAATAGCCGCGTCATTAATTTTCTGCTAGACGACTTGTCCGACAATTTGTCGAAGCGCAAAATCTCATCGATAAATTTCTCCGCCGTCTTTCTCCGAAATTCTTTCGCACTCTTTTTTTTTTGCTTCGTTATACATACGGTACTTGTCGATCGAAGAATATAGCTAGGCCGTAGGGGGTTGTTAAGAAAACAAACTTTCATATCCAATGAGCAAATTCATTCTTGGCGTGACATCGTATGCGGGCTCGTTCTGCGATCCTTTGATGTATCGTCGACCTTCTCGACGGCGAAGACCAACCGCTGGACCTCAGAGTCCGAGTGTCTAGAAAGTACTTCTCGCGCGGACCATTCTCGTAAAACGTGTAACGGGAACGATCAAACAACGTCTCGGCCTAATGGAAGTCCAAATAAAGACAAATCTACGTCCGCGCCGCCGTTGATCCCGCTGGAGATGGCCATTGAGAGCTTAAACGAGAAACGAGCGGGTTATCAATGACTACATCGACTCGCCTTCAAGTCCCAAAGTATGATGAATTCTTACGTCAGTCTGTCGATGAGAACATAAATAGAAAGTTCCGAACGGCTGTCATCTCTGTTTGACGTTGTGAAAATTGTGTGCAGATATACGTTAATGTGTCTACGAATTTCTTTTTAATTATGATAACTGACAGTGCTATCAATATTAATATTTCCAAGTACGGGAGCAATTATTGTGAGAGAAAACGGGAGTGAATTATCTCGAGTACGAGAGAATTATCTGGCGAAAAAGCGGAGATTCATCGAGCTATATACCGACGCGCCTTTCGGTAATTCGGAGAAAAAAAAAGTTGCGTGACTCTCGCTTGGTACGACCGACATAGCTCGACGTAATAGGATATATCAAGAAATTCAAGACGCGAAATTACCACACATGCCAAGTTTCCATTTAAGAATCACATAATTGTATCCTCCGGACTCTGGGCTTAATTAGCGTTACGCAGAGAGTTCTATATCGGCTAGATCTGTCGCATTAGCGTTATATGCGCTGGATTATTGCATACTGAGCGACCATTGGTACCCACATCCGAACGCGTGCATCTGTTTTGTAATTCGCTTTAAGTCGGTCGCGATACAAGACGTAAAGTGTAGACGAGATAAATAACATTGGTAAGTAGCAATAATATCTTAAATAATATTAATACGATATTTCGAATACAGTCAAAACTATAAAATATAAATAATATTAACACTAAAGTTAATAATTTCAACGTAAGTATTAAACACTCGGTAAATTCTTTAAAGTGGAATCTCGCTTTAAAGAGTAAAAATTAATAAGTAATCTTGAAAAAGAGTGACTCAATTTTCAATCTTTAAGAGTGTGGTTTCACTCTTCAGATTCACCCTGAAAGTTTTAGAGTGTACGTAATTGTTGATTGAATCTTTATAAAGCGAAACTGTATAGAGGGAAATAGACGTCTAGCTTCCTCGTGGCATATATTATACGATACCTACTGAGGAGGTCAAGCGTTGAGAGTATATTCTAACATATACCCAGCGGCGTATCCCGGAAACCCGGTTCTCACGCCTCCACCTCCGGGACGTCGCGGCAATGTGGAAAAAGCGGAGAATGCACGCTATACGCGTCGTATATAAAAAATAGCTAGGGATATATACCCAGGTGAAACATAATCGCGGTCTTCGTTTTACGTTTTGCAAGATAGGCTCTCACGTAAATGCTTCGGAGGTATTGACAGGGGGTCACCGAAGGCTACCATGGTATCTCAAGGTTCCCCTCTCGTAACGACGAGCAACGGTAAAGCGCGGATAACACGGGCGACGCCACGCGGTGTGCCTTAAAGGATGTCAATTGTGAGCGCGCGGATAATGTGCCGTACGTGAGCATTATTGAAATAACGACGACAGGGAGAAAGGGGCCTCGTCGACGACCGGTGTCGGTCAGCCAGTTCCGATCGACTCTGGAGAACATCGGCACTGATATCACCGCGGTGAAGTCAAACGATTGCTCAACGACGCGCGGGCTACCGCGTCTCGCGAAAATCGTTTCTCCCAGGGAAGCACGCACATCGGAACAAGGAGCACGTGGGAGTGTGATTTCTGATATCCGAGTCGTTGAAATCGTCGACATTATCCCAGATCGCTGGCACGTGCGCTACTAGAAAGTTTTCAAACGTAGATACTATATATGTTCCTTCCGGAATTATGGCGTAAGAAGACATATAAGTTTACCCTGGAAAAAGAGTCTGATTGTATTAATTAGAATTCTCAAAATGGACAAATTAGAATTTTCTGGTTGAATCTATTATAATTTCTGTTGAATTAACTAGAATTTTAATTGATACGATCAGAATCTTCTGGCTCGTCATTTTTAATCAGAAATTTTTCTCAATGTGTATCGATACTTGATGTTTAATTAATAACTACTTAACAATATTTTACTGTAAACGCTTAATCTTTTTATTTTTATATATAAGAAGAATATTTTCGTGAGAGAAAAAATTATGCAGTAGTGGAGTAAATCGAATAGTCGTTGACATATTTACGTCAACTTCCGAGTTCGATTTTACGAAAAATATTCACACATTTTGTACTCTAGAAACTGAAACGCGAGTTTTGGAATTCTATTTCCATGGCGATGCATTTGGAACATTTCCAGGGCACGTATAGAATTGTTTGGAATGGATTCCGATCAGAATTATTTCGTTTTGCCTAGAAAAATACAGGGGAACTGAACAATTCCGCTTGCAATCCATTCCGAACAACATAGTTTCATAATACGTGCGCAGGATGTATACTATGGAATTATTTAGAATGGATTTCGATCGAAATTATTCAATTGTTCTTTAGATTTCTTCTCTAGATTGTATTTTCTATAGGAAATACAGAATAATTCCGATCGGAATCCATGCAGTTCTACGATACGTTTATAGCTCTAAATAAATTACTCACCACAATAAAGGCACTTTAAACGTCGTTTCTAATGAACAAAAAACGTTGGAATAATAATGACGATGTACGATTCTCCGTAAAATGGGAAATTCATTGCGGAAAATAGATTTCGTAACGTGCTAATGAGCAACAAGCATAAATCGAGACACGTGAGCGAGAGACGTGGCAAGGATACATACGACTGCTCGAGTAAAGGATGTCAACCGCACTCGAGTGTGACTGCCGGTCGTCGCGACGAAGGTGGTTCAACCTGGCAGGATAAATTATACCGGACGTAAGGACGGCCGGAGTCCTTGGTGAGGTGATGGCGTAATTTTTCGCGATTAAATTAAGAATCCCGGGCGAATTATTGCCGCGCCGAGATCGCGATAATAACCCGTTAATAGTAGAATATATACGCCGCTGTGTAATTTTTCGCGATTAAATTAAGAATCCCGGGCGAATTATTGCCGCGCCGAGATCGCGATAATAATAACCCGTTAATAGTAGAATATATACGCCGCTGTAGAGTGCAGCACGAAGGCATCATCATGAAAATAAAAGTTACGGACTTTCGAAGCTGATGTGCGTGGTGTTCCACTTACGGTAGATATTGAGAAAACGCTATTTTCTCGATATGGATAACTTCTCTATATATTCGAGTGTAATTATTTGAAAAAGAAATCGCGTGTGATGGAACGGAATCTGCGTGGTATTAAAATTTTTTTCCTTAGTGTGCGATATAAAATACACAAATACTTATACGTGCGATCTTACTCATCTCAAACCATAATAGGTTTCGCGTGTATGCACTAAACAATTTTACGTACGCGCGAACACGCGCTATTCACGCGCGTGCAAGCAAGTAACGGCAATACGTATAATTCGTGTCGTAACATAATTCAGAACAGTATTTATATTAACGCTTCGTTGTAATAGATAAGACGGTTTAATTCGTCGAATAGCCGGTATATCGTAATTGCGAAATATCGATACGCGCGAAACTTTCACGCGAACAGCGGTCTTTAAGTAGTGCATACACGAGTTTCGTGCTTTCCTGTCGTTTTAATAAGTCTAGATATCACGCCATTGCGCATTTATTACATCAAGCGCGAAATTAGGCGCGCCGATGCGTTGCTAAAAAAAATCAACACGTCTGTTAAATGAAAATATATATATATATACTTATTGAACCACTACGAAGAATTTGAGTTACACATAGATTTAAAAGGCGATATATACTTAAAAAATAATTAATTACGATATTTGTTTAATAGTAGCTCGATGGTTAATTTGATTTACTCTGCCCATATGTATGTGTGTGTCGAAATGAGAGAGTCCGTTAATTAATTTAAACATAGGAGAAAGCGAGAGTCGGAATGAAATCGTAATTTCGTGTAATAATTTGTCCGAAAGTATCAAGTGCAGTATCGCTACAGGAACTTTCCACCGAATCCCTCGAAGAAGCAGCGACCATTTCCGATTAGGTTGATACCCGAAGGCGTAAAATCACTTTGCGAGACTACCGGAAGTACGATACGGTAAGGAACGATCGCCATATGGGGCGAATCGTAACCGATCGTTAACTAACGTCGGTTTAATAAGAGATATTCAGCGACGAAGAAAGCGTGTGTTTTTATAAGAGTGACTTTTATGGAGATAAATCACAATGCGGGAAATCTTTAAAAGAGTTTCGCGGAGATCGTGCAAGGACGCGTACTCGCGTGCATTATTAACGGTAGAAGCGCGCACGTACGTAATTACGCGTTATCGTTCCCGACGCTTCTCTTCCTACTTATAAGGGAAACTAATAACGACCCGACGGTGCATGGTTAATTGTTGGCACGTGGATCATTATCAGCCGTTCGTACGTCGCACGCACACTTATTGTCACGCAGTATATCGTCAGAGAATTCTCGGAATATTCGTTATTGCATTGGAAACTAAACTCGGTTTCGAAAGTCCGTTTAAGGAATTCGAGGTCAAAGCTAATGAACTTATAATTAACTGAACTTTAATTACTGGACTAATTACTGTAGAAAGAAAAAAATCAAAAGAGCGGCTAGAAAAGATAAAACAAATCGACATAAATTAGGTAACTCGGTTGCAAGCTTAAGTTGTTATGAGAGAGAAATCGATCGTTAACTCTCCTTCATAGAGGAAATCCTACATCACTATAATGGTATTATTCTACCCGATAAAGATCGACAATGTATAATAAACAGCCCCTTTTAGCGTTAACGTATGCACGATACGATATGACAATCCATACAGAAGTCACTCGTTTTCACTTTCCATCGACCTCGAGGTTGTACGAGAGTATGCCCACTCACCGACACAAAGAAGCGTCAATACCGGAGTATATATACACACGCGGCCATTATTCTCGTTATTTGCCGTCAAGCCGATCAGGCAGCGACAGATCGAGTCGAAAGTCTATTTTTCCGCGGTCGCTCGAGGAGAGGAAAGTGCGATCGTAGGAGGAAAACAATTTAACCGTAGCCGCAAAACTCTATGTGTTGTTTGTATGTGTTTCTATCCTGGTCGTATAGAAAAAGCAATCATCAGAAATACCGAAAGTGCTTATAGACGAATAAACAAATGTCATCATTTTGATAATGCGCGAATAGAAAGAAATATATCCGAGAAAGGGATTAGTAATTTACAATTTTTTATTTTATTTTCAATTCTCGATGAGTTTTATTAATTATTAACCCAGTTTTCGATCTGGACAAATAAAACTTTACTGTCAAATTTTATCTTTACTTTCGCTCAAATTTCAATATCTATATCAAATGACATTTCAGTAAAAAAAACAACTATTTGGTAATATAACACAGCTGTTGAAAAGTAATTTAAAATTGTTCACGTTTTTAAAAAGTCTAGAACAGTAAAAAAAAAACTTAGGTTGGGCGAAAAAGACTCAGGATATAGACGGATCAATAAATATTAATGTTTTCATGCTTCGCGTCCGCAACAGAAACGCCGTTGATTTTTGCCGAAAATCGAATTATGGGATTGCACCGTTTCTTCTCCACGAAGAACGTGTTCGTGCGCACTTAGTAGCCGACTTAGTAGTTGTTTTTGGAAAGGAAAGTCGTAAGAGGAAATCGATCCGTCGATCGACGAGCGTTGCAAAACAAGCAACGTGTATCTTTGTTATACGCGCCGTTCCGGCGCGATCATTAATATCTCGCTGCACTCCAGACTCGAGATACCGGGCAGCGACTAGACCAATTACCGTTATAGCGCAAACACTGTTGCTGCCGTTAGAAAATGATTTATCGCGGATTGTTCTCGACGGGGGATTTATTGGAGCAAGTCGCCGAGCTTATTGAAAACTCCTGCGGGATTGCACGGTACGAAACCGCTTTGCGCGCTCGTGCGCCCCCGAGCTTATTCGATTTCTGCTGTGGAACACTATCGGTGTCTTTGAAGAAAACACGAATCGATTAGCTGCACGTATACGTGCCGTTACAGCGCCACGTCCGATTTATCAAAACGTTTATTCTCTCTGTTTAGAGATTTTCTGGAGCGGATCCGTGACGGTCCGACGATAACTACTGCATCGATGATAACGTCGGTCTCGATGAATCGATACCTCAAACTTGTGTACATTTTTTGTCTCCATCTTCGAGTGTAATCTTCGAGTGTACGCACACATTTTTGAAATTTATTGTTCTCCATTTACGAATTAAGTCAAGACGCTCAATTATCAATCTAAAACTCGTCGCAGGACACATTAGAGACTGCAAAGGACTGCATTAAAGAATATAATTGGACTAGTCAGATAATTTTAACTTTAATCTGTTTCGTTCTGATTGACTGAATTCTAATTTGCAATTCTTAATCTCCAATGCGTAGTGCGACACGAGTTTAAATGGTATCCAAACGGATGTCGTCCGACGTATTAATCTTGGAAATTCATCCGAGACGCGAAATTAGTTTACACGCGGCTGATGTCGCGTATTCATTCCTTGCCATAAACTCGAGTATTTATTGCTGGCTTGTGAACATTCACGGGTTTTGTCCTCTTGCGAAACTCGTTTAACCAGCGTTAATAAATTACTTTATTCAATCGCCGTGCACCTAATCTCAGCGTTAATATCTTACGAGCGCTCAATACTGGCGATCATACGGCGAGGCATTAGCTCTCAATTTTATTGTAACGGACAAGTAAATGCACCACCATATGTAAGGTAACTTGCAAACTCTCGCACACGCGCCACCCGATGCGATATATTAATTAATTAGCGGTAATTTCCGCGCGACGTAATAATTGTACGCCTGAAATTATCATATTTTATCGTTGCTCGGCAGAACGTTCGATCTTACAAGCGTGATAAGTCTCGCGAGGCGAGAATGCTAAATGCTTAGCGATAAATTTCGCAGCGGTATACCCCGCGTGCGGAAAATTAAGCGCTATTTGTTCAATCGAGCGCCGATCGATCAAACGTTTGCATATGCGTACCGTAAATTCGCGTTACATCGTCGCCGCGTCGTCAATCAACGATAAATGAGCGTGATTAATCGCGCGCGCATTGTATCCTGGGTCACCGTGAGGCGCACTGCCGCGGAAAAAAAAAAAGTTCCATTCCATTAATTTTCCAGGTTCCGTTAAGTCTTCACTCTCTAAGCGCGACGCGGCCGGCGAAGAGTCCGGCAAATAAACGCGGAACACGCGAGTTTCTCGGTTAAAATCACTCTTCCTTTTCTTTTCTCTCTCTCTCTCTCTCTATTTCCTTTCTTTCTCTCTCAGCGAGACCTCTCATTTCCTCCAAGCTACGTAAAAACCATCACCGAGAGCCTTGTTTTTAAGCGCGAGCTAATTACGGACTGCAACGGAGCGCGATCGTAATGTCCAACCGCGAGTCGCCTTCGCGCTTTATTTTTACCGAACGATTATTGGTTAAATATCGTCACGATCGTGACATTGTCTCCATAATTCGATACTCCGATCCGTTCGCGTGATGTAACGGCCAGTTACACGGCCGTTAGTCTAGCGTAACGTCATCGTGAACGCGCAGAAACGATGCTCGGTTTTTACCTCGCGGAGATTACTCATTATATAGATTAGGAGGAGCCAACGGGGTTATTTTTGTGCTTCTCGAACACGCAATTTATAAATATATTACCGTTCGAACGTACCGATGAAAAAGTCGTTTCTCGTTTATTTGGGAAGCGACGCTTTTCTTCTACTCGTATGTTGTTCTAAATGTAAAATCTGGGTCTTCTCTCCGCGCTTCCTTATAACGTTAATATAAATCTCGCTCCAAGGCTTCGCCAACAGCTTCGGGGGGCGTATACGGTGCTTTTATAAATCTCGCAAAACGTCTTGCTCAGAAACGAGGGAGAAAAAACCCTTAAGAGAACGAGGCGAAAAGCGAAAGAGGGATGGAAAGCTTAGGACCCTCTTTAAGGGCGCGGCTGCTCTTGGCCGTACTGATCACGATTAGCGTCCATGGTCGGCCGACGTGAATCCCACAGATTTCTACGACTCGAATCAGCTAATCTGGTTCGTTACAGCTCGCATTCATGACTCGTGAAGGACGAATCCGAGCGACGCGACGTGAAAGGTCAAATAGAGCTTCGTGTGGAAAGGCATATCCGTCTCATAATCTGGTCTCTTGCCGAAAGTGCTCGTCAGGATGATTTCAAGTATCTTGGCCATGTTTATAAAAAAATTGTCGGATCTAGACGTGTCTTAATCCGTCATTATTCACTCGGTTCAATGTGCTTCTCGAATTGGACATTATGAATCGTTAAAAGCTTGTAGCGATTTATCAAGGCGCGATGACAGCGATTAGCTACTTCCTGAATGGTGGGAATATAATCGGCAAACGATTATTTCTATGTAAACGACCGAGCGATTAACTTATCGGCGATAATGACGGCTCAAATAATTCGACGGCGATAAATCGAATTGATGTTCCATTCGAAGGATTGTTTAATTTAACACGCACTCGTAATTATTGCCTGACTGGTATCGAGAAAAGAAGGAACGAGGTAAGAGACGATCGTAAATCTTGCCGCGAGGAGAACGATCGTAAAATCCGCCGCAAAAATCTATGCGCGTGGATGATGCACTTACAGTCGGAAAAAAATGCAGATGTTCCCGGAAGTAGTGAGGGCTAGGGGAAGACGTGATGCAACCGGCTTGAAAGACAGGGATTCTGAAGGAGGATACGCGCGCATGGATATTACATCGCTCTAGGCTTCGGGTGTGGTCGATCATAGGATAATATGTCGTGAGAAGTTGAGTAAGACAGACTAACAGGGAAGATGTTTCCTTTCCGTTTAACGCGCGGAGCAACGTGAAAAATGGTCGTACGCAATTGCATACATTGTCGATCGCGATCAGCCGACCGGATATGAGCCGCCGGTCAATAAGCGTCTCTACGAAAAAAAAATCAAAGTGATTTATATGGATGTTAAAAAATAAATTTAATTGTAGCATAACTGAATCGTATATAAATACATATTGAATCGTATATAAATATAATATATGTCGATCCCTCAAAGGGAAGTAAGGATCAGATATAATTAAATCATAGACAATTTTGTAGATAATTTTTCTAGATTAAATAGTAGAAAGTAGAGATTAAATTGTAAACGATTTTGCGAGGATAGGCATTATTGAATTGGAGATTTACGAGATATCCCGTCCCATACGCTTCCAGGGATCGATATATCAATGAAAATATTTTAACGGTTGATAAGTACGACGACGTTTAACCCTCTCGCTGCCGAAGACAGCTGTAGGCGCTAGGAAGACTCCGTTCCTATATAACTTAAAGGCGACTATAGTCGTCCGAGTGGAACTGACGTTTCCTCGAGGCGTTCGCCCGAGCCGACAGTTAAAGGTTTCCACTCGTGCGATTTACACGCGCGATACTTGTACGCACATTGCCGGAAATTGCGTTTCACGCCAGGAAATAATTCTCTTTCAATTATGTCTGATCGTCCATTTTAATTCCGTTCTAACTTAAATGCACATCTTCTTCTCTCCTTTTAAAGAAATAAAATATCCACCTCTCGTACGTACTTGTACAAAATTCGAGTTTCTATTTCAAACAAATATGTATTTCGATGTAACGCAGGTTCGTTATAATGTGGTAACGAATCGTCGACGTAAATGTAGTATCACAGTCAGTTTCGCACCGGTCGCATCGTGACGATTCGAAAACAATAGGACTCGTAGAATCCGCGGTTACCGTACCGCCGACAATCTCGCTGTTCATCTTCGGTCGGAGACTTCGTCGGCGAGCAACGCCAGTCCGAAAGGGAATTCCGGAGGAAGATGTACGGAACGTATGCGCGTGCGATTCCACGACGGATTTTCGCTGGAGGGATCGGGTGTGGTCGATCGTAGGATAATGCTCGCGAGGATACGAGGGAGGAGAGATATAAGAGAGGGAAGAACTCACGGTTCCTCTCTTCTCGCGAGATCGATGCCTAAAGGCGAGACGCGCGGTCCTCCTCTTCCTCCTCCACCCATCTAACTATCCATGTACATGCGGTATACGTGCGCGCAGAAGGCGGCAGCTATCTTCAAAGAGGAACTTCTCTTTCCTAGGAATTTTTCTCGGCTTTAGCCAAGGCGGTTTCCTCTCTCCCTCTCTGTTCCGCGGACTCTGGATCCGCCTCTGCCGTGTACAGGGTGTTCGAATAGTCGTCGATGCGTACGAGCGATTGCGCAAGCAGTGGCAGGATAATGGTCCATTCAAAGCCGTATCTTTTTTATTCGACGTAGTAGAGATTATTAATTAAATTAATGGAGTATTGGACAGGCAAATAGACACTGACAACCAGCCGATCGTTTGTAATAAATTTATTTCATTTTTTTATATAATAAAAAATCTCTCTCTCTCTCTCTCTCTCTCAATTTGAATCAGTAATTTCACTAATTACCTACTGATTTAGAGAGCAAATAAATAAAAGAAATTTTTATAAAATATAATTATTTTATTATAATTAAAAATTCCAATCTCATCTCGTAAGAAAAGAGAAATATATCCTTCCTTCGAGGGCGTTTCCGGTACGAATGCAAAATGACAGTAGCCTGAAAGTGGCGTATTATCCTACACAATTCTCTGACTACAAAGACGCGATATTGCGACAAAAAGTTGAGCAACAACGTGCAGAAAAATCATCGTAGCGCCACGCTAGAAGTGGCGCTTACGGCGCAGCAAGAAAGTCAAGTGGAGGAGCTCGTTACCGTTTCTTTGAACGGACGTGTTAAACGGCGGCTGTACATAATTGAATGGTCGGTTTTATTCAGAATCAAGCATCGGATCCATCAACAAAGAGAAAGAGAGAAAGGCCGAGCGGTTTTTGCCGCCGTTCTGATGATTTGTTCATAGACCGAAAAGAAGATCTTTCCTCAGCTCGACTCTCGGCTTCGAACTAATATCTCGAGAGGAGAACGGTTGAATCTCTCGTTACCGTTATTACGAGTCCACGGAGGTATCACGTGCAAAAGCACTTTGCTCGTAAGCCATTTTTCGTCGATTAAACGTGACCGGAAAATCCTGTACTCGGTTGATCTGATATTCGAATCTATATATTGGCGAACATTTCAATATGTTTTTAAATTGAACATTTTTCCACCATTTATACAGCCACTTTGACATTTAATTCATGGATATGAATTAACTAAAGACTTATTTAAATTTTATCTTTATAGAGCGTGAAAACAAAACATTTTTCTCATTAAGCAACATGCTATACGGATAAGATCAGTATTCTGTAACTTTTAACGACAGTCGGTATCATTATATTATTACTGCGCAACGATGTTATACTAAAAACAAAATAACAGAATTACAGAATTGGTGCACAGGATGCGATAGGAGTCGCATTAAATGGTTATGCAATAATTTCCCACGGAAACCTGGCAATGATCTCTCTTCGAACCACTATTACATTACGGTACTCGAAGAGACGACAGCACGAAAAAATGTAATCGCGTACAGACCACCATGCTTGATCGAATTCCACCACCCGCCCGGATGGTATAACTCACGCCGACGCGGTATCGGGTTCCTCCTCTTTCAACGATAATTCGATTTGGATCTCGATTTAAATCACGACGCCGTTGCGCTCGTTGATTACAGACCGCGCGGCAGAACGCAAGGGCGAAACCGTTCGCGATAACGAAACGAAGTCCGCGTCGTCCTACGCGCGCTACGATCAGCTACGATCGTCTACGGGCACGATCGATCGGCACGTTTGACCTGCCGTGCCGCCGCGAACGTGAATGATCGATTCTACGCGCGATACCCGCACGGGATTGATATCGTTCCCCGACAGCGATAGCGACGGCCGTTTCCTCTCGCGGAGGTCGGTCCGCTTGATCTCCGCTGTTATGCGGGGTAATTCATGACTTTCCGTGCCGCGTGACTCCAGGGGACGATTCCTGGCTTTATTCCTGGTGAAAAATTTCACGCCGGTGCGCGCTTCAACGATTCTCGTACACCAATCTCTCAGCAGTATATCAGAATCTTAATTTGTTTTCTCTTGAATGTTGTAATTTATGGTGATTTAAAAAAAAGTTTATAGATTTTTTTTTTTTTTTTTTTTTTTTTTTAGGAAAATTAGAATTATATTACGAACAGGAGGAAAAGTATTTGACATGAAAGATTAGGAATGTTATATTAGGTGTTAAACTTAATTCCTGCCGTTTTTCGTCTCCAAAATTAATTTGTTTCGAAGGGAAATACCTTAATCAAAGTATTATTAATTAAGTATTATTAATTAGTAATAAAGTAGAAAATGGAGGAAATTACTTTGATTAAGGTATTCATCTTCCCTTCGGAACAAATCAATTTTGGAGACGAAAAACGGCAGGAATTAAGTTTAACACCTAATATATTGTTGTGACAATTAATACTAATTTAAATTATATTGCAAAATATACTTGACACTTCTGTCAATAATTTTTCACCCTTTTTACTACCGTTTCATCGGCTAAAAATGCAAAAATGAAAATGAGATAAAGTCTATGCAAAGCTGTTCTTTGTTGTTCAAAGGATTTGAGGTCGTCACAAAATTTGCACAAAAGTATAAAAATATTGAAGTATTAGTTTTAATTTTTTTTAGGATACAAAGTTTAAATAACAAAACTATATAAATGTGTTTAATCGCGAGAAATCGATCGCTTCAAAATTCTCACAATAAGCAATCTTTTGTACAGTTTTATCGTCACATGGCATGATAATAATTACATCACGCCTCACTGTCGAGTGTCGATTTTGCACGCCGTTTCTAGAAACGAAAGTCGGCCGTCTAATACGAAGGCAGCGCTTTGATACGCACAACTTCTTACGGTGAAACGAACGGTGATTATTATTATAGTTGCCTTATCTCTTGCGCGTATCGTCATCGGATATGCGCTCGAGATAAGAATGTATCTATGCTCCTCGCCGACAGGAACCCACGTTACTTTCCTCTGCTTAACATTTAACGTACACTTAATTTAGCTCTCAAATGTCCGCAAGACTCTGTCCGCATCGCCGGTCATTCGCGCGAAGAAGCCCCCCGTTTCGTATATCGCATCTCAATGCGCAGTTATTTGCAAGAGCGTTAGCCAACGATGTAAATTTATAAGTAAAAGTAACGCGGCGCGGTCGTTTTCACAGATCCGTGCGCAGACGCTTTCGTATCGCACAAATTTGATGTTTTTAGCTCGCCTCGCTGGCCGAGAGCTGAAGCCGCGCGAAAGTACATCGCGTGTGTTTCTACCGCATAAGAGGACGAGATGACTAGCAAGAGAGAGGAGGAGTAACGAGAGAGTAGTGATGGCCCCTGCGAATATCCATGTGCGTACAACCTTCCAGCTATATACAGACATACATATTCGTTCCATTAATCCTATATCGCTACGTGATTCCATTTTTTAACTTCACTATGATGCCTATTATATGGAACGATATTTTCTCTGCTGAAGGTAGATAAATAATGCATTTGTTACAGTTCTAGGGCAAGTTTTCTAAGAACATACAGAAAATCAAGATGTACAAAGAAAAATGACATGAAAAATAAAATTTTGAAAAATAATAATAATAATGTCGACTAACGCTTATTAAATCCACGTCTATTTTCCGCGAGTATTTATACTAATAATAAATCATAATCAATTAAAAAGAAAAACGATGAGTTGATGAAATAAAATCTTAACGGTATAAATAATTAACCTAGTAGCATAATTCATTGACGATACGTTGGTTAAACATTGACACGTATTGTTATTATTATTTTTACGCAAGACCGCCGTGTGAAATAATATCGTTTGCCAATCATTTTAACAAATTGATGTTAGTAATCAATGAAACTATAAACGGTCACGGTTCAATGTTATTACGTAAAAAAAAAAGGTTTCAAAGGTAGAGAGACAGATGTAGGTCTAACGGGCCTCACAGACAACAGCTGATAGACGAAGAGTCAAGTGTGCATCTACCATTTTGATGCACCAGAGCAATTTCCCGACGTTAGAAAATCCGTTGAAGGTAAAAGGAAAGCTTCAGTCAAGATGCCAGTCATCATCAATCGTCAAAGTCATCCGTTGGCCGACATTGTACGATACCGGCGGCGTTATATTGTTATTATCTTCGGCGTCGTGGCGAGTATTGATCCCTCTCCACAAAGTCCATTTACTTTCTAGCTGCAGATAGTCCCGGACACGCGACACTATCCGATTACAGGAAGGAAAGCAGAAGTCCTCGTAGCTGGGAGTTTCTTTCATCTCCGTAAATTAGATCGAGTCGTAGGTAGACTCTTCGAAATGGTTCCCGACAAGTTCCCGTCGAGCCGGCCAGCTTCCAGAAGGACATAAAAGGAGGACTCTCCAAGAAAGTCTAAACTCTAAACCCTCGCGTCTCGTCGTAAGGCCAATGTGACGGCTGCGTGCGTTCGTCACGTCTCTCCACGTCTAATCTGTTCAGTCACGCGGTGTACGCAGTAATCGTTTCGTCCACGACCTCGAGAATTCTCGCAATTCGTTACAAATTATTCCTAAATGTTCTCTAGTTCAGGGCTAAGAGTGTGAAAGTCGCGCTAAAAACCTTGATCGTTTTTGACACGATTGTACACAAACATGCACGTACACGCGCGCTCGCGAGCGCTATGCCATGTGAATTAATCTAGAAAATGTAAAAAAAATATATATAAAAAAAAATATTATAAGAGAAAGCTGTAAAGTAAAAGATAAAAATAAACGTATCATTGGAACGCGGTTTATAAAATGTAAAAGCTAGAACAAAGTATATATACATTTTCTCTATTTTATTTCTCTAAATATTAAATTTCACACTTACTTTATCCAGGATGTTACTTTACAGGTATATGCACAACACTGTCTAATTAATTGGAAAGATATTAAGATTTTTTTCTACAATGGAAGAGGCGAGACCAGCAGTATACCGGTCGATTAACAGGGAGTTTTGATCGACGAGAATCCTGCTGGACGATACCCGAGACGATACCACGAGCTATCGCAGAAACTGGAAGTTTCACCCATTATAACTGCGCTCTTCTCCCTCGAGATTAGGTCTCTCTCTAAGCGCCTCTCACCGCCGCGTAGCGGCGACCTTCGAGGCCACGGTTGGCCAGTTCTGGCCTTGACAACAGTTCTGGAGAGGGAATCTAAACAACAAATTGAACTAGCAGCAACAGCAGCAGGAAAAGCTGCTACGTCGTATAGTTGCATCAAGTTCTCTCCCCCCCCCTCTCTCTCTCTCTCTCTCTCTCTCTCTCTCTCTTTCTCTTCCTCTCTCATCGCCACCGAAATCCGAACTCTCGGCTTATGAATTGCGGATCGATCTCCACTCTCACACGCCAGCCGGTCCATTCTCATCGTCGACTGAATGCACTGGTCGCATCTTTCTCTTCTCCGCCACGCCCCACTCTCTGAAACGGGCTGAACGAAATCTTACACGAATCTTTAACTTGATTCAGGAAATATCACGCTCAAAATTTTCAAATGCTAGACGCGAACGATTTATTTACCAAATTGAATATCATAAATTATCGAGTGATTGTATTATTATTTATTTTCTTAATTTTTTTTAGGAACATTGAATATGTTACAATTTATACGCAAGTCATCATGCAATAAAACGGCAGTATTCTACTTTATTTTTTTTTTACAAAACTGCTAGGTATTCTACAGAGATTAAGTTTGTAGGAATTTCTAATAATAGCTTATTTATGCAGCTACTTTATATGGAAATTGGACGTACCGGCTATTTTACATCCATTCTCGCCACTTTTAACTTCGAAAAAATGCAACGATTAAGAAGAACGTTAATTAATGACGATTGGTAGCGGTTGGCCGAAAATGGATACGTGGCGTAACGTATTACGTAAAGTATGTGGACTGTCCATAAAAGGACATCGGCGAATTTGAATGATGCTTCGCCGAACAAAAATATACGAGAGAAGATATTTGCCAAGAACATAAGATGGCAGGTTTTGCGAAATCTAGCAGGACTACTTCACTTTGAATATTTTCATAGGCCGATATTTATAGTCGATTATTATATTTAAGACAGTCCTAAGATGTCACGAGAATCAATTAAAAAGCCGTATATAACATCTTAAGACCTTACTTAAAATAATTTTAAAATAAGAATAGATTATGAATACCGCTCTTACTGATAATTTTCTAACAAGAACGATGGATTCTCAATTAAATAAAGTTGTTACAAAGATCGTACGTGTTTTGAAATATTTATAAAGGAAGGAAAATAGATCAACTTTGTAAGTTGTAAGTTCCCTGCACTAAAGACAACTTTATACTGAAAGTGAATCTTACAAATGATAGACTTGTCCACTCTTATTATAAACGCTTCGCATGCACGGCATAAACACGAGACGGACATTCCACAATTTTTTGCGAGCACGATCGACGGTCGAGAATGAGCGAGGGTATCTTATAGACGTCCCGTGCGAATCGTTTCGTAAGGAGAAAAAGCCGGTTGAGAACCCTCGAGATTCAGGTTCTACACAGGGCGACCCGACCGCGGAGAGTCTTGGGTGGCATGAGAGCCGGTGGTCGCGCCCTGCGCTAACCCAACCTAACCTAACGTAGCCTAAGATCGACTCCTCTCGGCTAGGATTCTCTCCGCTCGAAACCGCATATCGGCCAGCGGTCCACCGTGTACGATCCCTTAAGTAGTCACGGATATCCGCCGGCTACTTACCCTTGCCTCTTGCAAGAACCGAAATCACTGCCGAGCGAAACTGCCTACCTGAGTACAATAACTACGTTATAAAAGGGGTTCGGCGTCTGAGAGAGTCCGAGAATAGATCGGAGGACCATTGGAATAAGCGTCGAATCGTTATAAAAGTTCAACAGAGACACCATAAAGATCTTCCGTGAGACGTTTCAACTTTTCAGATGAAGATTCCTTAGATTTTTATGTTCTCATGGCGACACTTTTAGTACAAGTAACGATCGCTAAAGAGGATCGCTTGTGATTGTCTCTTTGAAATCGGCATGAATGAAATTGTCGGAGGAGAAGTCCCATTCGTCTTTAGCGACAAAGAAAAATAATCTCATTTACGGAGAGGGAAGTCGCCGATTGAAGGCAACCTCGTTCGCCCAATTTCTCCTGAACGCGGCCGCCACGTGAAAAGCAAAATTTCACCTGCCCGACTTAAGTGTCATAGCATAAATTATTCAGTTATTGGCCGTTTAAGGAACGTGCACTCGTCATTGATGAATAGTTAACAATTGTCGCACTGAATATAATGTGCGCGGATACACACAGAAAATCTTTCTCATTATTAATTAAATTAATTTTATAGATAATGTGCAAAACATTTATATATCAATTCTCATTATATACGTATATTAGTTGATAATATATATCAGTTCTCTTAAAATTTACATGTAAATGTTTATTATTTTTATTTTATCATCTGACAGCTTGCAAATAACGATGTTTCCCGAGGCGAAGATCTTCCGGATTCGGTCTTTGCCGTGGTACACTGTGAAGCATCAATTTGGCGCTTAATCGATTTTCCACGGCATCCTCTACGCCGCCACGTTCATAGAACGATCATGAGACTACAATACGGCACTAGGAGAGAACTTCATCTCGGCGAGACAGCTCGCGGATGGATTTATTCATCTGGATCTCTCATCCGTCGTGAGATGACAGTACATCGGTCCAATTAGTCGCAGTAATAATGATTAACGCAGCCGGATTTCTCGTTACCGATTCACCGCGAAAATCGATCGGACTCACGGCATGGTAAAGAGGCTGGTGTTGATGATTCCTTCATTGTGCACAAGTGGTACGTAACTCGCTCGTCATCGTTCGAATCGCACTCTCGCGTTATCGTCATAATCGTCTCGCGGCGTAGAATCGCCAGATGGATATCCGGAAAATTACGAGATGAAGATCGATAAACTCGATCTGACGCGAGTGAAGCCGACACGCTCATCCTGGAAAACGGCGAGCAGATTACGAGTTATGAAACACGATTTGCATACGACCGCGATGCGAGACCTCCCGACGCATAGGACTTCATTCCGGACCAGTCTCTGAACCGCGAACTCTCCGGCGACTCTTTGCGTTTCGGGAACGGGATCCGGTCTCGAAGACGAATGCCACGCTCAGAACCTGTCGCGATGTTGTGGCGGGCGTACAAGCGCTCTTTCACGGTGCGAGAAATGTGATCTCGTCGTTTTATCGTGTATCTGATAGATATGCATCTGGTAGATGTATCTAGGCTAAAACTCTCCTACGAATCTAAAAATTAAATGGTGTTAAACTCTTGTATCTTGTAAACTGCATACAGTCGTATCGTGTCAGAGAAATGTAACGTTAATTGCTATCTAAATCACGAAGCGTTAATGGATATATTATATCGATGTCATTTGTCCAGTTTTTTAATCTTTCGAAATCTCTGAGAAGGCGGAGGACCGTTAGACCGCTGGTTGCGCTGACAATTATTTTCATAGAGAATCTCGTGCTTAACGATCCACATCTTTCACAATAAATGTTCCGTCTCGACCGCCGGCGAAGCAAAAACTATTCGTTATTCACTATTATACCAACTACTATATCACAGTAACTCTTGTCGCAACGTCGCCGAACCGAAGCGACATGTATGCAATACAACCGGCTGTGACAACAGTCAGCGTCTTGTACTTATTTACGTATTCTCGCGTCTCGTTGTCCTTTAAATGACGCAATAACACACCGACTGCACGCGTAAGCGGTTTTCTCGTAAAAGCATTTCGTTAGTTCGGGCATCGTTAATAATTTAAGATTTAAGTGATTGGCTGCAAAGCACCTGTGACAAACGCATGATGACACATAACTAGACATCGGATTCTTATGCAATTTCATACTTTTTTTAGAAAGCAGATTGGAAAATAATATCAAAATAGAAATTTGTCTTATTAAAAAAACATTCTAAAAATGCATATTTATTTGTGCATATTGTGCATATTTGTGCATGTCTGCAAAAAAATATCCGCATAAAAATCCGATGTCTATACATAACTAACGGAATAGAACCGCCTATAGGAAATTACGACTGTCCTCTCGCGCTTTATCAACAACAAATAATCCTTGGTGAATAAACGAGCTCATCTGGAAAATCTAGTCCGGTGCTTCTCTGCCAGTAACACATAATTTTGATAATAAATTGAAACGAATGATACGTTAGCATTAATTACAACATTAATATTTAATCGATTAATTAACAATAGTTGATTAATAGTACTATTATTGTTATTTAAAAAATTTAAAAAGATCTACCCGCAGCTTGTATGCACATACGAGTTAAACGAATTTATGACGTTTCAAATTCGCGACCGTCGCGCACGACTGAATCGATCGATCGATTGGCGCGTCGCAGTGCAATTAAGTGAATCGTGTCCCAGATCTTAACTGGCGATTGTGTATATACTATCAAAAGTAAGACTGGCTGGTAGACTGACGCGACTTATGACCTCGCGCTTACGGTATCGTTCAACCTTTTTCATGCTCAACAAAGAGATCGTTGTCCTCTCACCCGCGAGGGAGGGTAGAATCTTTCGACCTACGGCATGAAACTCGTATCGAAATTCAAGACGATGACAGAACGCCACATGGGAACTAGAACGGCGTGTCGTAATTACAGATACACTGTATAAACGTCGTTGTGACTAAATATGTTACGTTTAAATATAAATCTTGCAGGAAACGTGATATTAGTTTCAAATGATTCTCTTTTTAATAATATTTTTATTTTTTTTTTTTTCCTTAATATGATTTGTAGAGAGAAACCTGAATATCTTCCTGCTAAATTTTTATGAATTTTAATCCGTTATATGTTTCGCAAGAGATCAACTTTGGTAACGGAATTAACTTCCGTTGTTGGCAATCGGAACCCCTTCCTGCGTGCGAACGCAAACGGAATCAAAGACGATAGCAGCGATAGCGCACGTGTGGGAACCGGGATGGAAGTAACGGCGCGATATGCATGATCGCCGGTAGCAATACGTGCATATGCAAATGTCCGCTCGCAATTCGTTTACATATGCAAAACATATGGCAATAACGAAACGAGGCGGCAGAAATTCTAAATCGCGAAGATGTACAAATTGATCATCTCGTTTGTTTTGTAATCTTATAACTTGAAAATCCAAAGTTCTAAACGTTTACGAGATCCAAAAAAATCACCCGTTCGAAAATCAAATAGTTCAAGGAACCACAAGTCCGAGAATTAAAAGGATCCAGAATCCAACTTTGCAATTCATTAGGATTTAAAGGCCCAGAAGCCCAAACTCTTCCGCAATCACGAATTCTATCCATTTTCAAGTGTATAATAATCGCGGGGGAGGAGAACAGGTGGAAGATATCGTTATTCCAGGTCGACTGTCGATTTATCCATCGTCAGTGGCACGAAATTCAGTCTGTCGTAACGGATCCGACATGGAAACCTGGGAACACACATGCGAGCGAGCAAGGCGCGACACGCATAGCCCGATATTTCGTCCCGTATAGGTGCAGGATGCAGACGGGATATGCAGGTTGTACATACATATACGCGTGACACGTGATACATAATACGCGCGCACACCCGTATGCAGCGGAGAAAACACTATCGTGAAGTCTCTCGGTGCAGACACGGCGGTCTCGGCAGGACCGTTAGGAGGCTTCAAGGATATCCTGCGTCTTACACTGGCAACCAGCGAGAAAATTATTTTATACAGGAGACTCAGGATCGTTAAGGATCACCACTCTCGATCACGCTTTTACGGAAAAAATGGAAAAACTAAATAACATCTGATTTTTATAAACAAGTAAAGATTCACATAAATTCTCGGCAAAGTGCAGGTTTTATTTACACTGAAAAATTTATTAAATTCTAATATATATTTCTCTCGATATTTCTTTAAATAGTACATTTACTTAAATGTTTACTTATTGTTAATACTGGTTGAAGAAATAAATACTTACTCAACAAATCAAATTAATGGTTTTTTTATCAAACAAATATATATGTGTATTACTAAGAATTATTTAAACAAATATTTATTAAAATTTAGTTTTTTTTTTTTCAGCGTAGGGTATCTTTACGTGAGCAAGCATTAGTTGTCATTGAAAAACATGCGAGAACATTCGCGTGTCGGGTAAGGCGATGATGCCGGCGCAAATAATTACAATTGCCTTTCGTAATGAGGTATTCCGATCTCGCGAAAGGTGGAGTTTCCAAAACGCGACCGCAGGCTGTGCGTGAATAACCGTTTTGAATCAGGCGATCGTGTGTGTGTGTGTTATTTCAGCTGCGGAGACGTGATAAATAAGACGCAGTAAAAAAAATTGCGTATCATATAATCATTGTAGTAGACGATTTGTGGTACATTGTCATAGCGACGCTGCCGGTGAGAAGCGGAGTCGAGCTGATCGCCGAGAGGCAATGATTGGAGAGCGGCTTATGTGGCCTACTGGCCCAGTAAGGAGCCTTCGCGCGTGTCGCCCATCGCGTACTTGGCGCCAATCGGCCAATATTCCCTTGCTCCCGAGGCTTATTACCGCCTGTAATTAAGCCTCGAGGCCTCAATCGGGAGGACAAGCGAATCCCGCGTGCACGCGCGAAGTATCACGCGGAACGAATCCGACTTGAGATTTCGGAGCGCGGAAGGTGTACGGCGCGACGGCGGCTCGGCACAAAGAGAAGCGCCAAGTTGTATGCGCGATTAATAACGCTAGATAAAGCCTCGCTAAATTACGCTTGGGTCGCGACATTGCAGGGACGTTAGGAGGACGAGGCGGCCATCAATCGACGCCAGCCGCCTTAATGGCGCGTGGTGTGCACGACATGCTCCAAAAATGCGATAATTCCGAGCTATGCCGCGCCTCTCTGCGATAACGTCACTCTTTCTCTCTTTCTCTTTAGTTAGATCAAAGTTATAGTGTATCGAAACGTGACAATCCGAGATATTAGAATGCAGCTGTTGCTTGGAGGGATCGGTGAATGCAACCAGCCGTAAAGGAGTATAATAAAGTGTTAACGACGTTACGAAAGTGTAAACACCGAACGGCAACGGGATTATCGAAATCTCCGGAATGAAATCAAACAAGAGTAGTATTTTTAGACGAATCGTATATGCTAAGTGGATGCGTTAAGATATATGCGTCGTGTCTCTTTTATTCGACGGTTTGGATAGGCCGACCTCCGCCAAGCCGTGTCAAAATTACACCCACGACAGCAGTTTATGTTTCTAGAAAGATCTACAAATAATTGTACTACTTCGCCTTACTATCGAATGTAGTACATGTTGCCCACGTGAATCCCATTTCGAAAAAAATTGTCTAATATCTGTTTTTATCAAAGTAATTTAATTTTAATCTCGGTTCACAACTTATACTCTTCATCTTTTTTTAGTTTTTAGAATTAGAAAAAATGAAGAATCAATCTATATTGGTAGAAACGAACGTAAGAAAAACTAAGGCCCATTTCTACCAATGTAGATCAACTTTAATCTCGAGGTAATTTTCTCTGTATCTTTTTCTAATTCTTAGATATAGAAGAAGATAAAAAGTAAGTTAAACCGAGATTAAAATTAATCTGTATTGGTAGAAATGAACATAAATCTAAGCGAAGATCTGCTATAATAAGATTTAAATGTTGAAAACATCAATATTATGCGAATATTTTCACACACCTGCGCAGAGTAATTTTATTATAATATTTACTTACTATATTTATTATAACCGATATATTTATTTATTATTTCAAAATTATTATACGCGATTGTATGTTCCGATCATCACATCTCTCTGACGATTTCAAGTGATTCTGCAAGCGTTGTGTGTGTGTGTGCTTTCGAATTACTATTATATACGAAACTATTCCAAAGCAGGTAATGATTCGGCTCCGATTCCATCAACCAACGAAACGAGCGGGAGATTGGCCGCTTCGTTTTGTCGGTAGCTGGAGAAAGCTGGAAATTCGAGAGCTCTTCTCTCTCAGAAATCTATCGCCGCCGATGTTCGCACGTACGCAATGGCGGTGGCGGTGGCGGTGGCCGCGACGTCAAAGTGAATTACGCGCAGAGCGGAGATCGCACGAGCGACGGTATCGCACGTTGTGTGTTCCCGTTCTATTCTCACTCTTACTTTTCATTGCGCGAAACCGGATTTTGAAACTGGAACTTAACCGCGCACCTCTTCTCGGACCTGCGATGCACATCGGCGAACGGAACGAGA
The DNA here is from genome assembly GCF_001594075.2 of Trachymyrmex cornetzi. Lineage (NCBI taxonomy): Eukaryota > Metazoa > Arthropoda > Insecta > Hymenoptera > Formicidae > Trachymyrmex > Trachymyrmex cornetzi. Next base: position 1,295,969 of record NW_017296881.1, on the reverse strand, counting down.
AAACGGTTCGTCCCACGAGCTTCGAGCTCTTCTTCGCGTCAAGTGTTTCCAAAGGGTGATCGGTGTTCTCTAGATATTAAGGCCACAGACTTTTGCATAAAGCGGCGTCTACAATGAGATTTCAAGGCGTAAAACTTCAGCTTTTTAAGTCTTAAACCATAAGAAATTGACCAGCCATAATCAATTATTCTTCTTACATTCGACTTTAATTGGTTAATTTCTTACGGCTTAAAGCTTAAAGCTTAAATTTTACGCTTCAAAATCTTACTGTAAACGCCGCTTAATGGATAAGTCTCGAAACAATAGGTATAGTAAGCCTTAAAGAATTCATTAATCACAGTCGAATGTGAGAAGAATACTCGACAATGATTGATCAATTTCTTAAGACTTAAGGCTTACTATAATCTATTGTGTTTCGGAACTAATACATAAAGCATAAGAAAATTAATCAGAGCTTTTATTTTACGGAAAGGAAGGAAATAAAAGAACTTTGATTGGTCTCCATTTTCTTTCGTTATGCAAAACTCTGTGCTCCCGCCCTTATCGTAGTTCACGAGAGGGCTAGACGCCCTCGACCCCGAATGCCCAACGTACAGTCGTGAGATACTTCGTCGCCTACAATAATAAGTACGCCTCTCATATTTCCGAATGGTCAACAACAACGGAAACATTCTCACGGCGAAATTACTTTCTAGACGCCGCGAACGCGACGTCTATTGTTCGTAGCTTTCGTGACATTATGTTCTCAAGGGAGATGCACGTATCACATTTAATCCGGCGATAATAGCGCGGCTCATTAAATAGATGATGATCGATTGTGCGATTACGGAAGTGAAACTCCATGATTCTCTTTTGGAGTCTCAGATTTCAAAGATACCTCTCCTCCTTTCCCAAAATCAAAATCGTAGATCGGTATTCATAGTCGGCTCTTATTTCAAGATTGTCTTAAGTAATGTCTCAAGACGCTAATGCGGCCCTCTGATTGGTTCGTGACAGAATTTAAGACAGAATTTAAGACGGTCTTGAATATAAGAATGGACTATGGACCGCTTTTAATCAAAATCTTAATAATCTTAATAATCTCAGCTCATCCCAACGAGAAATGACAATGGACTCAAGTCCATTGTTATTTCTCACTGGGATGCCTAAAAAACATCCTTTCTGAATTTCAAGGTTTTTAGATTCAGGATTCTCTTAAATTTTAATAATAAACCTTTAGACTTTACAATTTGGAGGAGATTAAAAGATTCAGTCATATATATAAAAAAATTTCAACATACCTACTACAATATTCAACATGGCCACAGCATATATTCTCTACGCCTTTTCCAATGCAAATTTATTCGGTGGATCCTGCTGACATAAACATTTTACAATTCTCGAGAATCACGGCACATCATCGGCAACAATCCGTAAATCTCTACGAAACCACTAGTAAAATTTCGGCGCGTGATTTGTGGCAATTTTAACCGCGGCTCGTAGAAAGTCAAGCAAGAGACGATTTATAACTTCGTTACACGGAAATTCTCCGTTCATTCCGACGAGTGTTTCCTCTCGCGCGCGCGATTCAATCCGTTCGGTCGCACAATGTTGCCCATCTCCGAGAGACGTTACGCGTCGAACATCAACCGAATGTTGAAGGGGAAACGTACAAGGTGCACGTTTAATAAGGAGATATGCCATAAAGCCGCTGGTATCCGTCGCAAAACGGCTCGTAAATATCCCCGCGAATATAACACAACGGCCGCAGTGTTATGGTAATTCGCGCGAGTGATTCACGCGCCGCGTGGAACGACAACCTTTGACAAATTTACGGCTATCGCCTGGGGGGGGGGGGGGGGGGGGGGGGGGTAGAAGAAAAATTGCACGACGCGGTCCTTTTGTCGAACTTGTCGTAGAAATATTCTTCGATCGAAGCCGCGAGACACGTCTCCACGTATATTTCTGCGTCTCTCCCTTACGTCATTGTTGAGGGTGTAAAGGCGAATTGTATACGCGAGGATAAGGCACACGCCGCGAATTTCTCCCGACGGCGATACACGATTTGTCACTTAAGTGTCGCCCGCACAATAGAATGCGAGGGAGATTCGTCTTGCGAGAGAAGATTCATTCCGCGCTTGAACTTGCGCCGGCCGCGGGGCCCAGCCTCTCGCTTTTTTTTAAGCGGCCCGTGGATGATCGTGACGAAGGGCGTGGGAACGTCATTAACCCTTTCCTCGCGGCACGGCGCGGTGTGCGAGCGGCCTCGCAAGCGAGATTTTCGAGCGCGACTGCGAGGGGATGTAGAAAATTTATGGTGGATAACGTCTACTCTCGGACTTATTTAATTTCGACTTTCAATTTCTTCACGGCTCTTCCAAATGTGAGAAAAGATTTATTTACGCAAAAGGGAAAAAATGTATATCATTCTTAGGACGTGTCGTTTTCATTTTAATTTCATCTTCGTGGAGACTAATAAATATAATTTAAAATATATAAGACTGAAGTTGAACGTTTGTATTGCTGTGATATACGTTTCACACGTGTTGAAAAAAAAAAATAAATTGTTCAAATGTTTCGAAAATTCTATGTTATTAGAAAATAATCGTACATCCTGCGATTATTATTTTTTATCCCGGAACGCATACTAACATTACCCTTCAACGTAACGTCCATTTCTCAGACTGGCGTAGGTTTCGCGTACTGACCAACCTTTGTAATTACATCGGTGAACTACGTAATTCTACTGGTCTAAGTTCACCGTCTGTAATCAGATAACAATTTACGTGGAAGGTGTAATGACATATGCATATGCGAGCGTAAATAATACAACGTTATACGCCCGTCCAGCGAACAGAACGGCAGAATCCGGCGAAGAGATTCACGCAGACCCGCTAATAACGACATATAAATAGCGGCGGTCGTTGCAACATTTCGCTATTAATTTACACATTTGAATATCCGTTGCTTTTCGCACCTGTGAAACGTGAGTTCTAGACATATATATAAAAATATGACTAGGATAGATTTCATTTTCTCTCCATGGAATGTGTCGTAATCATTTAATTAATTAATTAATTGAAATAATTTTCAATATATTTTCTAAAGAGTAACGGTACAATTAATTTATAATATAAAATACAATTAATTGATTATTATTAATTATTAGAAATATAATTAGTTTTTAAACTACAGGAATGTTTGAAAATCAAACTGACATCGGAGACGTTCTATATTTTGCACAACTTGTAACACGACTTCGTGTATCTTGTAAAAATATAGGCCTGATTCAGTCTTGCTTGAAATATTAACCTCGTTGAACGATCGTGAGTGGCTTACTCGTATGCCACACACAAACGAATTGCGCTCATTAACGTTGCACATAATAGAAATTCCTTCCCGCTAGGACGCTCGAAAGTCTTCGGCCGAGCGACGTGTCCCTTGCATACATTATCGTAACGTAAAGTCAAGATATATAACTCGCACTTTCCATAGTTTCCATACACATGAAACAACGAAGCGAGCAAGCGTTTTACCTGAGCGAGATTGCAAGTAAGCGTCTGTGTTTCTAGCTTGACGTACGATCGATAGAGTAATGACGTACACTCGAGAAAGTCACTAAATTGCAAGTTGCCGTGTAAATTCAGCAAGTTCGTTACTACGGCGAGAATTAGCCGTGACCAACACCCTCGGCGGTTCTGCAAATTCGTGCCTTTCGATACGCCGCTAATCGAACAAGTTCTGCCCGTCAAATTGACATTTACAGCTTTCGCGCGAGAGAGACCTTCTCTCCAACGATGCGCGCAATTTCGGTTGCGCGCAGCTAAATCCGCCGTGTCTAATTGTCGTCCAATTGTAATTATCGTCAGCCAATTATCTTCGGTGTTAAGAAAATCGTTTTCATTGTCTACCGAGGGTAGAGACACGTGAGATGATTGGGTAGAGAGGAATCTCGCGCCTCTCTCGGAAATTTCGAAACGTATGAAGCGGAGTCGCGTGCCTTCGCGCGTCACCGATTCTGAAGGCGTCCTGCTGCCGCACGTCGCGTATCCCTACATCATCCAAAGGTGAGAGAAATAATGAAAAAGTGGGCGGCGGAGATTGTGTCATTATCAACTCGTAAAATAGTTTGTAGGTGGGATCGCGCGACGGGAATGCCGTATCGAAGCGAAGAGGCGCACGTCGGGAGCCTCGTTCCACTTTTGTCGCAGGCACGATTCTGCGACGTGTGCACGAGAAGAAACGCTTGCGGCGACCACTCGTGTCGTACACAGTAAAAAAACATTTTGTATTTCTATTAGAAACGGTCCACTCAAGTTCCCCCTCAAAATTTTCGGTCGAATTTTTAGTATATCTATAAGTGTTAATTTAACATAATATAATTGTAATTTAACATAATGTGATAATATTATTTGAATATTTTATAAATTAATGTTCTACATTAACTTAATAACACAAAAATAATGTTTTTTAAAGAACGTAAATAATCTTAAAATTTACATGAATGAACGAAATGAGTTAATTTAACATATTATGTAAATGTTAATTTTAATGAAGAAATAGGATTATTCACAAATTGTATCAGGGTTACATTTTTTGTGTGAATTTTTTTACATAATATTTGCATTACTTTCCAACGTATTCATTTTCCGTTAAATTAACCCACAAATTTGAGTGGATTATTTGGGACATGTGAAATGTGTTAAATTTAATACAAATTTTCCAACTGTGTACGCGCGTGTGAACCATAATCAAATACGTGATCCATCTCAGAGAAATTCCCGGCGCGCGCGTTATCTCCTGAGAGTGGGGGGGGAGGGGGATCCTTTTAATTGAAACTTTCAAATCTATCCAAATCGCTCGCGGACGCGAGCGCGTTCGTCAATTTCGCAGGCGGTCTCTTCGTCCAAAGAACCGCGAGAAACCGCCGAGGTGAGTGGGAGACTGATTACTGTCATTACGTAGCACGTAGATTGAAAATTTATCTCGCGTTTCCCCTCGCGAAAGCCGCGAAGCGGAGACGGTAAATAACGGGCGATAAAGGCGTGCGCCCGTGATTTGCATTATGGTAAACGTCGTGTGCGTTTTACGCGCCCGTCCCATTTGCGGAATTTAATTCGGACCGCCGATAAAGCAGTCGGACTCAGGCCGGGAGCATTATAATTTCATATCAACGTCGTATCTAAGCGGTACGTAAGTAGCACCGGCGCAGCGCAAAGTCTATGATCGATAAGTCTGTATCATTAATAACGTTGGGACGATTAACGGACTCCGCGTGTGTACCGCGGAGTATTAATTAGGACTATTTTCACCACCTGCCGATCGGACGGTGCGCATTAATAAAATCGGCGTGAACGACGCGAGAGCGGACATCCTCGCTTTTCCAGCCGTCGATGCCGGCCTCCAGTATAATTATTCCTAATCGGTTTATATAGAAAACGCGCGATCACGGAGTCGACCAGGCGAACGGCCTGATCCGTTTTACCATTCCGCTATCTCTTCGCTTTTACGGAATATGTAATTTGCAGACACAGACGTTCCTCTTTATCAGCTTCGACATCGACGCGGAAAAGAGTTAGCGTTTTAAGATTCACGCACGGCAAATGTAGCACGTCTTACTTTTAATTGGAGGAAAGTGTAAATCTCTTACATCGGTCAAGTTCGACATGGAGATCCGCTGAATTGAGATCCTCGTTAATTTGAAGACACTGTGGCCGATGTTCCGTTCTTATTTTAAGATTGTCTCAAGTAATATCTTTCGATGTTAATACGACTCTGTAATTGGCTTATGACATCTCAAAACTGTACTTAAGAAGTACAGTTAACTACACCGTCTAATAATTAAAATCCAGATTGTGTAAGTAAGGGACTTGCCAAAAACCTCAAATAATTTTAGACCATCTTAAATATAAGCATCAGCTATGAATACCAGCCTATCCGACTTATCACTGTTTGGACCTGTCAAATCGATCTTCGAAACAGTTCACGGCGTTCTCACCACGCGCCTCTTTTCGCAGATCCGTCATATCTTATATCTCTCCTCTGCAAAATTATTCCGGCGAAATCGCGCACATCGACGCGACTTGTCGGAAACGATCTCTCATTAACGACACCGTAAGCCGGGGGGTCAAATTGCGCGTCGTTATTAGTAGATCCCAAGGACCGATGATTCCCGTGTGTACTTTTACTTCCGGTCGCTTCGACGGTCCTTCTTTCTCCCGTCTTTCCTCTCTGTCTGTCGGTCGAGGACGGGAGTCGCGAGTCAATTAATTAAGACCCGGCGATCCGCGGGCGCGCACCGACTTGTCGTACGTCCTTACTTTTCCAGCCTACGGGCTGGCGTCGACGCAATTATTTCTAATCACTTTAGAAAATCCCCCGCTGCGCGCGTGGTCGATCGACGACGATCGACCGAGTGTGTGCCATCTTTCTAGGCTGTTCGACCTCCGCTTTCTGAATCGCGCGTCAGAGTTTCCTCGCTGCTTGTCTCTAGCTTGACCATAAACGGTCGATGTCTCTAAAGCAACGAGATAGCGATAGATCGCTAGCGGTGTCACATTTACGAGGAACTGCATGGAGATTAATTGAAGCACCGACACGCTCCATCGAACGCGAATATAACAGTTCTTACGTCCGTTCGAAATACTCTTATCTTTTGTAGGATATGTTATCAAGCATATGCTTGTGTTGTATATTAACAATTTAATTATTAGTCTCTTCAAAATAAGTTTTCTGTCAAAATTTTAAATAATACTGAGAAACATTTCAAATATTATTTAGAGATATTTTAAATAATTATGTAATAGTTATATATAGTAATTATTAATATTATTATTCTTTTTTTTTTCAGCTTTCTTCTGCCCATTTTAAGTAATACAAATTCCGTGAGAAAAATCTTGAGGAGATGACAGATAATTTCTATTTACTAAATCTACCGACGTGTGTGTGGAAACTTGGATTTACTTGGAAAGTTCCAATTGTAAGAGTGAAACACTATGTTCAAATCTTTGCCGCACTTAATGCGTCGGATAGTCTGCTGAGTAAGTGACAAGTGAGTACGTTGCGGCTGGGATCGTGCCTCTTCCTACGGTCTTGTTTTTCCCGCGGAATCTAGCGTAGGAGAAATTACCTGTGTACGCGGCACTTCGAAAAGCCGACCAACACGATCGTTCTTCCATTAGCCTTGTTACCACCGGGAATAGGTTGAGGAACTCTCTTTCTTTCTCCTTCCCTCGGCCCACGTCATCGTAAGGTCAGCGAACGGGAAAGTCGCGATAGATAACGATTTTTCGAGGATGTTACATAAAAATGAATTAACTCGCGAAATTGAAGAAATCGGATTGCACATAGCGCGACTAATTTCGCCACCTCTGCATTTCGAATTTGCAATTAACATTATCTAATATAACGTCGCGTAAAGTGAGAGTTTGGATATGAAAATGTAGAGGCCGTTATAAAAGAACATCTTTAAAACATCTTACAATGTACGATTTTTAAAAGTGTCGTATATTCATAGTCGGTTCTTATTTCAAGACTGTCTTAAGTAACGTCTTAAGAGACGCTAATACGGTTCTCTAATTGGCTCGTTACTTCTTAAGACTGTACTTGAGACGATCTTGAATATAAGATCTGACTATGAATATCGCCCTTAATGGCGTCTTTAAGAGGTTTTATGTTCGTATTTTGGACATACCGTTCTCTGGATTGTTTCGAAATCGTACGAGACAATCGATTTTTTTGAAGCTAGAGATACATATCGCGCGCCGGATGTGTTTCTTTTTTCACGAGAGAGGAGAGACGGTAAACGCGCGCGAATCGATAATTTTCTCTTCCATCGTCTCTGCCACGCCACGTAACGCTCTTGGGAAAGATAGTTAGCTATCGATCAATTACGCGCTCGATGCACTCGTCGGTCGCGCCCGTAAAATGGGCTTTTACCGTCCAACTTTCCTTCGGGATATATAAAAGATCCGAGTAAGAGTAAAGGTCGACTATAAATACATCGAGAATACTCGGCGAACGTAACTGCGTGTGCGGGCGCGACAAGAACCGATCGTTCGTGAAGGTCGCTGGGACCGCGGCACCTCGCCGGCTTTATCAGGTCCAGTCGCGTATCAAAAAATACATTTGATGCTTTTACTAAGTCTTAATGAAGCATTCAAACTGTCGGGCGAAACGAATCCGAGTGGAACAAGATAAATCGACTCGAGAAACGCGTTTGACGCGATATCGCTATGGTCGCAGAACTCCCGCGAGACATCGTCTACAACGTGATCTTACAAGATGTCGAATTAATTCACGACAATTTTCGAATTATCGCGAAATACCGGGTCTATACTACCGGGATCTAAATCGCTAAGTTAAAGGATTTATGGGATTGAATAACTTGGAGCCGGGGCTTATTTTCAACCTTGGATCCCGCGCGACCGTATTACGCGAGGAGAAGTCCATTTCGCGGTCGTAGTCCGACCGTAGCTCGGGAATCGTTGTAAACAGTACCTAAATGGCGATTTGAGCCGGGCATAAAAGGCCTCGGCGTAACGATGTACTCAGGGCGAGCCGTAATCTTCTTTTGCGCCGCCACGTTCGCATTTAGCGGCTGTGCTGCGCGCGCTAATCTTTACGGCGACTCGACTGGCCGTCGACTTACTTAACGATCGACTTCGCGTCCACGGACGATCGCGCATATCGTTTTCGAACTTGTCTCGCGAAGATAACCCGTTTTCCACACCTGTACCTGTTTGCTATATCTCGCAGCACACGCGTCCGATAATTGCAGAGTATGGCAATTAATCTCGCAACGTAGGCACAATTTTTTGTTTCATTTCATTACATTTCTGAAGTAATTATTTATGACAAAATGATTATATTTTTTTTTTGTTTAATAACTGGGAAATTCTATGCGTCATTGAGAAACGCGTATCGAATACTTATAGTTTTCTTTTACACCGTATGTGAAGCAATACGCTGCAATTAATTCACTTGCCATTACTATCTCAAATTGACGTCAGAAGTGAGAAAATATAACTTGTAAATATAACAAAATTTCTTGCAAAATATATTAATACAGAAACGTGTATCAACAAAACAATTCTTACAATCGATAGAACCGATTTGTAAAATTTATTAAAAACTCTTTATATTTGTTAAATAAATGTAATCATATATTTTGAAATAAAGTGTGCGTAATCAAAAATAAAATAAGCGATGTTCGGCTACGAGAAACTGTTAAATTAATACATAGAAATAAATATGATTTAATTTCTCCCGAAACAAAAAATAGTTTTCAATATATTTTAAGTCTATTTTATGAATTGCAAATGTTGTTTTATTGGAAAATATTTCTATTCTAATTTACAAGAATTTTTATTGCGTGTTTTCTCGCTTCTGGCATCGCAATCTGACAATAGTGGTGAGTGAACAGGAGCAAAAGTTTCTCACGTATTAATCGCTATTCTGATTTTAATCACTCTACATATATCAAAAAATATTGATAAAAATACAAGCTCGCACGTTGTACTTGGCGTTACCAGTCTTTCGTAAAAGACGTCAAACGGTACATGGATTTACGTTTGATTCGCATGAATCAGGCGTTACGCAATTTTCACGTACAGTTTTTTACCCGTTCGTTCTAGTCTAATCCCGTTCCCGAAGACAAATCGGAGATTATTATTAAACGATAATAGGAACGAGTTTGGCCAGCCGTTTCTTACAGCTGTTATCATTGAAACGGGAATCGATGTACGCATTGTACGCCACCGTCCCAGTATAGAATTTATTTGTGTCACGATAATATATGGGCGCTAAATACCGTCAATTAATACCGCATTGAATGCGTACCCGCACAGGTGCGGCGTTTATGTGTTTTTCACCTGCTTGTGTGTGCCACTTTTGTGACTCCCATGCGAGCGATTTTACAGAGCTACGTGAACAGCAAGTTTTCTATGCTGAATGCTAAACGCACGGGTCATAAAGTTCGAAACGATTAACGATACCGCGAAAAAAGAGTAGTCCTAAATCTCTTGTTATTTTTACTATTTACAGGACAAATAGTAAAAATACGAGAAAGCCGTTAAAGTCATATTTTGAGATAAGAAATACAATAAAACAATGAATTATGACAAATCTCACTCAAGTGTAAAGCTGTAAGATTTTTCAAATTGATATCTGTCGTCTAAAGGTTATTCTTGTTTATTATTGTGAAAGTTAGATAGTCTTTTAAAAGCTCTCCAAGGGGGGAAAGCGCCGTTTATGTAAGAAGAAGGTTCAGGCGACCTTTCTTCAGGATGTTATTTTCTACTTAAACGTCCTTTACGATATATATATCGTATTACCGAAGCATTCTGTGTGAAACATCGACCTGGCGTTCGCTTTCATACCCCACGCGATCGACGGTTAAATGCCGCAGCATTGTGCACGACGAAAAAGTCGCTTTCCCGAGGTAGACCTTTTAATCGGTGAACGCGACCAAAGGTCCGAAAACCGTCAAGATAATTAAGTAGATTGCCATGGAAATTAGATTGAGCGAGTTTCTCGCGAGCGGGGACACACAAACCAGTTTAATTACCCGGCATTGTGTCGGAAGTTAATGACTGCGCTCGCGGTTGCCTTCCTCGGGACACGCCGTCGCCATGTCGCTGAAGACAAGTTGCGACTTTAATTGCAATGCGCGTTAAACACGGAAAGCCGACGCGAGTCGCGGATCGTAAAAACGAAATGCTTGTGATCGCGTCGAGACTGCAGTTGTGAGAAGAAGCCGCGCTTACGTTGCCAAAATTCGAACGCGAATCAATCGGAGAGTGTTATGCTGGTGCAGTCATAATTTTTCGCCTCTCCCTCTCAAAATCAGCGTCCCAATCTGACAGTGCCAAAATTATTGATCCAAAAATTATTTGTCTGAATAGAATAATTTTCAGCTAGGATGGCAAGATTAAACAATATGAAATTTTTGTAATATAACAAAAAATCAATTAAGTAAGAGAAATAAATCTATTTTCTTATTTATGTACACATCCAATTTTGTAAAACGTACGTCGAAATTTTTTTTGATGTTGAAGCAATCATGAACAGAACTATTAGAATGCGTGGCGTAGCAGGCAGCGCATGAGATTGCTATAGTGCTATGCCAGAGATCATCCCGGGTTCGATTCCAGGCAGAACCGAAAAATATTTTCGAACGCTCGTAGCTCCTCTCGGAAGGCAATGGCAAACCACTGAGAGAGTATCCTTGCCAAGAGCACTTCTCTAATAAATCGTCGTTCGAAATCTACGTTAAACTGTAGGTCCCAACATAAAGGGATCATCTTAAACGTAAGCATCCACAAAGTAATAGAATACGTATATATGTAAAATTTGTAATAATTTCCTTTTCTCAGTGGATATTTAGTAAGTAACATAAAAGATCATTTTAAACATAAGCATCCACAAGTTTTGTATGCTTACGTTTAAGATGCTCTTTTACGTTACTTACACGATATCCACTTAAAAGGGATTTATCATAAATTTTACATATATACATATCGGTAATATTACATATGAAATTGATAAACAATTTAATGATTTATTTATACTAATTAATATCTTAAATATAAAAATTTACTCTAAAATGTTTAAACACTAAAATTCGCTTTGACCGAAAATAGATTTATTTCTCTTAATTGATTTATTCTCGTCGGTCTAATACGCATTGTAATTAAAACAAAAAAGGTTTCGTATTACGTGGCATGATTCGTCCTGGGAGCAAAGTGAGAAAGAAAGACAAAGAAAGAGAGAAGAAGAACAGTTTGCGATTAATGCAACACATTAGCGAGAATTGTTGCAACTATACTGTAGGCGATCATCTCTCTGGCCTCGAGGTCCCACGTTACATTATCCCCGGCTGCTTCAACCATCCGGGATGGTAATTCCGCGTTATTTCCCGAGGTCGAGGTCGCGGCAGGCCTCTTGTCGATTCGTGCGGAAAAAGAGACCATCGACCTCCGCCGAATAAATCGTCGGGACGGTCTCGTCGTGACGAGACCACGCGGTAAATCATCCGGGTTCTCAGGCTTTCAAAGGACCATCTCTCGTCGACTAGCATTAATGAAGACCCCTGCACGGCTTACCATTATTAACGCTATTATCGTTGCGTTATTGTAAACCGCGTGGCGGAAGCGCGAAGATAGATGTTGTTTTTCTTCCTCTTTTTTTCGACGATGAAAGAAAGGCCTCACGTTATTTGTACAAATGAGTATCTCCGGGTAATTTATACGGCAGGTTAGACAACGTGTTCTGCGAACGAAATGCTAATCTGAGTACGACGATCAATCCGATTTATCACACTGATCAAACGGAGAAACAAATTTCACAGCTGAGAATGTGTTTAAATAGATTTAATTAATTTTAATTATCACACGTATTTCTCTAATTTCCTACTGATTTTCTTTTGATACTCTAAAATTATATTTCTACTTCCATCTCGGACCGTGTGTTTCATTATACAATAATATTACATCATTGAAGTAGAACATTTAATGAGATCTGCTCGTAAAAGTGAAATTTTATGAATAATCGGTAATGAGACTAATTTCCCTAATTTCGAAGAACATAAAATGTAACTATATGTTGTTGAAATAAAAACTTTCTAGTAAAATCCATTGAGTACTACTAATTAAAAAGTGAAAATTATCAAAAGATCGAAAAGAAAGCGGCGCGTAATCTTTCGTAATCAAAGTTAGAGCTCGGCCGTTGAAAACCTTTAGATGTTATCAAGTTTCATAATCCTAAGACTCTGAATTCGCAGAGACGGTCTCGGTCGTCGCCGCACGAGAGGTCTGACCGCTCTTGACCCTCGAGACTGGAATCAGGACTCACCTTGCCGCGACGAATAATCGTCGCGCTATCCCGCGAAGGCTGCTTGTTCTCGCCTAATTACCAAAGTTATCACCGACGGGAGTCAGTTCGATACCAAGTCCAATAAACAAGAATGAAGGACAAATTTTCACTTTTACAGTCCAGGAGGGCCCGCTCTTGGTGTATCCACGGTTCTTCTCACCCGCGATTACTTGCTCGCCCGGCGTGCGTCCACCTGGATGCGACACGTGCACGAGTACGTGCGCTTCGATGAATCTCGGCACTCGTCGTCGATCAAGGGAGCGAACGAAGAAGAGAAAGAAAAAAAGGATTCTCGCGATTGCGATTCCCCTCCCAGCCGATCGATCCGCTTACGCGGAGAGGATCCCGCGGGGATCCCTCAACGGGACGGGGACGGAATTCGGAGACGCGCGCG
>NW_017296881.1:1255509-1282277 GCF_001594075.2 Trachymyrmex cornetzi | reverse complement strand
CCTCTCTCTCTGCTGGGACGACGGGATCTCTCTTCTTCTTCGCATGAGATCGCAAACGGGGCCCCGAGGATATTTTTGGATTTTTCTTTCGATACGTTGTCCTGCGAGGAGTCACCCGGTTTAAGACCCGTTCGGAGGGATCCTTCACGATAAATTCCCGCGAGAAACAGCTGCACTTGCCACGGCGTCCGAGCGAATTTGCTCCGCAATCCTTCAGATTTGTAGATTTATAGGTACATAAGAATCGGATTTGTAAGACGAGAGGTGCACATCAGTGCTTCGGGTACTCCTGCTACGAGCTTTTGTATTTTCTTCAACGTCCACTTTTAATCTAAATTTAGTAGCATGATTTTCTACTTTCGACTGTTGCTAAGGAGGAAGCTGCTCTTTTTCAATGCTAACGCGTTCCTCGCGATTCATCCCAGCATCCATAACGAGATATTCCACATGGAATATCTTGATAGATCATTTCTTCACAGATCGAAGCTTGTACTTTTTACAATGGCGAGACACAATGACTCAAATGTTTCAAATTATTACTATTTGCATTTTTTTATGAGATATGAATAAAAATTGTAAACCCCAAGAAACACATCAAGTCAATATGATTTTATGTTAATGTTATGAAAATCAAAATGATGATTTTTTGTTACAAAATTTGACTGTTTATTGACGTTAAGAATTAAAATGAAGTCATTATGTTTTTTTATTGACTCTCTCTTTTCTATGTTTCTTGAAACGATTTATATTAAATTCCGTGAGCATCTCATCGTGGATCTTAAAAATGGACGACGCAAAGGTTTTACTTCCATGTCTTCGGGTTCATCGATGCAAAAAAAGGAAATATAGGCGAAAATCACAATGGAATTTCCACATGTCCGTTTCATCTTTTCATACCTGGTCCAGGTCGGGCGTCGCGCTCGAGCCCGGCGCGACGCGTTCCGGTAGGTCGGTGACGCCGAGAACCGGACCGGCTACAAAAACGATTACGTTTTGTGAAGAGCGAGAGAGGAGAAAGACGGAGAGCAGCCGTGGGTTACCGACGGGTCCTCTTGCCTGGATCGTAAAGATGTCCAGATGCATCGCCGAATATGGCCGAAAACACCTAAGTGCGCCCGGTAACAAGACGCCTCGTCGCGAAATGCTATACCGAGAGGTGTGAGATTTATCAGATCCCAAAGATTATTTCCAGCTAATTTATCTAGACAGAATAACAATTTTTTATGCTCATTGTTAAAATGTAAAACATACTACACTGAAAAAAAATTACTAAATCTTAATATATGTTTACTAAGTAAATATTTATTTACTGTAAATAAATATTTACTTAGTAAAAATAATAGTTAAATCAAATTAATGATTTTTGTATCAAATAAATATATGTTTATATTCAGTAAATATTTACTTATACTTAAAATTATTCATACAAATATTTATTAAAATTTAGTTTTTTTCTGCGTAAAACGATGGTAATTCTTACATATTAAAAAAGAGCACAAAAAGTCCTTATAGTTTTAGTTTTAAATTTTTTTTTAAATAAACGTGATTCAATGATCCTATGAAACGTCTGTTCATTAGAAGTGAGAACTAACTTTGGTCGCTCAATATTGCACGACTCTCCTTTAAACAAAGCGTAAATAAAATACGGAATTGATTTGAAATTTTTAAAGTAATCAATTTGGAATTTCTTAGATTAAAAAAATGAATTCAAATCTAATCTACTGTAATTTGATTTAATTCGATTCGAATTCAAACTATTCACACACCTTTAGAATGTAATCCACTTAATGCTATAGATGCATTTGCTTGACTAAGCAGAAGAAAAAATTTTACCAATTTGCCAATCAAAGAATGCTTAAGTGGAAATATTTATCGTTTTCTTATACTTTAGAAGGAAAATATCGGGAAGTTGGAACACATCATCTTTTCAATTTTGGTTTTTTAGTATAAAAAATGCAGAAAATGTTTAAAGATAATTGCAGAATATAGATTTCTGCTAGTATTAACGAGAAATATCGCTGGAATCGATAAGTTATTATCAGCACGATATTTTTTCTTCAAGTATGGTGCTATCTTTCAGGATGTTCTATCTACATATACGATTTTTTTTCACCCTCTATAGATTAATTAATATTTTTTAATTTACATAAATCGAGAAGCACAAAATATCATAGCAATGTGAGAATAACTTGATGTTTTAAAGATATGAAGGATTTTAGACTTCACTGACAGGAAGTATCGAATGGCGCGAAATTGTCTTGCGATGATCTGGCAATTTTCACATCGCTGTAAAATAATTAGACTGATCTTTGACGGTGAGGGCGGCGTTTAGCATCCTCGTGGACGTTAGACCACTTCGCACTCGCGGAGGAGCGGTAATTAACGATACTTGGACTCATGTACTTTCATAAAGTCCGCAACTTTCTAATGTGCTCGGCAAGTATCTCTGTTTAAGCGTAACGGGGCTACGTCGCTCCGCAACACGTATAACAATACCTTTTTCACCTTTTGAAATTAAAAAACGATCATGGCGTTTTAGGAAAGTTTGGAAAGTTCGGGGCAAGGCGGGTGAATTTCCTCGCGTATCAATTACAATAATCTTTTATAAGTATCTGATTATTCGATCAGCCTTCTAGCCGTATAATATCGCTTAAGCAACTCGATTGACAAAGACGATATTGTTATATCCTATTCGTTTGTTTCTTATTTTGTCGCTTTAATGCGAGCCATTGACATTTTCTCATGAATAAGCGATTCATGCTATGAAAGTTGACGAAGAACATTAACTTCATTTCCTTGCTAATATATATTTTCATGCGAAAACAAGAGAAAGAGATTGCAAGGGTGAAGCATCCTCTGGAGGCGCGCATGCGAGAGTCGGTAGTTGAATGAACTACCTCTTCGCGTCTTTCATCCCTTCGCGTTCGTGCAATGACTTTATTATACGGCTCGGCTTGCGGAACGACTTTCCTTTAAATCGGAGGGACGTTTCGCGTGCCTTAGGTTGACATTTACAGTGAAATCCCGAGCAGCGGGCGCAGCTGGTTTACCATTCGCTCAATGATGCCTTAAGGATCTACGGTACCGTGGCTGGAACCTGTTTCTCTTGTTCCTGGTTGCGCTGGCTATATTTATGCGCATTTGCACGCGTGTGTCTACGCATACGCGAACGCATATCACCGCCATACAAATTGAATTGCAACTAATTATGAAATATTACCGATGCGTCGTCCCGTGTGAATGCGAGAATTTCACGCCGCGTCACGAAAATGTCCACCTAACTAAGACGCACAATCGTCCTGCATGAAACTTATGCAATATAGACAAAGATTGTGGACAAAGATATTTTATTTAAAAAAAAAAATCGGAATTTACGTGAAAAATTTTGGGACAATAATATTTACGCAGACATTTCTTTCAAAGAAATAGAAGAGTCAAATAAATCTTTTTCCTTCCGTTTCAAGCATTCAAAGAAATAAGATTTAATGTTAAATTTTTTCTTTATTATAGGAAAGTCTCAAATTTTAATGTCTTTACGATAAACACGTAATAATTTTAAATTAAATATATGATATGCATATTTTTATTTTTGATCTTTTCTTTCTCTCTCTTAAAGTGTTAGAGGATTTTTTAAATAATTTTCTCAGAGAAATTCTTTTTATCGTTTCAGATCGGTCAAATTCATATCTGAGTCCATCAAAACAACGGAATCGGAGGTGACTTTTGTGTCGCCTTTCACGATTCTCTCGTCGGTGTGTGGGCACATCGCGGGGGCCGTTTGGGAAACCGCGACCTCTGTCGACGGCCGAGCGAGCGGGTCGCACGAGGTATAACGCAAGCCGGATACAGAGCTACGTAATTGTACACATCGGCTATGTTTCTGCCGTGTTAATCTTTGTCGTACGAGCGCGTCGTGCGACCCTTAAGGTTGCGCTCCCCCGAGCACGCCACGGAAGTGCGAAATTAGTTCGGCATAAGAGGACGAAATTATTCTACGCAGCTGCATGCACACATACAATATCTAATTCCATATAACGGTTAAATTCGATGTCTGGCTCTTCGTGCTAATTTTACTAAAAAATATTATATAATATTTTCGTATATATTTTTGTTCGTATATATTTTTAAAGCATATAGAAATCGAAGGTTTGTCTTTCGACTGATCGCAATGAACAGTATGAAGAAAAGCACGTTTTATATTGAGTGACTCCAAAAGTTCTTTTCCTTCTTTTACGTTTTCTTTTTTAACTAAAAGCAACACAATTTATCGAAGTATATACGAGCCATTCTGTTCTATTACGTACGTGTATTTCAGTCTACAAGTAGTAGTCAGAAGGGGTGAAAGGTCCAGACAGTAAAGAGAATAGGGTAGAACGTCCCAATCAAACACTAGCAACTTGTTTCAAACGACCAAAGTATGTTCGAAACAAGTTGCTGGCGTTTGATTAGGATGTTCTATCCCATCCTTTTTATTTTCTGGAGTTCGTCTCTTCTAACTATCATTTGTTCCTTTCTCTAAAAAATTGTCTTTGTAATAAAAAAAAGTTCAGCTCTTCGAATAACATAAAAAATCACCTCAATCAGTATTTTGTCAGTAAATAAAAAAAATTTCGAAATTGCGAAAAATTGATATCATGAAGCTTTCAGAGAGATGTGATGAAGCAGAATGGCTCGTATATGCTTCAGTAAATTGTTCGTTCATAAAGTAAAAAAAAAATACAATTTTTGGGATCCTAATAATAAAGAAAACTTTTGTATCAATGTCAGTTATACATTTGTTTATTTTTTCTTTGTTGCTCACTAACTAAAAGTTGCTACACAAGTTTAAATAAGTCGTGCTATGAACGCAAAACATTAATAATAAATTTATATGAATTTATAAATTTTATTTAACACGCGAATCTATAGAGCGCAAGAAATATATCTTTATATTTTAATAAATTTATTTCTCTTGTTGATAAAAAAATTTCGTAAACGCATAATACGGTAATATGATATAATAATATAGTAATATATGGAAATTTCCCATTATCCATGTGATTACTATCAAATAATAATAATTAATTTAGCTAAATATACAACTAATTTTATGTTAAATAACTGTTTACGTTTAATTCGTCACCTTTATGCAAAATTATCCAAAATAGTTGTAGTCTCTAAATCTATTGAATTATGTGTTCTTTTAATATTGATATCCACTATTACCACCGTTTTGTCTATTACTTCCACCATTCGCATTGTCACTGCCGCCAATGTTGTTGTTAGGAGAATTAGAAAAGTAGCCGCCGATATCATTGCTCAAATCACCAGTATTATCTCGACCAAAGGATTGTCCTGCTATAAAACATAAATCGATTTTCAATCAAAGAATTATAAATAGTTAAAATATAGATACGCGTAAAGTAATTTATTATTTTTCTGCGGAAATTATGTGTTCTCTTTATTACTTTATAAACAAAAGTGAAAGAGAGTGAGAGAAAAATCAAGTTTTTAAAATAATAGAATATTAATACTTTTTAATTTTAAAATTTGATTTTTTAATATAGGATTTAATATACAGAATTTAAATATCTCATTGTTATACAAAAGTTTTTCAATACATTCTTGGAAATTGCCACTTGTCTTTCGCGTCACTTTGATTCAATTAAACGGCAGATCGCAATCTTATCGCACCTGGTCTTCCCGACTGATAACCGCTGCTGCCTCCGCTATTAAATCCACCGAGCTTTCCCTCGCCGGGGCCACCACTTGGATAACCACCGTTACTACTGCCTCCATTAAATCCTGAGTTATTCGCAAAGCCACCGCTTTCGCTACCCGGTCGACCAGAAGAATAACCGTCATTGTTATCATTCAGTCCGCCGGAGCCATATCCTCCGTCGGCATTCGCTTCGCCCTCGTATCTAATTTGCGGTTTAAATCCATCCTGATCAGCCTCATACTCAACAATCTGCTTCCTACCATCTGGAAGCAAAACGTTGAACTCGCCTTGAGCATGGTCACCGTCTCTAGTCTCCGTGTGACTGTAATCGCTGCCGGTTTGCTGATCCTTCACTTTATATGAAAACTCGTACTTTGCCGGTTCCTGAAAAAATGAGATAACGTGAGATAATTTTCAAGTTTGTATTAAAAGTAAAAGTATGTAGTCTGACAAATATCAGAAAATCTGGTAAATATTTCTGAAAAAAATGTTTCTACAATTCATCTCTGATAATTGTCTCATTCGCTTCTTAACCCAATTATTTTAATGAGATTTATATACTGTACTTACAGTACTTTCTTCTTGCGCGTTGGCATTATAACCCTCGCCAGTACTTCTTCCTCTTCCTTGTCCCCCTCTGCCAAAACTTTCATCACCGTGCCCAAAATTTCCTGCGTTTCCATTTGGACTTCCAGATGGATAGCCGTTAATTCCACCGTTTACAAAACTTCCTCTATTTGAGTCTCCCGATGGATAATGATTATCATTTCCACCTCTATTAGGTGGACCGTAACTGGTTGATAAACCTTTACCGAATCCATTCGGAGATCCATAGTTATTCGATGATCCTCCGCCATTATTTCCATTCAAGTGACCTTTACCATTCGTATTTCCATTTGCTCCAGGTACGCCGTAATTACTCGAGGGCCTTCCGTTGCCACCGTTTCCGCCCCCGTGGTTTCCGTTCGCTCCGAGAACGTCATAATTAGTCGACGGTCTTCCTCCGATATCTCCGTTTCCGAAACCACCCCCTTTGTTACCTCTCGCATCGGGAATACCGTAGCTAGTCGATGGCCTACCTCCGCTTCCAAAACCACCTTGGTTCCCATTCGCACCGGGAACACCGTAGCTAGTCGATGGTCTTCCTCCGTTACCTACATTTCCGAAACCACCCTCTTTGTTTCCATTTGCGCCGGGAATGCCGTAATTAATCGACGGTTTGTCTTCATTGCCTACATTTCCAAAACCACCGCCGTTGTTCCTACTTGCATCAGGAAGTCCGTAACTAGTGGATGGTCTTCCTTCGCTACCTCCATTTCCGAAACCATTCCTGTTATTCCCACTTGAGTCGGGAACGCCATAGCTAGTCGACGGTTTTCTTCCGTTGCCACGGTTTTCACCAAAACCGTTAGGAGCGCCGTAAGAGCTAGAAGGTTGTCCACCCTCAAATCCATTTCCTCGAAACTGACCTAAACCATTTCCGCCGGCACTTCCTCTGATGGGTACGTCGTAAAGTTTTGACGGACCATTACCTGCGCTGGGTCCTCCGAAACTTGTTGTGCCACTGTTTCCATTAACATCACCTCTGTTATTGAAATCCGGCGCTCCGTACTGGGTGGACAGGTCGGTCCGACCGCCATTCGCACCAGAGGTGCCCGGTCCTGGAGGTAGATACGAATTAACCGGAGGTTCCGAACGCACCACGGCTAACATCGCAATAAACGTTCCACTGATCTGTGACGAGAATTTTATAAATCATTAAGTATATATATTATAACAAAAGTATTTAAATAATGTTAATTTTGCGTCAAAATGTTAAACAATTCTCTCTGTATCTAATGCCATACATCAGATTAAATAATTAATTGTATGATTGCAAGTATTACATAATTTCCATGCTATATAAATTTTTGTCGAGATAAAATCTTAATGTAATGTTGTCAAAGATGTATCTAAAAACACATTATATTTATGATTTAAGCACAATATTTGTTATTGATGCCAAAAATAAATATACTTTCTCATGAATACATGATCAATTCTTCCCAACAAAGTGATTTATAAATTTCGATATATTTGAAGATACATCCATTAGTTTCATGTTTCGTGTGAAGTTAGATATTATTTCTTCTCACCTTAAGCATATTGACGATTCCCATAATGCTCTCCAGCTGACAAAAAAGAAATCGAATTTCTGTTACTCTAGCTATCCCTCCGGGGGAGACTCGCTCTCCCTATCTCTTGTTGCTACCCTTTCAGCGCAGGATGGATTTCTCGAGGGAATGACAAACATGAGGTCTGCTCCGCTCTTTATATATCCCGGGGCTCATCCGCGTTTCTAGATCATAGTTTGGTGCAATCGGCAAGATTTACAGCAACGTTCGACGCAAGTGTGTCACAAGATGCTGCACGGGATCGATGGAAAAGAATCGGATCGGCGTGTACGTAAGCGTATGCTCACGAGAAGATTCGCGCTCTATATCGCTCGCTGATCGAGACTCCCGTCAGAGTTGCACCGCAAATCGTTAACTCGTAATCATCTGGAGCGCCTCTAAATCGTCTCACGTAGTATCTTTGACGTGGTCCTTGATATATCGCTCCGATCTATGCTACGCGAAAGAACGTAAAAATGTATGCTTAGCAGCATCTTTTCTTAAGCTTTACGATGTAAAACTGAGGAGAACTGCCTACATCATGTATATGTGCAGATATAAGAACACGCGTAGCACAGACACCGTGTTTCTCGTGCTTAATTAATCATGGTCTACGTAACCGCATCATTCAATTTATTTTATTAATTTTTCCTCTGTCAGTGGAATGATCAGAAAATCCACACTTTAGCGCAAGAGCCATCAAATTATAGTGATGTTATTACTATTTATACATGTATTATTATCTATCTATTATATTCTATTATTATTATTATTATTATTATATTATTATCATATATTTTGAATTGAATAAAAAATTTATGAAAAGTTAAGATTTGCAAAGCTTAAAATGTTTATATCTCCTTTACGGAAAAAATTAATTGACCTCTGCTCCACGTGGTTGACGCGTTTAAATGTCAATGGTAATAACAAGCGCGTGAAATGTATATTCTCCAATTATAAAAAGTAAAAAGCCTAAACATCGCGACTTCTCGGTCTGCACGTAGAACTGACGATCCACTCTGACGCAATAGACTTCTCTGTGCTGCAAACTTGCATAACGTTTCCCCGTCTCATCTAGCGTGCCACCGCTACCGTCACCTGCATTCGGTACGAATGCTCGGATTGCACAAATTTTCCCCGGACGACGTGCATGCACGTGCATACATTTGCACACGAAGTACCAAATAAGTGCGCGAAGTAACTTGAAGTAACTCTCTAAGTACACTCTCATTAATCTAATCGATCGTTTTTAACGTCGATTAACTTTTATCTTATATCTTATACTCTAATCAGGATAATGTTTCAATTTTTCAGTGATGAACAATAAAAAAAGTGCTTTCCTTGCATTCATGAATTTAATATACTTTAAATTTGTTTTATAATTAATGCAATTTTGTTTTTGAGATATAATAATACTGAAATAATTTGAACGACGTAATTTGATAATCGAGAGATTTAGTCTTGTGTAAATTTATATTATTATCTCTACGTTTAGATTCTATCTTTATGACAGAATCACTTCTGATAGAAGGGTTAAAGTAAATAAAATATGATGTAATAACAAGATGAAAAATCCTTTCATTTGCTCGATCGCTCGATTATATTTTACGTCGAGCAGACACGATGAATGCAATCTCCTTGAGCGAATACATGTCGAGAGAGGATCTTTTTGTGTATGGCACTCGATTCCTCTCTAGATACGTATCTCGTCGGCGCAAACTTTGTGTCATCTATGTAAATGAGAATGTATAGCCGTTCTACATACAAATCTCCTACGTCTTCATCAATTATCCGCGTGATAATTCCTTATTTCAATTATCAGAAAACGCAATTTTCCGCATTGTTTGCTAGTGGCTAATTATGGCTGCGTTCCAAATTTTACTGTCAGTGCTGAAAATTTGTAGTACACTTAATGTATATTATCCGCGTGATAATTCCTTATTTCAATTATCAGAAAACGCAATTTTCCGCATTGTTTGCTAGTGACTAATTATGGCTGCGTTCCAAATTTTACTGTCAGTGCTGAAAATTTGTCGTACACTTAATGTAAGCTATAGATCTTCAGCGCTGACAGTGAATTTCGGAATATAGCTTTATATTGATATTAAAAAAGTATTATATTATCACCAGTGTGTAAAATATCTGTGCATTTATGAAAGATGTTTCTTAAAAATTGAATTTGTAAATATCTTAAAAGTTATATTATGCGTCGATTTTAGATATTCTACATATTAGGAAATGCATTACCTATATTACTTACTTCCAATAATAAGTTAAGATTTGCCATGGTTCATACGACCTAATAGATATTATATTTTTACTTTTGCAATGAGTTTTTCATATAATATATACATGTATATTTACTATGATTATGTTGAACAATTGATTATAATTAAGATTTAAAAAATTAGGGGAAGCAAAATAATTAAAAGCAGAAAAGAAATGAAGAATTATAAAAAAAAACATATAACATGAGAAGGAAAACAAAAACCTCTCAAGTCTCTTAATCGAGAAGAGACAAAGGTACGTCCGTTCTCGTTTTCTCTCTTATGCACTCTCACGCATCTTTGTACATTCTCACATCCTTATGTTACACATCGCGCAGACTCACGTCATATGAAAGTCCGCATAGTTTGCATATGCATGATTCATAAAATTATTGGGTGCCTTCCAACAAGCGATTCAGTACAACACAGTGATCATCTCAGCCTTGTTTAACATTGGCGAACAACAAGGATATAATGATGCACGGTGTCACACCGTGTCATGTGTGTGTCTGTGTTGAAAAGCACCCATTGATTATCGTAAAATAGATGTATGAAAGTATAAGATTATAAATACATATTGTATGTATACAGGGTGTCTCAAAATTCACAAATCAAAATACCATAGTAAGAATTAAATTTTCAAAAGCCAATTACTACGTATATACTACGGATTGTGTTTAGATGGTGAAGAGAGAGAATGCGCATTTATTATTATTATTTCACGCAAAATTCATGAACAGGTGGCCGTCTAAACGGTTGTAATCTGTAATTAACTATATTTAAACCCTTACATCTCAAAAACTGCTGTTTGAAATAAAAATATACATATAACTTTTATTTAATTTTAATTTTTCGAAAATTTTCTTGCTGTGATATTTTGATTCGCAAAAATTCGGAACACCCTGTATGTATGTACACATGAATGGATTCAGCATATATGTCAAATGCTATGTGCATGTGATGTATATATAACGTTCCCCCGCCTGTGTATGCAAACAACTGAAAATGGCCGCAATGTGAAAACATCGTTCGGAGTCGAGGTAAACATATCTTGCTCTACAATGGTTAGAGTAAACGTTAACAAATTCTTACACTCGTGTACGCTGATCGTCTGCAATGTCATGTACACGATAATTCGTTTGATACATTCGTACATCAAGAGACTGTTGAACAATTGGTACAAGAAGTATAAATCTGTCAAGATTATGCATCGCAGCGAGAACTTTTTAATAATCGATAAGCCTTACGACATGTACATAAATAGTAATAATCCTGACCGAAAGGTGAGGACATTCTCATTCAAGTGCTTGCAATTAATGTGTCCGTAAATCAGGTATTAATGTTTTCAGAATACTCTTCAAATGGAATTGCGACAGATGCTGCCGGACTTGGTTAATCCACGATTGTGCCATGAATTTCACTTTGTGCATCGGTTAGATTATCCCACGAGCGGCGTGATGTGCATAGCGTTGAATAAAAGGGCGGCCAGAGCAGCGTCATCCGCTTTCGAAAATCATAAAGTGCAAAAATTTTATTTAGCATTGGTACATGGTCACATACACGAACCTCATATCGTAATCGACAAGCCTATTGGTTAGGAATTGTGATAATGCAACAATGGGCGTTTCCAGCAAAGATCCTATATAGATCTGTTTTTTGTTCCTGCACTAGAACTCTCATCACTTTGCTAAATATCGAACATATATCTATCTCACTTCAAGTTCCAAAGTATATATTAATTTAATCACAAAAACAAACCTAGTATAACATAATGAATCATTTCATCCTTGTTTAACGTTGGCAAATGTGTCCTTGCTGGAAAATGTTAAATATATAGTAACAGCCAGTTTGAAAAGTCAAAGTCTCATCTTGGTCTCTTTCTTGATCTAGGTGCTGATATTCGAGAAAAGACTGGTAATCATAAGATGTGCATAAGTGACAGTATCTTTTGCGACAAGCCACGCAGATCTTACACAATACTGGTTGTATTGGAACATGGGTTTTGGAAAGGAAAGCCTGCCACTAAAATCTTGCTAGCACCTGGTACAGGTAGAAGGCACCAATTGAGAGTACATTGTCATTACATTGGTCATACAGTCATAGGAGATTATACATATAGCGAAGGCAAAGATATAGAACCTCGCAGAACCTACCTCCATTCTCTCAGGTACAATTACTGTTTGGGATATACACATAATTATTTTTTTTATTAATATTATATTTACTTTCAAGGTTAATATTAAACTGTGATATCGAAAATATAGATGTGAGAACGGCGGATCCGTTTGATGCCGCTATATTGTCCGATTATAAAGCGACAAATGTAACGAAAATCTTGGACGAAAATATATTTCGCGATATATACAAACTTGTGGAATAAAGATGTTTTTGTTTTGTATAACACAAATTTTATTCAGCTTCCTTGACACCAGATTCTTCCACCTCAAATTGAAAAGTAATCCTCGGTAAATATGAAGCAAGCATTACGCAAGCGTATCGCGAGGACAGTCTTCTGTAGAGATATATAGAGGTGGTTATCATACTCGACCATGCTAATCCTAAAGCTGGCTGCTCATTCGCACCTTCAGAAATAAGTCTATGACCATCTATAACTGCAGAAACCTAGAAAACAGATATATCAGCATGCAATATAACAATGCATTTATTTAAAATATGTTTACCTGGTTAATGCAGATCACGCACAAATCATTGTTTTTACAAAGTTCGTGCAATTGCCTTCCAATGCTCCTCTTAGTTCTGCATTGTAGCTCATCATTCCAATCTTCTACTCTATAAGGGGCAGCTATCGAATCGATAATTAACAATCCTATTTTACGAGTATTCATCAGCACTGGAACTCTGCGTTGTAGGCACAATACCAACTGTTCCTTTAACATTCATCAGCAATGTACAGTTAACGGTATATAATTTCTTTACATTGCTTTATCCCTCAATTAATAGATAATATATCTTAATTACACTAGTAGCTACATGGCCCACAAGTATCACATCCCCATTCACAGAATGAGTTTTGGCTATCTCTGATTTCGTCAGCAATTGTTGCATTCGTTTTGAAGGAAAAGCATTTTCTGTGCAAATGTATATGGCACCTGTAAACATCAGTAATTTCACCATAAACATTTTATAATAGCATAAAATATTTAAAAAGGATTCCAGATAAAAGAAAAAGAGAAAATGCAACAGCAGAAATTTATTATTCACAAATTTAATCATATTAAATTATCTAATTTTTTAAATATATCAAGTGCTTTACGATTGTAATATTCGTATAAAGAAATATAAAGGTATTGTGTTTTAGAGTTGCAGAGTATTGGAGTCTTTTGTTTATTCTGAGACTCGTGGAGGTCATCATGCATTTTTCCTAAACTTTTTGAAAGTTACCAGCCCCGAGACCGCCAGCGGTTATCGGCAGTTGGACGGTAAGACACAACTGCAGAGCCCACTGTGTCTTCCCAGTACCGGCAGCACCATAAAGCTGTGTGATACCCCTACAAGGTATGCCACCCCCGAGTTTTGCATCCAGTCTCGAACAACCGGTTGTTAAAAACCTATCTTCAATAGAGGCTGCATCCATCACTGCATCCAGCACTAACGTGCAACCACACAGATAAATATCATCGTGTATATAAATATACGTACAATCGCGAATGTCAAAATGTTACTCCGATTCACCTACTCTTTTTTTCTTCTTGAACAGTATCTAGCAGATCTTCTGTCTTGAAGCTGATTTTTCAATACAGTTTGATATATTGTATGTATCACTTTTACATTGTTTACAATTGTTTGACAGTTGACATTCCGGATAAGTTTGAATTTCAATGTTCTCAAACATGCTCTGGTAAATTGGATATTAGATGGTACTCATTATTTTCCTCGCGATTGTAGCGCCGTCTTTTGTCAATGACAAGAAATACGTTGGAAGAAGAAAAGTACTAGATAATGTCAAAAAAAAGGATATAGTGCACATATTTTCTATTAAAGTCAAATTACACTCGAACATTTTAAAAATCGCGTCCTGCTATTTTTTGTATTCTTTTTTTCTTCTTAAAACGTTACTTAAAGGTTTAAGTAAGTTAATAATTATCAATGCACATATTACATAATTTTCTCATTTTTTTAAAAATACAAATATTTATTTTCCTCCTCTTGATACTTTTATTTTACGTTTCTTCACGTGTTTTTTTATCTTGACTTTCCGCTTCTCCGCCTGCTGTTCTTTGATTGCCTTCTTGCGCACCTAAAGTTGGAATACGGAGATTAATTAGACTTGAAATTAATAAATGTATAATTACGCAGAAAAATAAATAATACACTTACTTTTTTACTTTCGGGGCTTTCGTTTCTAGGCCTAGCCGAGCTTACAAATTTGATCTTATTATCCTCGCTGCCTGTTTCACTTTCGTTTTCGCTATCTGAATCGTCACTCTCCTCGGAAGAGGTACAAATATCGCTCCCTTTCTTCGTACTTTTGCTATCTGCCTTGTGTTTATTAGCAAGGACCTCTGGTTTTTCCGCAGGCTTCGATAAGTCTGCTTTCAACCCTATCAATGTCTTGTAAATCAAATCTTTTCCAGATTTCGCGAGATTTATATCGCGTTCCACATTAATCACCTACCAAGACATACAAAATGGAATAAAGATCATGCATTGTATACATTTGCAATAATCATTGATACCTGTGTCAATCTTTGAGGTATGTAAGCTTGCTTAAAAACTGCCTCCTCTACTTCCTGTTGCTGTGGATCTTTTTCTTCATTTCCCTCCTGCATCTGTATATCCAGATATTCATCCATGTTATTTTCGTTTATAGTTGGGTCTGTTATAAAGTCAAACAATGCTTGGAGCGTCATAACTCCCACATTGTACTTTTTGAAAAATGCTGAAAAAATTATATATTTCAAATATATTTACTTTTTTAACTTCAAGTAAGATGATAAAATATTTCTTTGTCATACTTGTAATATTGCTACAGTCATTCCTAAGAAATTCCATCGCGTTACAATGATCACGGTCTACAGCCTGCGAAACGTCAATGACTACGATCGATCCGTTGTGATACAGCATGTTATATTCGCTTAGGTCAGCATGAACAAGCCTGCATCTGTTATACATCTTCCACATAATTTCAATACATTCCCTGTACAATGTTCTCGACTTTGAATCTGTAAGTACAGCATCCTTAAGTTTGGGTGCCGCCCAGCCATCCGATCCCAGAAACTCCATCAACAACAGATGACCACCAGACAAAATCGGCCGCGGTGCTCGGACGCCTCCTTGTTCCAGACGCTTTAAATTCGAAAATTCTTTCTCCGCCCAGACTTTTACCATTTTGCGTGGATTGCTCAGGGAATGCACATGGTCGAAACGATATTCACCCCTGATATACTTTTCCCGATTTCTAAATGTCAAAATGGATGTTCTGTATATTTTGATAGCGATCTCGTCTTTATTCTTCGACTTGGCATAATAGACATTGGCCTCTTTTCCAGTCGAGATACAACCATTTATCTCTGCCAGTATTCCTTTCTCAAACAGCTTGTGCAGTTTGTTTTTGATGCGCGAATCCAATACATTCTCAATCGTCGCATGATCACTTTTGTCCTTCATCCTTATGCGATCTTTATTGACCCGTTTGTCGCTTTCGATCAGCACATTGGCCACGTGGCCTGGTAATGACGGACCCGCATATTGCTCCAAATTAATTTTATTGGCATAACGAGATAATAGCTTGTGTTTAGGTTGATAATTTATTACCCTCGTAGATTCAGTTTGAGTGTTGGATCTCTGTAAACTTGTTTTTATGACAGTATTCTTCTTTTCATCCAAATCGTAATCATTGTTACAATAATAATCGTCATCGATATTGTCTTCCTTATTCTCTTTACTGTCTATAATGTGCAGATTGGCCACTTCTGCTTCGAGTTGCTCCTTGGGATATTCATTAGATAAAGGTTTTCCTTTAAATTCGTTCTGCCTGTGCAAAATGATATAATGTAAATAAACAGCCTTTTTTACAAAAATAAATACAACAGATTTGCAAACAATTTTATAAATATTCTTAATCCTCGATATACTTGCGTAGTTTAATTAACTCTTTTGTCATTATTCTCTCTTTCTCTTTTGAGAATTAAGAATATAAACAAAACACATGGAACTTACGCCCAAGGCAGTGTGTCCTCCTCAATGTCGCTGAATTGCCCGTCCTCGAATTTTTCCGACATGATTGGATGTCTTCCAATAACTTATTCTAATAGCTTATTTATTACTCCGTAAACTTTATGTCTTGTTACAACACGTGCTCACGTCTTACAGAATATTACACTATTGTCGTCTCGCTCGCGCGTAATGTAATTTTCTCTTTTGGAGCGCACTATTAAAACCGTGATACGAACGTCTTATTTACGGTGCATCTAATCTTATCTGAGAAAATTCTTTGAGCAACTCAATCTTGTGCAATTGCTCGCGATTCTGTAATAATGAATAGTTATTAGAATGGAGTGTATCGTTAGTCTATTCGTCACGTTAGGTTCGGTTTTTAATCGACTGCTAGTGACTCTTTATGTTTTCCTACTTTTGTGTCCTCTATACATTTTACGTTTCATGGTTAAACACAGTGAAAGATCGTTTCTTTTGTTTACATCAATATTTAAACTACAAAATTATGTCGAGATGACAGAGAGTAAGTATCTTTCGATAATTCTCGTAAAAATACTGTCCTCTGACGCACTTATAATTTGTTTCAACTTTATATCGATGTATTTTTATGTCTCTTCGAACTGATGTCATCGAATCGATCACGCCTTTTAATTTATCATAAATACGGAAAATATTAAATTATTATTTATATACATTAATTGTAATTAAAAACTCATTTTCTGGGCTATTTACTGCACAAGTAGAACATTGAATGCTATATCTTTTAACAATTAATGCTAACAGGAGTAATATTTTGTAGTACAATTAATTGTATTAGCATTATTAATATTATTTTATGTAATGCTGTATATATACATATATATATTAAACAGATTGTATAAATGGATATTTATAAACGGGGACATAAAAAGTATACCAAGAGTATTATATATATAATTTTATTTATTTTGTTTTTCTACTTTACTGATGGAGTTAAGAATGTATATATCCATTGATTTTATGTAAACTTAAAAAAATGATTTTCTAACTATTATATTGACAAAGATTCAAACTTTGCACTTGAAAACTATTTATAGTTAAGTATCGAGCAATTCAGAGTGGTAATATTCTATCATGGAGAGTATCATGCGGTCCATGCAAGAGTGCAACGCTATTCGTTATCCATCATATAGAACTGCTGCAAAAATGCAGATATTACATAGAGAATTGAATAGTAAGTAATTAATCTTATCTGATCTTTTCTGTTGAATGAAATATCACTGGTTTTCTCAAATTCCTTTATTCTCACTTAGTGACACATGTACAGCTGGAATTAATAGCAGGAGTATTCGAACGTCATAGACTCTCCATCACTGAAAATTGTGTCAACTTAGACCCGAGTGAAATTGAGGATGTTCTATCTGACATCTACTTCGCAGCACAGAAAGAAAGTAATTTCAATTTTGATGTTGACCTTGTGACCAAGCTTGCCACAAATTATATCCTGCATACTTTTGACAAGTAAGTTTTTATCTCTCTATATAATAGTGTCATTGTATATAATCTCAATGTAATTTAAAGTACCTCTCTTTAAATATGCACATCTATACTAGTAAGAATAATTACAATAAAAAGGAAATTTTGAAATAATACGAAAATATGTTTAACATTGCAGACAAAATACTGGAAATATTTTAGTATTTTCAGTAAAAGTTGCATTAGTATTGCTGTGCAATGGTAAATTACAAGAGAAATATGGATATTTATATCAACAATTAGCTGATCACAATGCATGTTTGTCTCGGGCTGGTTTGCATACTTTATTAACAAATATCTGTAAAATAACAGAAATGCTAGGAGAAAATGTAGCATATGGACATGAACAGATTCAGTCACATATAGATGCCTGTTTTATAAAGGTGAACAGAACTATTTATGTGTGCATTATCTATTGAAAACGAACTTTTTAATCATTTTGTCAATCCATTATAGTCTCAGGGTGGTCTTGGGATTACTGAAGTAGAATTTGCCGCATGGATTATGCAGGAACCTCCATTATTAATCTGGATAACAACATTCAATCGAATAAAATCTGCAGAACATAGTAAGTGACAAAATTTCGCGTGTATCTAAATATAATAATGAACAATTTTTACTTGCAGTTGTACATAATATCAGATGTTCCTCGTGTAAGGTAACACCGGTACAGGGACCAAGATATACGTGTTTAAAATGCACAGGATATCATCAATGTCAGGACTGTTTTCTCTTAGGAAAGATATCAAATAAACACAAATTGAAACATCCAATTCGTGAGTTTTGTGTGAAGGTATAATTTTTAGAGTCCTTTTCTATAATTCCTTTTCTATGTGTGAAACATATTACTCAGAAGCAATTCTTTCGTAGACTTCACATCGTGAAATTACAAAGCTGATCCTTGAACTGATTAGAAATAAGCTGAGATTGTGTCCTACCAGAACAGTGCCGGTAGAGGATTCGGTTGTAGATGCTGCCAGGTTTGTTGTATATATAAACTGCACTTCTATGGTTTCAAAAACAATTATGCAATATTCTTTAGTAGGAAAATGTATTTTCTTTTAGTAACGAAACTAGACGAACGGATTACAGCTCGTTAAGGAGCACGGTTAAACGAAAAATTCTAACAGATCCACAAAAAGAATTACAAAGTATCATAATGCACTTGGAAGAAGAAAATCGACAATTGCAAATTGAGTTGCTAGATATACAGGGCACAAAAGCAGAAAGATTACAACGTCATAGAGCGACTATCGAATCTCAACTGCAGCGATTAAAATTACTTAAGGTACATTAAGTTAAAGATTCTTTAGGCATTATTCACTGAAGATGTTTAATTTTTACAGAAATATTTATTCACCGATACGGCCCAAGTACCACAGATTATCACTCGTATGCAAAGTACCCCGATGCTACCACCCTTATCATCTAGATTAACGGCTTTACCTCTAGAATTCGAATTGAGCCCGATTATCAGACAAGACAACACAAACCAACCAGGAGCCAAATTGCAACATAGAAATGTCACATTAACATTGAATAATTTTAATACATCGTCACCTATAGAACGTACAGCAGAAGAGAATAATGCTAATGCTCTTCCTTGCATCGAAGAGGCTTCTACAAGTACTGGATTCGCTAATATATCAGAAAGTAATCATATAGAATTAAGTACTTGGATTGGAGGTGAGTGCAAAATACATTAACATAATTAGAAAGAAATTCATAAATTTATGAATATGATATATGACACTTGTTAAATTAGGAACAAGAAGGAGAGAATTGAATACAACCGACAGTGGTTTCTCTCAATGGTTAGCAGCTGGCAATTCAAATTGCAAAGAGAACAATTACGCGACCAATACGGCAATTAGTAGTACAGATAACGACACATCACTGATAGCTTCTCAATCTCCGAGTGGCATTCATAGAGACAACACGCCGTCTTCCCTGCAGCGTCCTGACAAACACTCGCAACATAGCAGTTTGCAAAATATTCAAGGAGATCTTAATGATATATTAGATAGACTGCAAAATATGGTTGCCAATGACTGCTTTGACGGTAAGTTATGCAGCATGAAATGTAAATATGTACATAGCTAATGTATACATATGCTTTTGTAGAATCGTACGATGGCAATGACAATTGTAAATTGAAACGTGCCACAACAGAGATGGAAGATCTATTGACTGGCCTCATTGAAGGTATGGAATCTCGTAAAAGTAAACTTACCACTATCGTTTGAGAAGAGACGTCTTGAACATAAACTTAAGTATCATACGTTTACAAATTTTTGTAACCGACTGATTTTCTTTTCTTTTGCAATTTTGCTATAATAATCTTAGATACTCGTTTTTAATCTCTCCTCGGCCTGATGTATAAATCGTGCCATTTTTTTAATGACATTACGCATTATCCAAAGAAGGAGATCATTACATTATCTAATTATTCTAAGCAATACGAAGATTGCATTCGATATTACTGACAATTAAATAACTATATTTAGAGTGCTAATTGTGAAATGTGATTATGGACATTATATTTGAAAGGATATTTTTTCGTCTTTTTTACATATATATTTATTGTAATATCTGTGCAATCATGAAAGAAACAATCTATTTTGAAGCGTATTATCGATAATGTATGAAAAATGGATAATTTTTATAGTTCTATATTTAATGTGTACTCTTAAAAAAATTTTTTATGTAGTAATTAATTTACTCTCAGTAGTTAATTACAATGAATCTCGTTATATAGCATGGGAAACCATTAATAACTCCGTCCATTTAAATCCCCTCAATGTAACGAATAATTTTATTATCGCTATTCGCACATGCATATGTGCCTTGTACAAGACATTATAAAATAAGTGCCTTATAACCTATGTTTAAAGTAATGTAAGTCGTT
Source organism: Trachymyrmex cornetzi (assembly GCF_001594075.2). Taxonomy (NCBI): domain Eukaryota; kingdom Metazoa; phylum Arthropoda; class Insecta; order Hymenoptera; family Formicidae; genus Trachymyrmex; species Trachymyrmex cornetzi. The sequence continues at coordinate 1,261,556 of NW_017296881.1, read as the reverse complement.
ATGTCAATTTTTTTTACGACCCGACTAGATAATTGATATCAATGACGTATAATCGAATGTATAAAAATTTGTACGTGCATAATGCCAGCATATAGTACAAAGTCTTTGAAATTTAATACTGAACAAAAATATATCGGACATCACTACATGTCCTTCTCTAGATGTAGCGTATCGGTTAAATAGGTGACTTTAAGGAACCTCGAGAAATGCACTTTCTCCGACGGCCGATTCACCGTCCATGCCATGACGCGGACACCGCGTTCGCACCATCGTTCGATTACGCGTCTGGAATGAAAATTATACATGCATACACTCGTTCTTGTGAATACATATATATGACATCATGAAAATTTTAATTGTATAATAACGTTACTTACGGGTTGACTATGTCCTTGTGCAACAACACAACGGAAATTCCGACCACATAGTAGACAAAACTCGGTAGCAGCCATTCGTACAAAATTTCCAAGATGCAAGCTGCCAAATGCTTAAACAGATTACGATATCGTACTGGACCGAGTGTTTCCAGACCGACGTATGATGCTCTCGAGAAGAAATATGGCCTCCAAGCGAGACTCGAAACAATACGCGGCTCTTTCTTCCTAATCTGAATATACAATTAAAAATATATTCACAGTCGAAGTAGATATATATAATTTAAGTATTTATATTAATCAACATTTATATTATACGTACCATGTACACTACGATTGGATTGAAACTTGACACGACACCTCTCTGGAACAGTTTTGGGTATTTTTTGTAAGCGTCTAGAACAACTTGCACAACATCCAGCCTTGTCTCTTTTATATCTATAATTATTCTTTGCTCGCTGTTCAGACATTCTTGCAATGCATCGTCTAACAGTGCGATCTTCTCGCCTTCGGAAAATTTGTTCCTTTGGCAAAATAATTATTTTTCTCTGTTAAAATACTCTGAGATACATTATAGACATGTATTTTATACAAAAGATTATAATTAAGTTGAAATACATATAATCGTACTTAAGTGGGTGATTATAAGTTATATCAAATTCCCTCAATTCTTCCCATGTCATTTCACTAATCGTTCCTGTCTGGCCTGTGAGTCTTTCGATTGTTGAATCATGGAATATTATTGGAATGTTATCCTTTGTTAGGCGTAAATCAAGCTCCACTGCACTACAACCCTTTCCTCTGCTCTGTAAAAAGTTTAGACGATGCACCATGAAATACATCTAAAATAAACATGCTTATCAAACAATAAGTGAAAAAATTAGTATGTTTAAAGTTACAAGAAATATTTAAAGATTAAATAGGACAATGCGCATTATTATATATTTTTAGTTCCTTCTTCCTTACATTATCAAGCAATAATAATTATTAAACAAGCCGATAAGATCAAGACACACAAAAGACTAACTACTACAGAAATCTTAGACACTATAAAAGTTAAGCTACGTCGAAGGGTGTAACTTTACATTTCGGAAAGCCAACAAACTGTTCTCAGGATAATCATATCCTCCACCACGGTGGGCCACCACTCGCATGCAATATTGCTCTCCATTACCGTGGTTTTCGGACACGGAGTTATCTTTGCTCAGGAGGAGCGGATTCACGCCGAGCACCTCTTGTATGGTGCCAGTGGGTGGAGGGGACACTCGGGCCAATTTCAACGCTACCACGACAATCAATGAGCCCCAAATGATCCAGGGAATGCAAAATTCATACAGGACGGTGACCAGCACACTCATCGTGGTCTGGAGGAAAATCCACAGCAAAGCGCTATTTGCGACCAACTCGACAATACGATGCATCTTGACGTTAACTTTCCACCGCGCAGGATTACGTAGCTTTTGAGAATTCCCTTCACGCTTACTTTACTATATACGAGTGTGAGAGGATTTAGGCAGGGATGTTTACCGCGCGTCTTTTACTGCGTTATCTCAGAAATAAGATTGCTTCATAAGTCACGACCACAGCTGACCGAAAAATGCATGAAGTCAACTATGTCAAATGTGATAATTCGCGCGGTGAAAATCCTGGCGGGGCGCGTCATTCTTCCCCGCTCGCTCGAGTCAATTTGCGACAATTTGCAGAGTTAATTCGTGCGAATTTCGTACTCTTCGAATAATTGTCTCTCGCAAGACCTTCGTAAAACCAAAGTCGGCGAGTGTATGTAATGTGCGCGAACACGTTTTTATCTCTTCGAGAAGAGATTATCGTTTTTCTTTATCTCACTTTTTATCTCACAATCTCTCATTCGCTCTTGTCTCCCAGTAGTGCGATTCGATCGCGTAGCGTGCAATTTATTCATGCGTATAAATCAAACGCCCAAACAAAAACAAAGCTACTTGCAACTTGCGACCATCGCAACGCGAGTTGACGCGTGTAACAATACAACTGGATACGATTCGATCATTCGATGGTATGCGAGCTGGAACTGCTGGAAGACCCTAAGTCCGGATCTACAATAGGGTTTTAAGCCTTAAGCCATAAGATATGGGCGAATCGCTTATTCTTCTCGGATTCGATTGTAATTGGTCAATTTCTTATGGCTTAAGGCTTAAAACACCTATTGTAGATCCGGGGTAAAAGCTCGAGGCACGTTCCTATGCAGAGTATATCAAATCCCTCAGATGCGATGACTTATCTTATTTACCGCGACCAATCATATTTCTTCCTTCATATTGGCTGCGTTCAGCAGACTCAGCAGTTTTGTAACAGTTTTATGATTCGTCGCGTTGATTGGATTATACTTTTAATTTTAAAGGAATAGTCCTATCTCAGCAAAGAATCACAAAACGGTTGCAAAACTGTTGAGTCTGCTGAACGTAGCCATTATTTAATTTTCTTGCATTGAAGCCTATTATGCAGCTAAAAAATTTAACAATCATCTTCAATTATGCGGGGTCTACAATAGAAGTTGTAGCAGTCGTAGGGTCTTAAGTCGTAGAAAATTGACCAATCATAGTCGATTATTCTTCTCATATTCTACTGTGATTGGTTAATTTTCTACGACTTAAGACTCTACGACTGCTACGACTTCTATTGTAGACCCCGCATAAGTTTCAAATCTACTATTTTTTTGGCGTACCATCTATCGTCCAATTTTTCAACCACCTGGCAGCACTGGTTGTGATTGTGATTTGTGAGTTCGACCCTGAGAGGAGTGGGAGTTGATGTTTTGGTGGGAGTGCGTAATTCATAATAATGCTTCGTCGCTCCACGTCGATTACTCGATGTGTTCCATTAAAAATATGTATATCGTTGCAAGAATAAAAAGTCGCTGAGTAAGTTGCAATTCGAGATGCTTTGCCATGCTTACTTCGCAGTTTTTTTTCTTATAAATAATTACGTAATGTTCGAAGGCGCACGATTTTTTTGAAGGTTTTTTTGTTGCATGTGCGCATATTAAAAAGTGATTACATTCTTCAGAGCAAAGGTGTCAGCTTGAATTTGGTTCATCGCGAATTATCTGAGAACGTTTAACGAATTTCCACGTAAAAATGGCAGGAGTGAAATCTAAGAAACCAAGCACTTTCTCGAAGTTCTATCTGGCGTCGTATAATCTCGGCCAGACTTTGGGGTACGTTTTTTCTTGTAAATAACAAAATGAACAATCCGAAATTCTCTGAACTATTTTCATATAATTAATAACTTTTTTATGCAAAAAATATTGTATAATATCCTGTGTCGGCTCTCTAATAGGCATTGAAAGATTTTTATTCAGATTATTTCTAGAGAGCCTTTATCTTTGATCTATTGTTTAAATCTTCTTTTATTTCAGATGGAGTTATTTATTGTATCAGATTATACAATATTATCTTGAATCTTCCTCCTCAGATAATACCTTGTGGAATAAAACCAAGCTACCTGTAATCATTTTTCAAAATGCAGCTCTATTGGAGGTATTCAACGATCTTAGAACTTGGTTGAATATAATGAGGCAGGCAGATAATTAATTATTTGAAGCCTTTAAGCCAAATATTGAGTTTTAGATTTTTTATTTTTACTGAAAATATATCAAACAGCAAAAAAAACTATATAGTCCAAAAAAGTTGTTAAAATTAAGACTAAAATTTAATTAAAATTATTGACAAACATAACACACACTGAGATACAAATTTCATGAAATGTTTTAATAGATTATAGACTCTAAGTGTTACCTAGCTTCTATGTACATTTATCTCTTAAAGTGTTGTGTTAATTATGCATCGTTCATTATATAGAAGCTTCTTATTTCAGATAATACATGCAGGAATCGGGCTGGTACCATCCAATGTTTTAATCACATTGGCTCAAGTTTTTAGTCGTATCATGCTTGTAAACGGAGTCCTTCTGGCTACTCCTTACACGTATGCTGCTTCGTCTCCAGGTCTTCCACTAGCTCTCATCGCATGGTCCATTACAGAGATCATTAGATACTCCTATTATTTTGTAAATCTCATCTCTGGTATTGTGCCACGTGTATTAGTCTGGCTGAGGTGAGTTTAATCTCTTCTACCATTTTAAGTCTAAAATTATTTTCATATATGTAAGTCGCATTAAATGGAAACATGTTTCTAGATATACTACATTCATCATACTATATCCATTGGGCGTAACTGGTGAACTATTGTGTTTATATACTGCTGTAAAATACGCCAACGCTAATCCTGACTCTTGGAGTTATATTCTACCAAACAAATGGAATTTCACATTTAGTTATTTGTATCTCCTGATAGCAGTTATGCTATTTTACATTCCAGGTGAATATAAAAAACGTGTAGATACAAAAATCAATCGTGAAATTATGAATTTATGAAATTATTCATAACTACTTATATTTTTCACTGTAGGTTTTCCACCACTTTACTTGCACATGTTTGCACAAAGACGGAAAATACTTAATCCTAGTGCTGCTGCGAAGAAAACTAATTAATTTAAATCTATATACATTTGTTGTATATTTCTTATTTTCATAATCATATTCATATGTACAAAAAAGGGATGGAGAGGGTTTATATGTTATTGAAAATGAGTACGTATATAGTAAAATATTAAATACAAAAATATTTTATAAAAAGTGTGTGTATTTTGCTGAAGTTGCCAAGGCTTTGTGATAATTTTTTATAGAAATAAGATTTCTAGTTTTGCCCTAATTCGATATCCGTTAGAAAAATTTCTAAAAGAAATATTTGCTTATTAATTAGAATTTTTAATTCCATTATATGTATCCCAATCCGAATGTAACCTTCATTATGAAAAAGTTCAAGATCAATTTTAGGCGACTTTATTTTTTACTTGCGGTGCATTCGGGGAGACGCTATTTATGTCATTCTATGCTTTATCATTCGTAGACAAAACAAGGATAGTAGAATCCTACATTACCGATACAGCTTGAATTGTAATAGATATGCGAAAAATAGGTTACGCTTTACCCCGAAGATATATTGAAGATTTAAAAAAAGTATTACATACAATTTGATTTCATTACCTCTTATTGTAAGTTACGATATCGAATATTATCGTACGATCTTTTATATAGTTTGATAAAAATTTAATATTAATAAAAAGAAAAGCTTTTCTAATAAACCGCATAACCTCTAAATTTTTGCAAAATTTATATTATTATTTATCTTCTTATTTCAAATAAAGAACAATGAAGTTCACGGAGGTGTTATACAAGCAACATATAGGTAGACAGCTGAAAAAATTGTGGTATGTAAAGCGAGAACGCGTGGTGGGTGATACCAAAATAGAAGAACAATTATCGAAATTTGGAATTCAGGTGAAGGATCCCTTAGAAGTGATCCGTCCAAAACGGGAATTTCCAAAGTACTTTCCTCTATAAAGTTTGCATTTTTTGCAAATTCTATACTCTATAAGACATTAATTGTAAATTGTATTTTATATAAGGTTAAAGCTAGAATTTTTGAAGCCAAGCCCAATAGTGTTTGATGAAACGCATCCCGACTGGAAAGCTAAAACTTGCTTGGTATTTAAGAATAATAACGTTTTGCAAGAAGGATTTTGTCAAGCACAGATATTGACGAACACTGTGTGTCTGCCAAACAGTTCTTCAAA